>NC_092414.1:210329215-210696326 GCF_040894005.1 Engystomops pustulosus
ACAGGGAGGAGGAGGAGATAAGCTGTGACATCATCTATTGTCAGTAGTGATGTAATGATGGGTCAGTGTTATCTATATAGAGGTCATTGTACAGGGAGGAGGAGGAGATAAGCTGTGACATCATCTATTGTCAGTAGTGATTTAGTGATGGGTCATTGTTATCTATATAGAGGTCATTGTACAGGGAGGGGGAGGAGATAAGCTATGACATCATCTATTGTCAGTAGTGATGTAATGATGGGTCAGTGTTATCTATATAGAGGTCATTGTACAGGGAGGGGGAGGAAATAATCTGTGACATCATCTATTTTCAGTAGTGATGTAATGATGGGTCAGTGTTATCAATATAGAGGTCATTGTACAGGAAGGTCATTGTACATAGAGGTCATTGTACAGGGAGGAGGAGATAAGCTGTGACATCATCTATTGTCAGTAGTGATTTAGTGATGGGTCAGTGTTATCTATATAGAGGTCATTGTACAGGGGGGGGAGGAGATAAGCTATGACATCATCTATTGTCAGTAGTGATGTAATGATGGGTCAGTGTTATCTATATAGAGGTCATTGTACAGGGTTGGGGAGGAGATAATCTGTGACATCATCTTTTGTCAGTAGTGATGTAATGACGGGTCAGTGTTATCTATATAGATTTCATTGTACAGGGAGGAGGAGGAGATAAGCTGTGACATCATCTATTGTCAGTAGTGATGTAATGTTGGGTCAGTGTTATCTATATAGAGGTCATTGTACAGGGAGGGGGAGGAGATAAGCTGTGACATCATCTATTGTCAGTAGTGATGTAATGATGGTCAGAGTTATCTATATAGAGGTCATTGTACAGGGAGGGGGAGGAGATAAGCTGTGACATCATCTTTTGTCAGTAGTGATGTAATGATGGGTCAGTGTTATCTATATAGAGGTCATTGTACGGGGATGGGGAGGAGATAAGCTGTAAAATCATCTAGTGTCAGTACTGATGTAATGAGGGGTCAGTGTTATCTATATAGAGGTCATTGTACAGGGAGGGGAGGAGATAAGCTGTGACATCATCTATTGTCAGTAGTGATGTAATGATGGGTCAGTGTTATCTATATAGAAGTCATTGAACAGGGAGGGGAAGGAGATAAGCTGTGACATCATCTATTGTCAGTAGTGATGTAATGATGGGTCAGTGTTATCTATATAGATGTCATTGTACAGGAGGGGGAGGAGATAAGCTGTGACATTATCTTTTGTCAGTAGTGATGTAATGATGGGTCAGTGTTATCTATATAGAGGTCATTGTACAGGGAGGGGGAGGAGATAAGCTGTGACATCATCTATTGTCAGTAGTGATGTAATGATGGGTCAGTGTTATTTATATAGAGTTCATTGTACAGGGAGGGGAGGAGATAAGCTGTGACATTATCTATTGTCAGTAGTGATGTAATGATGGGTCAGTGTTATCTATATAGAGGTCATTGTACAGTTAGGAGGAGGAGATAAGCTGTGACATCATCTATTGTCAGTAGTGATGTAATGATGGGTCAGTGTTATCTATTTAGAGGTCATTGTACAGGGAGGAGGAGGAGATAAGCTATGACATCATCTATTGTCAGTAGTGATGTAGTGATGGGTCAGTGTTATCTATATAGAGGTCATTGTACAGGGAGGGGGAGGAGATAAGCTATGACATCATCTATTGTCAGTAGTGATGTAATGATGGGTCAGTGTTATCTATATAGAGGTAATTGTACAGGGTTGGGGAGGAGATAATCTGTGACATTATCTTTTGTCAGTAGTGATGTAATGATGGGTCAGTGTTATCTATATAGAGGTCATTGTACAGGGAGGAGGAGGAGATAAGCTGTGCCATCATCTATTGTCAGTAGTGATGTAATGATGGGTCAGTGTTATCTATATAGAGGTCATTGTACAGGGAGGAGGAGGAGATAAGCTGTGACATCATCTATTGTCAGTAGTGATTTAGTGATGGGTCAGTGTTATCTATATAGAGGTCATTTTACAGGGAGGGGGAGGAGATAAGCTATGACATCATCTATTGTCAGTAGTGATGTAATGATGGGTCAGTGTTATCTATATAGAGGTCATTGTACAGGGAGGGGGAGGAGATAATCTGTGACATCATCTATTTTCAGTAGTGATGTAATGATGGGTCAGTGTTATCTATATAGATGTCATTGTACAGGGAGGGGGAGGAGATAAGCTGTGACATCATCTATTGTCAGTAGTGATGTAATGATGGGTCAGTGTTATCTATATAGAGGTCATTGTACAGGAAGGGGGGATAAGCTGTGACATCATCTATTGTCAGTAGTGATGTAATGATGGGTCAGTGGTATCTGTATAGAGGTCATTGTACAGGGAGGGGGAGGAGATAAGCTGTGATATCATCTATGTCAGTAGTGATGCAATGATGGGTCAGTGTTATCTATATAGAGGTCATTGTACAAGGGGGAGGAGAAAAGCTGTGACATCATCTATTGTCAGTAGTGATGTAATGATGGGTCAGTGCTATCTTTATAGAGGTCATTGTACAGGGAGAGGGAGGAGATAAGCTGTGACATCATCTTTTGTCAGTAGTGATGTAATGATGGGTCAGTGTTATCTATATAGAGGTCATTTTACAGGGAGGGGGAGGAGATAAGCTGTGACATCATCTATTGTCAGTAGTGATGTAATGATGGGTCAGTGTTATCTATATAGATGTCATTGTACAGGGACGGGGAGGAGATAAGCTGTGACGTCATCTATTGTCAGTAGTGATGTAATGATGGGTCAGTGTTATCTATATAGAGGTCATTGTACAGGAGGGGGTGGAGATAAGCTGTGACATCATCTATTGTCAGTAGTGATGTAATGATGGGTCAGTGTTATCTATATAGAGGTCATTGTACAGGGAGGGGTCGGAGATAAGCTGTGACATCATCTATTGTCAGTAGTGATGTAATGATGGGTCAGTGTTATCTATATAGAGGACATTGTACAGGGAGGGGAGGGGATAAGCTGTGACATCATCTATTGTCAGTAGTGATGTAATGTCTTTTGTGTAGACAGTGACTCCACATGCAGAATACTGAGTGCAGTTCTGGAGTATAACACAGTTTCTCCGCATTTTATATAGGTATTTATTATTGATCTGATATTCTCTCCTGACTTTTCTTGACAGGTATCTGTGTGTCCAAACCTCATAATATTCAGGTGATGCTGAACTTCTTCATTGATCTGAGGCTTCCATATTCTGTGGTGAGAAATGAGCAAATAGAGATACGAGCCATTCTCTACAACTACGGCAACAGTGAAGTTAAGGCAAGTTATCCAGAAAAAGTCGTAAAAAATGCATTATCAGTAAAGGACAGGTCTGGGATTATTCATTTTTAGTTTCTTAGCTCATCATAGTCCACTCGTGTCCAGCATTAGCAGATACATGTACCCCCTCCTTCTAGGCTGTAATTAGCTATTGCTTGTTATTTGAAACATCTCAGAAACTATTTTAAAGACTTTCGCTTCTCACACATCTTTAAATGGCCGACTTTTTGTCTTTTGATTCAGGCTCGTGTAGACTGGACCTACAATGAAAAGTTTTGCAGTCTCTCCACGGCCAAGAAGAAGTTTCGCCAAGAAGTGGTCGTCAAACCTAAATCTTCGGTGGCCGTACCCTTTGTTATTATCCCCTTAGAAATAGGAGAACATGAAATTGAGGTGAAAGCAGCTGGGCAATTTGTAGCCGATGGTGTGAAGAAAATATTAAAGGTTGTGGTAAGTAATAAAGAAAGATATTCCTCTGGGATTGCATTCAAATTATTAGAACATTCCTAACGTGTTTATTCAATTTCTTCGACTGCAACTGCTCTTCCTACCCTAACCGGTTGACTTCCTGGACTTGGACTTGCACAACCTTTTCCCCCCGACCTCAGTATGCTTTCTGGCTACATCTTCTGCCTGTTGTGCTACCGACCATCTGGTGCTATGGTGGGTCCACTGGCTCCTGCCGATAACCTGTCATGTCTCCATGTCTTCATGAGATTCCCTGTGATAAGGTTTGTTAAAGAGGTGTTAGGGGGCATTAGCAGAGGAATAGTGAGCTTTTATGTGCCCAGATAATTCATGGTAAAGATATCACATGTTCATTCTCATCTGCCAGATTTGACCAGGGATAAGAGGTCGGGGTCTGTTCAGGTCTCCGACCCTGAACTTTAAGCAAAAGTCTGGATTCGGCTCAACCTCCCGCTATACCTCTGAATGGTGTCGGTACCAATTGGGCGTGTAAACTCTTTATATTCCGTTGGCAAAGCCACTAGCTTTGCTGGTAGGTTTTAGTGGGCTGACACTCGAGATTGGGGCCAGCACTGATCCTGGATGTACATTTTAGGATCAAGTACCCAAACCAATCTTTTTTGCAAGGTTAGACCGAACCCCAACCGTTCGGTCCGTTCATCCCTAGATATTACCCCCACATCATTCAGATTTGCCTAATTTTTTGCTTCTTTCTACAGCCAGAAGGAAGACTCCTGACACAGGCTCTGAAATCTGTTGTTTTGGATCCACAATTAAAAGGTTTGTGCATTTTGTTTTTTAGACTCATTTTAGAAAAATTATTTTAGACACAAAGATGGAAGTTACACTAAAGAGTGTTAAACTTCCCCTGGTTCAATGACTTGATTCAAGACAGAAAAAATGTGATGCCTTTGATTGATAAATTACCAATAGTCTGTACTTATGACAATTTCTCACACAGGCGGAGTCCAAGAAGAACGGATCACAGCAGTAGATACCAAAAATGTTGTCCCCAATACAAAGGTTGACACTATAGTTACCATTCAAGGTGAGTTCTGATTAAACAACCTACCTCTTATATACACAGTGCATGTAAAGTACTTAGAGATTGGATAATAGTCTTTATAAATAATCAGGATGTTCCTTGCCTCAGCTCATGACTTCTTCTTCTCCTTAATACCCAGGAAGTCCAGTAAGTGAAATGATAGAGAAGACGCTTGATGGCAAATTTATGACCGATTTGTTTCAAGCCCCTTATGGATGTGCGGAGCAGAACATGGTTAGATTGACGGCCCCCCTGATAGCCTTACATTTCATGGATTCCAGTCAACAGTGGGAAAGAGTAGGAGTAGACCGTAGGGACCAAGCCCTTGTGTACATCAGAGAAGGTAAGATACTCTACGATATTTATAATTTTTACTATTTTTTTCTCTAGAAAGTCACCATTACACTGTAATTTGTTATGTATTTTGTACTGAAAATTGGTATTTAACAGTTTAAAGGGAATCTGTGACCAGGGGCCTCATTTTCACTAAAGACAGGTTACAGGAGCCCCTCTCACCTGCAGTGCAAATCTGCCTTTCCGCTTTTTCTAAGCATTTGCATTAAAATATAATTGTGTGTTATAATTTACCTTGCACCCTGACAGAATCCTCTATTTAGTCCCAGGGTTTAGTCATTTGTTTAGATGTATTTAAAAAACAACACTTGACTTGTCTGTGCTTCTCACTCCTCAGTTCTCAGCCCCCACCTTTGTGCTTGTGACGCCTGTGATTAGTGCCAACATGATCAAGGGTGTCAGTGTTGTGTGGTTTCTGAAAAATGCAGCCACTACCCACCATATTTGTAGATGGCTCAGCCTGTGATCCCTCATTATGCATCCTTAGCATCAATATGAGCTGCCAATTACCTATAATAATTTTTTGTGGGCTGACTATGCCAATAAGACTGCATAAGAGAATGTGATCTCCCATCATGCATTCTGCCTCTTGATATCTCTATTTACGCTTTTATGGGTCCATTGCCATATTTCAAAGTAATCCATCATCACAATCCATCCTGATAAACCAGGGGACCTAGGGATGCAGGGGTTTTTACCAGAGTCTCTCCAGCTGTAGTTTCAAAAGCTTTTACCAATCTCTTCCCCCTCCCTCTGCCTGATTTAATCTTACACAGTGGGAGGGGAAATTTCTCCTATACAGTGTAACTGGCTGTGTACTTACATCACAGATGGTCCATGATTACGCTTCCCAGAGCCCTTACTGCTCATTTGCATAATTTTAAAAGGTGATTTTAGAAGGATTGATAAAAAATGAGCCTGGATCTATGAGTAGGTGTCCCAAATACCCCATGTCCAAATACAGATGGATCACACAGATTCTGTTACAAATGTAAGTATATACAAGGGAAAAAACTGCAGATATTGACAGCCTAAATAGCATATACATACACATAGACCGAGTGGCAGGGCAATGACACCATGATAGGCTAAGTATAAATACAAATAAATATCACAAGATAAATGACAAATATCCAACCACAAATATAGATAAAGAGAAATACAGTCCATCTCAACTCCTATAGTTCCATAATTGTCTCAACGGAGCACGGACGTCCAACCCCAAAGGCCACAGGTAACTCACAATAAAAAGGAGGAAGTCCAGCGCCAGATCAATCAACGATAAAACTTCTCCATTAAAAAAATGCATAGAGTAACGATACATGATAGGAACACCAGGAAAAAGAAGACCGTTTCGCCTCCTAGCTTAATCATGGTGAAGTTGAAACGCTGGTCTTTTCCTGGTGTTCATGTCATGTACTGTTACTCTATAAATTTTTTTAATGGACCCTAATAAAAAGAAGTTTTATCGTCAATTCATCAGGCGCTGGACTTCCTTTTTTTCTTTTATTACAAATATAGATAAATGACATTACCGCAGGTACATAACCAGAGAACTCTAGACGGGAGGGACAGAGGCCCCGCGATTATCGCCTGTCAAGCTATCTACTTAGGTTCTTTAGGTGCAGGGAAGTCAAGAGCGGATGGCACACAACAAGACCGGGTGATGGTTCCAATAGGTTTTCTTTTTATTTAAATCATAAAAGGTACACGGAAGACACACAACGCATTTCGGGGATCTGTGGTCCCCTTTTTCAAGTGGATTAGTGATCTGTTAGTTGAAGAAGGACAAAAGTATACATTCCACTTGAAAAAGGGGACCACAGATCCCCGAAACGCGTTGTGTGTCTTCCGTGTACCTTTTATGATTTAAATAAAAAGAAAACCTATTGGAACCATCACCCGGTCTTGTTGTGCACCATCCGCTCTTGACTTCCCTGCACCTATTCTCTGACTCCAGCCAAACTAGCAACTCGTGCTTGGAAAACAAAAAGACGCCGGCTGCACCCCGACCTAAAAAAAACCCTTTCATGCCAACAAGAGATTGTGCCTTACTTCGAAGCACAACTCTACCAGGTAAGCGACTGTCCAACCACGTCATATACCCTGAATCAAAACGATATCACCCTATGAGCGCTGTTGTGTTCCCTGTCTGCTATCCTTTTACTTAGATTCTTTGGTGTTTGATATTTTCTCTTAATTATTACTTGATTGTTTTTTATTTTCTATATTTTTGTTGGCAGGTATAGAACATCAGTTGACATACTCCAAAGAAGGTGGCACATACAGCCCCTGGAACAACCAGAATAACCCCAGCACATGGTACTGAAAGAAGTTTACTATCCGGTCTACCTCCAATCCCCATACGTCCCTCCCTGTTATAACAAACATCTTTGCTAAATTTGGAGAGCTTTTCTCTGATCATCGCTCCCCCTGATGTCATCTTGGAGCAGCGATCAGTTGCCATGACAGGTTCTGGTCTTTACCAGACCCAAGGCTGCATGGCATTTGCAGTTTCGTAACAACGAGCCAGTGCTTAACTGTAGTGAATACTGTGTAAAATGCCATATACTGCAATACAAAAGTATTGTAGAATATGTTAGTAATGATCAGGATGATTCAGTACCCTAGGGGGCCTAAAACATAGTAAAAAAAAAGTTTAAAAAATAAAATTCAAATCACCCCCCCCCAGCTTTTCTAAGAAGTGATATATATATCGTTTTTGGTATTCTGTACATGCAAAAAAGTGCTCATACTCTCTCCTCGGACTCCGTTCAGTCTTCTTCCTTACGTTCTAAACCCCAACAAATAACGTGAAAGGTCCTTCTGTAACAAGTTTAGTAAATCGAATCTACAGGACCTTTTCGACTGCCATGAGACCATGACACCCCCAATCCTCCCGTCTATTATAATGTGGTAGCACAAATCTTGGGGAAACATCTGATGCAGAAGCTACTCAGATACTGAGCGATGCTATGGGTTTCTCCAGATGCATCAAGGTGCAAAAAAAAAAAAAGCGACTTGCTAGGTGACCCTAGATTCCTGAACTTTGTACATGTTGGTGATGCTCATCTGATGAGGGTACAATCCTCTATGTTTGGTGGAGGTGTCATCTAATTAAACCCTTCTGGGAACAAGTACTACAGGAAATTAATATAATCTAGCTCTAGCAATGTCCATTATGACCCCTGGGTGGTCCTCTTATGACGGGCTACCTCTAGCTTTTCTCCTACCAACTAAACTTCTAATGGCAGCCTGACTTTTAATTCCTCTCCTTTGGAAACAATCTTGTTCCCCGTTGCCTAGAAGAAGCAGTACACTGGAACCAGGGAACAAGGGGAGTCTTAATATGTGGGGTGTAGGAGGGAGTACTCTAGGCACCCCACTTAGCGGTGCAATGCGGCACATTTACTAAGGGCTTTGCGCCAGTTTACTGTCAGACTTTGCACGCCCTTTTAGGTGTAAACTGCTCGCACAGGTATTTAAGAAGTGTTTACGCCGTTATTGTGTAGCACGCAACCTTTTTGTGGAGCGGCTGCAATAGTCATCATGTGACACAGATTAGGAGCGCCCCGACGCTCAGTTGGACCATGCACCAGATTTAACTTGCAAAGTCTGTTGCACAACCTATGTTAAAGGTGCACCACAAAAAAGTTGGTGAACTCTGTGGGGCCAGTGGTGGGAAGCGCCAGATTCATGATTTCTGGCTCACGATCTTATTGAATCTGTTGGACCAAGTATTATACATGGAAATAGCCCTTTTAGTGCAGTTTTCGACAATCTTAGTAAATGTGCTCAAATGTCTTCAAGTCGGTGTCATTACCTTTTCCCCGACTTTCTTTCTGCTACCTTCAGGATTTTATGCCCAATCCCACCCCCTCTACTTCTTATCTCTGCTTCTATATGTATTAGTCCCACCTTGTACTGCTTGAGCTCATGGATGTCTCACGCTTGTCGTTGTATGTACCCTTTTCTATTACAACCCCATGTGGCTAGTCATTGTCATGGCATGAATGTTCTTTGTTTGAAAAAAAAAATAAAAAAACAGAGAGAAAATCCATCATAATAAACCAGGGATGCCAAATCACAGATTAAGGCACCTTGATTGTGATAATTTATACTTGTACTTGTTATCCATGAAATCTTTCCTTCTAAATTCGACTATTACAATTATGCTAATGAATGTCTCCTTGGGGGTGTTACCAAAACTCTGTGCTCTAGTTTCATGGGCTGTTACACTGTGCAGGAGCATTTCCCCCTCCAGCTGTGTAAGAAAACAACAGTCAGAGGGAGGGAGTGCTGAGGGAGCAGAGTGGAGGGTGAGACAGTCTGACAGCCTGTGAAACTATAGCATGAAGTAGGGGGATACTCATAACACCCTCACGTTTCTAAGAATAATTTGAAAAGTAGATTTTAGAAGGAATAAGACCATGGATGAGTGCCTAGACCTATGAGTACTTTTTCCAGATTTATCCATGTTTGATTTTGATGGTTGATTTCATTTAACTCCCTCTAACTAGTCTGACAACATAGCATCCCTGTCCAGTACATCGCTCACTTTCACATTAAACTAAATAGATGTTTCAAGAAGAGAGATAAACTTTACTGTTAATAGGCCTACATCAAACTATAGGCAGGAAGAGTGCAGGGAAGATTATAAAAGTGTTCGAAATCATATAATGATCTGAAAACACAGTGAAAGCAGAGGAAAAGTTGAAGATGAACAATATACAAGTAGAATACAGGCTCACCTTAGCAACCTTTAGTGATAGTGTTACTAAGGAAAACCTATTTTGCAGTAGAATATTTGCTTGGAGGCTCCATCCTTACTTGTTATAATTTATATTTTGCTTGTGAATACTCTGGCTCCCTCTGTACTTACCAGACCCTTATATTTCAGGCTCACTGCGTATGTGGTCAAAGTATTTTCCCTGGCTTCAAGTTATGTCCATGTAGAAAAAAATAATATATGCGATTCAGTCAAGTGGCTGATTCTAAACAGGCAAAATCCAGATGGAGAATTCAGAGAGAAGTCGTACGTCTACCAGCAGGAATTGGTATGTATCAGACTCTCATAAATTAACTGGACTGCACCTGTTTTGTGTATTCTGCCAAAATTACTAATTTGTTAATAATATCCAGGAACCATCACCAGAGGTCACAGTGGGTAGGGAGGTCTGTTTTACAGACAAGTAAGGGGTGTCAGGTGTTCTTAAGGAGGGGCTGTCTGTATATTTAGTAACTGTATCCCCTTTTTTTTTACATAGGGCGCTGTAAAAAAAGGTGCCAAGGAGCTGGATTCCAGTCTCACCGCCTTTGTCCTGGTCGCCCTCCTAGAAAGTAACAATAGCTGTAAAGGTGAAGTTACTGTAAGTTTTCCTGTTCAATGTAACACAAGTCGCCTCTTCTTCACTTTAATATCTACTTATATGACGGTTATGATGATACAATTACAACTAAAAGATCTTATGGGATCTAATGTAACTTTTTTTTACCCATACAGACTTAAAAAGTCGTCTAAAAACTATTCCTATATAGAGGAAGATATCGGACAGTGTTTAAATTTACAGAGGAAATGGTTTTTACAAGGAAAAGTAAACATTCTGAGCAGGGGCGTAACTAGGAGAGCTTGGGCCCCATAGCAGATTTATGCGTAGGGCCCCTCTTTCCCATAAAAACATGTTTTTATCCATAATGATACAGACACGTTTATACAACAGCACACATTTCCGCACTCATATACACACATTTCTATTATATACACACACAAGTTCTAAACTCATACACTCACTTTTATAGACTTGTATACACATACAGGCACACATTTATGCACTCATATATACAGTTATACACTAATACGTGCAGTATATACAAACTCATACGGTATATACACACATACAGTATTTACACATCCATAAATTTATACAAACATACCATGTATAAACATCAAATTTGCACACATACTTTGTAGTACATGCACATTATATACATACATACAGCATATACACTCACCGGCCACTTTATTAGGTACACCATGCTAGTAACGGGTTGGACCCCCTTTTGCCTTCAGAACTGCCTCAATTCTTCATGGCATAGATACAACAAGGTGCTGGAAGCTCCTCAGAGATTTTGGTCCATATTGACATGATGGCATCACACAGTTGCCGCAGATTTGTCGGCTGCACATCCATGATGCGAATCTCCCGTTCCACCACATCCCAAAGATGCTCTATTGGATTGAGATCTGGTGACTGTGGAGGCCATTTGTGTCCAGTGACCTCATTGTCATGTTCAAGAAACCAGTCTGAGATGATTCCAGCTTTATGACATGGCGCATTATCCTGCTGAAAGTAGCCATCAGATGTTACAGGGTACATTGTGCTCATAAAGGGATGGACATGGTCAGCAACAATACTCAGGTAGGCTGTGGCGTTGTACCAAGGGGCCCAAAGAGTGCCAAGAAAATATTCCCCACACCATGACACCACCACCACCAGCCTGACCCGCTGATACAAGGCAGGATGGATCCATGCTTTCATGTTGTTGACGCCAAATTCTGACCCTACCATCCGAATGTCGCAGCAGAAATCGAGACTCATCAGACCAGGCAACGTTTTTCCAATCTTCTACTGTCCAATTTCGATGAGCTTGTGCAAATTGTAGCCTCAGTTTCCTGTTCTTAGCTGAAAGGAGTGGCACCTGGTGTGGTCTTCTGCTGCTGTAGCCCATCTGCCTCAAAGTTCGACTTACTGTGCGTTCAGAGATGCTCTTCTGCCTACCTTGATTGTAACGAGTGGCGATTTGAGTCACTGTTGCCATTCTCTGTAAACCCTAGAGATGATTGTGTGTGAAAATCCCAGTAGATCAGCAGTTTCTGAAATACTCAGACCAGCCCTTCTGCCACCATCAACCTTGCCACGTTCAAAGGCACTCAAATCACCTTTCTTCCCCATACTGATGCTCGGTTTGAACTGCAGGAGATTGTCTTGACCATGTCTACATGCCTAAATGCACTGAGTTGACGCCATGTGATTGGCTGATTAGAAATTAAGTGTTAACGAGAAGTTGGACAGGTGTACCTAATAAAGTGGCCGGTGAGTGTATATACATATACCATAATATACTACAACATACAGTATACACCTACTGTTTATACACATAAATGCAGTATAAACACACAGTATAGAACATGATGATCATCAGAGGTCTGACTGTATAGCAGTAGTAGAAGCAGTAACAGATGGACAAGGCAGGATGTGTCTGGATGTATAGTAGTAGGGTCCATCTATTGGAGTCTTTCCCAGGGTTTGAGTGTGTAATGTTGAAGGTGGCAGCATGTGTATCTACACATTATATACAAACACTTACATTTACAGAATCATGGGACAGTGACCCATCTTAGTATTGCTGAGTTTCATATTTATAGATATATTAGCCAGAGGCTTTAACTAGTCACTTCCCATGGTGAGGATGTCGCATACAGACCATCCTGTATAGTAGTTTGCAGTTTAGAAGATCCTTTTGCAGACAGATTCAGTGATGAGGTGCCCATAGACAGCATGGAGTGTGTAGGAGAGAGAGAGGGATAGTCTAAAGCAGCGGTTCTCAACCTGTGGGTCGCGACCCCGGCAGGGGGTCGAACGACCAAAACACAGGGGTCGCCTAAAGCCATCGTAGCCACAATTCTATAGCATTTTTTGGGACAAATACAATATTCTTGTATATGGTTTGGGGTCACTGCAACATGAGGAACTGTATTGTGGGGTCACAGCATTAGAAAGGTTGAGAGCCACTGGTCGACAGGGAACAGCGAGGTGACTAGAGACAGCTAGACATTTATGACCCCTCCCCCGCAACAACAAACCTACTTGGGATGTAACTACAGAAGAGAGCCTCCACCTTATACTCACATCCTGGCCACAATAACTCCACATCACACCACACACAGTTCATAATGAGACTTACGGACACTTCTGGCGACTTTAAGGAGGCAAAGATATTTAAGGCAGCGGCACAAGATACATCAGCTAAAAAGTGCTGCTATCCTCTGATATATTGCAGGCCATAGCCTCGAGTTGCCTCAAGGTAGATGTGGAAATATGCACTATGTCCGACCTACTGATCTGATTAAATGGCTCCTTTCAAATTACTTTCCCTTTCTAGAATGTTTGACACAAGCAGGTAACTTATTTACAGGTTAACTCATTGGGGCTCATTTACTAAGGGTCCGCGGAGCGCATTTTTGTTGGATTTCCTGACGATTTCCGTTTTGCGCTACATTTAACAGGGGATTTTGTCGCACACGATCGGATTTTGGCGCTTCGGCGCCGGCTTCCACACGTCACAAATCGGGGGGTGGACCGTCGGACAAGTCGATGGATTCGGACTACGCACGGGATTTAACATTTGGAATTGTGTCACAAGACACACACTTACAAGCACCAGGAAGAAGAAGGTGAACTCCGGCGGACCTTGGCGGGGAATCGACGGATGCAGGATCTCGTTCGCACAAGCTCCTTGAATCACGCCTGACTTCATCTTCGTCGGACCGTTCGAATCGGGGATTGCGACAGGACCGGGTAAGTAAATTTGCCCCACCGAATTGAGCAGCTGACTTAGGGCTCTTTCACTTTGTCATTGATGTAAAGCTTCAGTTGCACATTGTTTCCATTCTGTCTCTCTTGTGTCTCCGTTTTCCTTCTGTTTTTTCTTTGTGTCCGCAAAAAAAAAAAAAAAGAAGGTTAAACCTTGCTTTGAATACATCGGATATTACATTAATTTTTTTTTTGCGGACCTATAGACTTCCGTGTTCCGCATCAGTGAAAAAAATAGGACATGTTGAATATTTTTTCCATAGACAACAGATCAGTGAAAAAATCACCCACAGACATCAATGGCTGAACCGCGGACACAAAAAACAGCGCCTATGTGAAAGAGCCCTTAGGGTGGTTTCACACTGGCGAAAAAACTACTGAAGGTTTAACCTTGCATTGAAAGCATAATGCATGGTTTCTCATCTCCATCAGTGAATAATGACTGACCTGACCCATGGACTTCTATTGCCTTCTGTGATGCACATGAACGAAAATCATTGATATGTTTCATCATATGCCCCTTATAGTCATACTTGTAGGTAAGCAAGACAGAGAAGATCCACAGTGTGGCGCAACTTCACTTTGGTAAGAATCTTTATTGCAAATGAACTACGCGTTTCGGCGCTTGGACCAGAACGTCTTGTTTGCCGAACCTGACGAAGGCGCTGGTCCAAGCGCCGAAACGCGTAGTTCATTTGCAATAAAGATTCTTACCAAAGTGAAGTTGCGCCACACTGTGGATCTTCTCTGTCTTGCTTACCTACAAGCATCTCCACATCGCGGGATTCTAGTTCTGGACCTTCAATCCTCGTGGCTCCACCGGCAGCACTCCACATACTTGACTACATGCTAGGCTAAAAGATAGCCGCAAGGTGAGCAGCTTTTATTAGCATTTTTTAAATACCTTTTTTAATCAAACCTACACCGGTTCGATGCGCCCTGGTTTTTTCCCTTCTACTCCTGATTCATAGAATCGGTCCAGACCCTCTCCTTATAGTCATAGTCATTACAGGTAAGCGCATCTAGACACCATGCCAAGGTCTTTGCTCCTGCCTTTATAGCTCCCCAGAGTGTTGGTCATTTAAACAATTTGATTGACAAATTTTTGGCAAGTGTCGCATTTCATATTATTTAATCCTGGTGGTAGATGGCCTTTAAGCCAATAGGAGGTTGAGGGGTCCTTGTCAAAGTAATGAAGGTAATTTCTTGTATATATTGTATATCATGTCTAGAATCAAACAAACCCGATACCCTTAAGCGCTCTTTCGCATTGGCGTTCTTTCTCACATCCGTGGTTCAGTGATTTAGACAGACGCCTCACAAAGCCATTGATTTCTAAGGGTGTTTTCACATTGGTTTGTATTTTCACTGATCCGTTGTCCATGGAAAAAATTATGAAGCATGTCCTAAATTTTTCACAGAAGGCAATAGAAGTCTATGAGTCCGCAAAAAAGAAAAAACTGCTGAAACTTTTTTTTTTATCACTGATGAGGCTTAAAAACAAGGTGCAATGTTTTTCAAAGCAATTTTAAACCTTCAGTTTTTTTGGACACGGAGACATCAATGGATGCATCATGGAGACAACAAAAGAAAAACGGAGACACAACAGAGACAAAACATAATGGATGCACAACTGAAACTGAACATCACCGCCAACGTGAAAGAGCCCTAAGGCATATTCCGTTGCATGTCCATTGACGATGGAATCTTGTTTTATGTCAGAATCTGCTTTTGACATCCGTGATGGTTCTGTTATTACAGTTTATGTCCACAATAAAAAAAATGAAGGTTTAACATTGGTAAGAAAACATAACACCTCATTCCCCAGTCTCATCTTAAAAAAAAAAATACAATAAGTCATCAGTTTTTTTTTTTTGCTGACCTGTTGACTTCTATTATTGCTTTTCATAACCCACAACCCAAAAATAGGACAAGTTCTTAGATTTTTTTCACAGACGACGGATCAGTGGAAAAGAAATGAAATGTGAAATTGCCCATTGAGAAGAATGGATCAGTGCTTTGGTAAACAAAGCAAGTATGAAAGAGCCCTACAATATAAAACATAGGGGGTCATTTACTAAGGGCCCGATTCGCATTTTACCAACGTGTTCCCCGAATATTTCCGATTTGCGCTGATTGTACCTGAATTGCCCCGGGTTTTTGGTGCACGCGATCGGAATTTGGCGCATCGGCGCCGGTATGCACGCGACGGAAATCGGGGGGAATGGCCGAACGAAAACCCGACGTATTCGGAAAAACCGCCGCATTTAAAGAAAAAATTGTGTCGCGAAAATTTCACTCACCATCATCCTGGATAGGCCGGTGTATTTCGAGGCATTCCAGCGGACTTCAGCGCAGCAGCGCCACCTGCTGGACGGCGGAGGAACTGCCTTGATGAATCCCGTCCGGACTCGAATCCAGCGCAGAAAACGCGCTGCTGTCTCCGAACTTATCGGAAGACACCGAAGTCTCCGAACTTATCAGAAGACACGCGCACATCTGCAAAGTGAAGAATAGAATAAAAACAGTGAAAACAGTGACTACAGGACCATTTAAGTGCAGAACACATTGAAAGAACAATATTATTCACATTCCAGATGTTCGTGCACATCTCCGAACCTAGCGGGAAACACGCGCGCACACCTGCAAAGTGAAGAATAGTGTTATTTCAATGTATTCTTGCAAGTAAAACATCTGGAAACATGTGTAATGTGTTCTGTAACACTGTTCTTTTAATGTGTTCTGTCAGTGAAAAAATGCTCGGGTCTCCCATTGACTATAGTGGGGCTCGTGATTCGATACGAGCACTCGAGCATCGGGAAAAGTTCGTACCGAATAACGAGTACCCGAGCATTTTACTGCTTGCTCATCTCTAGCAACCACCAATTAGTGGAAGATATGGGAAACATTGTGCAGTTACTATATACAATCTATATAACCTATTTATCATCATTTCTCTCTGGATACAGAATCTTCCTATGAGCATTCAAAAAGCTTCGGACTATTTGAATGAGAAATATCTTTCCTTGGAGACGCCCTACTCCATAGCCCTCACCTCCTACGCGTTGGCTAAGGCCGGCAAACTGCACGACACCAAGAAACTCATGGGTGCAGCTACAGGTGGGGAACCGGAAATTGTACAAGTTGATATAGATCCAAGTGATGCCTTTAATTATATAATTGGTGTTTATTCAGCGGGGCATGTGTTTTATTGGTCCTTTTATAGGGCTTTATCTGTTTTTGTTTTTGTTTTTCCTTATTGAAACATGTGGCCTTTGGTCTTTCCGACTTTTTAAAAGAAAAGCAGTCTCCAAAAGTCGCCCCTCAGCGCTAAGCTAATCTCTACGCCTGGTCTGGAGCAGCTGTAGAATTAGACCAAAATGTGCGCCTTTTGCAATTTTTTAAAAAAAAGTCACAACCTTTACATCTGGATTCAGGCGATAAGTAAGGGGTCACTGCAGAAGACTAGACTTCCTTAGGTGCAAAAAAAAGTTGCAAATGAGCAATAGCCCCATAAAAAGTCTGAAAAAGTCAAGAAAAATACAAGCCAAAAGTTTGTTACATGTGCCCCAGTGTGTTTCTTTTGATGTTCCTTGTATAGTTATTGTATTCAGCTATTTTAGATATTATCACCAATGTGAGGGATGTTATTATTATTTATTATTATTTATTGGGTTTTCTTTGTGTACATTTTTATTCCAGATAACAAACACTGGGGTGATCTAGGTTCCCGCATGTTAACTCTGGAGGCCACCTCCTACGCTCTTCTTACACTTTTGAAGATGAAAGACTATGACAAAGCTGGAGTGCTGGTGAAATGGATCACTGAGCAGAGATACTACGGGGAGGTTTGGGGATCAACACAGGTTTGTCATCCAATTCAATGGAAAATATTCTATGTTGACTTTAGTTTAGCCATGGGAGAGTGATAATATTCTGTGCTAGAATACAAGGAAGTATTGTTGAGGCCACTTTTGGGCTACTGTAGCTGGAGAAAGTGAAATAGTGGACTTGTGAATAATGATGAGCGGATCCTTTTAGGCTCCTTGAGCTAAGCCAAAACAAAAGTTCTGTCCTGGCACCCAAACACCTGCCATCAGTGCTGCCACCAGTTTTGGCACACATGCAAACCCTTTAAATGCCTCCAGCAAAGGCACTTTGCTACTGGCATTTAAATGTATGGGTCCAACTGTCATGGGTGATAACCCTTTTATACTGCCAGCATTTACAGTGTTAATACCCGCAATAGGTGCAGGTTATGATTACAGTTTTTAGCGTCGGACATGGCCCCGAGCATTGCGGTTTGAGTCCGCTCAACCCTGCTTGTGAATACATACTTGTGAGTAAGTATAAAAAAATCTAAAAAATAATTAGCGTAAAATATATTGATAGTATGACTCAACAACACATTGTAAGCTCAGTAATCCTCAGAAGACTGGTTCCTCTCCCCACTGGAAAGTGCCTTGCTTGAAAGAGATTCCACTCTGGAAGAGACAGGACCTTACCCAAAAAGGCAATCCACTTTCCTCACATGGTGCTAATTTTGTCCAGATAAATATTACTGGCATGGTCAATGCTCTGACATTGAGGAGCAAAAGAGGGTCAGAAGGTGTCCTACTCGTACCAAACAAATTAGAAATTAGAGATCCTTGTGAAAATTTCCTAAATTAGAAGCATTGCCATAATGAATAGAATTACTGCTTTATATTTTACATTATTTTTTGTAATTCTACGTTTTTTTCCGAAAGTTGTTAACATTTTAGAATAGGAATCTTCTTGTGATAAGTTCATTGTCCTACAGTATGTGCTAATATTTGGGGTATTGACCACATCTATAACCCCTGTCTTCCAGTCTACTATGATGCAGTTTGAAGCCCTTGCTCAGTATCACATAGACGTGCCGACATACAAAGACTTGGACATGGATGTCTCCTTCACTCTTCCTGGGAGATCCCAGTCTATAGTTCATCGTCTCAACCTGGGTAACGCTTTGCTGGCCCGAACAGAAGAGGTAAAGATCCAGGGATGGGTTCAATTGCTACGAAATCCTCACCATGTGTGGGTAAAAAAATATTTTCCTTATCATGACTTTATTCCTCTATTTTATTGCAGACATCTGTGGTTGGAGACTTTAAAGTCACCGCAAAAGGAAAGGGTCAAGGCACTTTGAAGGTTAGAGAAGAATGTATTCCCCAATGTTTGCATATTGATCACTTATCATTAGATCAGATCATCAAAATCAAGGGTTGTAAAGGAGTTAACCTAGAATGTTGGGTACCCAATTGTACTGCTCTGGCCAATCAGTGACTCCCTTGGACCACAGGATGTAATTTTGAAATTAAATAGAAGGGATGGTCTAAGGAGGCTACTCAGTGACCAAATCGGGTGCCACGATAGCTGCCACTTATGGCCAAGCTAAAGAAGGTGAAACTGAGTTGATGGTGGAACCAGGAACTGAAGCAGGGTAAGTACAATTTTCTTTTTATTTGGCATCCCTGACCTAAATCCAAAGGGTTTTCAAGGATTCCTAATAAACCACTTTGAACTCAAAGTATCCTCACCCATCAGCTGATTTTTAGTGATGACCTAACAACCATCAGTTGAGTAGTTCTTGTAGAAATATATTCACGGTCTAGCCAGATTCCACAACAACATTAGAAATGTATTCAGTTACATCATAACCACTCCATGAAACAATACATTATCGTCAACGCGTTTTAAGCTGAGAACCGCCCTCCCTCATGACATGTACATGAGGAAGGATGGTTCTCCACTTGAAATGTTGTCGTGGAACCTGGCTGGACCGTGAATATATTTCTGAATTTCCGCATGCCTTGGCAGTAAGGTGGCCCATGCAGGATCCGACACAAGAGGCAAGTTACGGGGTGGTGAGATGGAACTGGTACTTTCTATGAGTAGTTCTTGTACACCTCCATCCCATCTATGTGAATTGGGTTGAGATGCAATTTACGCACATGTGCAGTAGTCTCAGCATTACTGCCGGTTACACAATGTTGAGATGACCGAATTTCAGAGAGTTGGGTGACATCACCCTACAGCACTTCAGGCTTATTTGCTGAATTTTAAAAGCCTTTATTTTTGTAAAAATAAGAGTAGAAGAATCTAAAAGAAAAGTAGATCCTATCAGAGGAGGCTTGGTGCTTGGTTTACAATCCTTGATCCTTGTGGTAGATTTCCTTTAACAAGCTTTATTCTAATTTACCACCAGGTCTTATCTGTTTATTATGCTTTGGAGACAGAGAAGGAGAAAAAATGCAACAATTTTGACCTGTCTGTGACCATAAAGGACGAACCTGAGGGTAAGATACTCGCCTGGTGTTATTTTTGGTTATCTAGAGATCATTCATTTATAGTGGGCAAAGTTATGTAAAGATGGAGACAATATTATCAGTAAAAGTCCATGACTTGACAAACTTCAATGCAAATACCATAAAAGATTGCAGATTAAGTCCGGCTCACAGATCTGTAGTGAGAACAATAGATTTGGATACTGGCATATTGTTATCAGAAAGGCCAACAAGAACACAAGCCAAGTAAAGTCGTCTTCATTAGAAAATCTATTGACCAGAGTAACAAAAAATGGGAAAGAAAAACAGGACTTTGCACCTAGAAAGTGAAGCTTGAGTAGAATATATTATTGTTATTCACCAACGTCCCCCTTTAAATTAATTAAAATGGAATGTAATTTTTATTTATAATTTCCCAAACAGCCAAGAGACCTGAAGGGGCCAAGTCCACTGTGTCCATGACTATTTGCACAAGGTATGAGCTATAATGTGTTAAACTGAAAATGTTCAATTCTTGTCTAAGGGGCTACATGTTACACATAGAAAATTAGCAATGATACTTATTTATGTGATATGCGAAAGTCATCGCTCCCACCACTACAACGATCTGCTGTTGGGTCTTGGTAAGGATTTGCAAGGAGTTTCCCCTTTTGGTAGAGGGGTTAGTAAATCTGTATTACTTGGACTATTTCTAATATCCACCATTGGTGACCTGAGAATTTACAAACTAAATACTGACCACATGTTACTATGAAGTGTGTACCCTATTACAGGGTTACAACAAAGAGAGAAGAACAAAGTCCACTGGTCATCGTGAAAATGTCCTCTGTGTTGTACCTGTGAACATTTTATTAGGGTTCTCGGCATTACAGAGAATACAAGCTGTCCACATTCATTCTATTAGCCAGTGTATAAGTCTCTTGGTTTCGATGACCAGGAAGTCTATAGATTTATCATAAACAGTTCATCAATATGATGACATTGCAATCCAAAGAGCATGTAGGTTTTGTCCAAAGAGAAGGAAAACATAACCCCCTCAGAGTCCTCCACCTGATTCTGGCTTGAAAAACATTCCCCTAACCCTCCTCTCATGTACCACGGAGAAGACCTTCTACCAGATAGACTGGACTGTCCTGGAAAAAGCGCTACAAAAGTATTTATAGATTAGATAATTTCCCTTTACTGCAACCCTGCTGTAAGAGTCAGAGTGAATGGCACCTATTCCCCAACATCCCAAATTTTCAAAAACATTAGACAATTACAAAGACAAAGACAATTTCCCCAATTTTGTTTGTGCTATCAAAACCATTATTCAAAATATCAGACAACATGACTCAATGGCCGGGTTATCAGTTAGAGGTCCTACCCAGCATACAGTGGTATTTGCGGATGACCTACAGTACTTATTCTAACCTTTAATCCTTCAACTTTGTTTCTAGCTCTTCACTCACTTTTCTTCATGTTCTCCGATCGCTCAAACTTCCAAATTAACTCTACAAAGTCCATTTTTCACACTTCCTTTGGATGACCTCTTCCATTAAATACCTAGGTCTTAACATCTCAGAATAGCATAGTACATCTTAGTATGACCTAAGCTATGTCCCCATCATTAATTTAGTCTCCTCCACAATCAAAAACAAAACTTACATTTTCTAGGCTCTTAGGCTGGACCTCCTCAAAATTATTATAGTTCCTAAAGTTACATCTCTCTTGCAAACCATATCTTTTCCTTCCCTCGTCCGCTCCATCGCTCCTTTCCCAAAGCCCCCACACACCTGCTCTCCCCAGCATCAAACTCCTTCCCTATAGATCTTTGACCTTTCCTGCAGTTACAGCCCACATCTACATTATTTGTGTCTATTTATCTCCTCGTTAGCATGTTTTCTAATATGTGTTACTACTATGTATTTCTTAGCACTATTGTTGTACTTATATGAGCAATTGTTTATTTAATTGTTACATAATTATATTAAAACACAATAAAAAGACATTTAAAAAGATAACATTACAATCCTTTACTCATCATCGAGAACATATAGTGATTTGATGTAGACATAGTTCTCATATAACAAACTAAGATTAAAATATGTCTTGCAGATTTCTTAAAAATCGTGATTCCACCATGTCCATCCTAGATATTTCTATGATGACCGGTTTTGCTCCAGATATAACTAGTCTTGATAAGGTAAGTTCCAATCAGCTAGAAATTAACAAATGGAAATGGCAGAAATGAAATATGTTACAAGTGTAATGTTACTGATGGGGCAAGAACAACCAGGAAAACAGAGAAAAAGTAAGGAAAGACACAGAGGGTAAGCCCTAACACTAAACTCACCCAGCTGCCCCTACCTACTTGCCGATCCTACCTAGATGGTGGGTGACAAATGGACAAAGTTCCCTTCCAGTGTCATAGTGAAACATAAAGACAAAAACAGGAGAACAAGGTAGAATGAATAAGGGTGAAACTAAGGACTACTCTGAACAAGACAAGTCAAACATTTTAGAAAAATCAATAAATAATACACTACACATATCCACAGATTACTAATAGCAAGAACTACGAAGAGGGCAAAGTAACTTCTTATGGGATATCAGGGTGCTGGTCCACATGTGGCTGGATGACCTCCACATCAAACCCAGCAAGCTTAGAAGTAAATTGGGGAAAGTATCGCTCAAGCACAGCTAGATGAAGCGTCTGTGTTCCGGAACAAAATTGTCAGGAGACAAACTGGTGTGGTAGAAATCAATTGAGGCATTCAGGATTGAAATAGGGAAGTATTCAGACTACAAGATGAGACCTGTTAAGGTTTGTGCTGGAGCTGAAGGTCCTGTTTGGATTTGAATTTCAATACCCACAGGTAACACCTGTGATTGTTGGAGGCATGGAACGGAGATGTTACACTTTAAACGCAGCCAACACTTTACCATCCTCTGTAAAAATGATGCTCTGCTCTAGCCACCTGCATTTAAATGCTGTCAGAACTCAAAGAGTTAACAATCACAAATAGTTCCAGGGAAGTTAATGTTAAGGGGTGACTACCGGGTTTAGTTTCAGGGACCCAAATCCCCAATGTTAAGGGCCGTGACGAACATGGTGGATTTGGGTCCCTGTACTCAATCTCGAAAGTCACCGACAAGCGAGACAACTGGGAAAATTATCATTCAAATTTGGTGAAATCTTTTGGCAAATTCAATCAAGTGAGACTTAAAAGAAATATTTTGAAATTCAAAAAAAAGGAGAAAAAATCTCTAAAATGAGCCTAGTGCACATAGACGTCTTCAACCTTAAATTAATATCTCATGATGGGATTCGAAAATATTTAATAAGCAAAATTTTCCTTTACAGCTAAAGAAAGGAGTGGACCGATACATCTCCAGCTTTGAGATCAACAAAGGAGCATTTGATAAGGGGACATTGATTCTGTACTTGGACCGGGTAAGAAGTTTTGCATGTGGTGGGGGGTTGGGGGAGTCTTGTCATCAACAACTTCTCTAGAAGAATGAACTTGTTATCTGACTTGTGATTTAGGAGACTAGCCCTTGTAAGCTGAGAATAGTTGCTTATTTGTGATGTAATACAGTTATCCTGGCAGCTCATCCAATGCCACTTGGTTATATAAAATTAGGTTTCTAAACCCAGCCTCTTATATTATTATATTATATTTGTGGCATAAATATCTAAATTAGTGCATTATTGGGTAAAGTAGACCTGTCACTAGAGTTTTATTTCTCCTACCAGTGATACCTGCAGTTAAAGGGTTAAAAGCCCCCCCCCCCCCCTATCACCAAAAATTAGCTTCCACTGAGGCTCTGTATCATTTTTCTGATATGCAAATGAATAGACATGAGTCAATTCCTGAAGATAAGAGTCACATTTTCTCCAGGCTGCCAGTGAACAGCACTTCCCTCTTTTGATTGACAGCTCGGTGTCTCAGCCTCACCAGACAAAAAGTCCTCTACCTGTCCACTTCCTGTCCGAACCAAAATACTGTCCTTCTCACTTTGCATGGTGAATTTAGCATTGAGCTCTTTGTGGGAAACTGCCGATTATGCCACCATTTCACATACCCCATGAAGTTGGGGTTGGGCCAAGCTATGATAGGTGGGGGCCACATCAAGTGGACAGAGACAACATAGGCAAAGGCAGAATTATTTTTCTAGTGTAAGGAGACAGATTTAACCCGGGAAACTTGCACTGCAGTTTCAAACAAAAGGCAGGGGGGGGATGAGTAAGTTTTATTGTGCCCTTTTTTGATAATGGAATAGAATAGATCAGTGCATGGTCTTCAGGAAGTTCTGCCGTACTCTCTATTCAGTAGAACTCATAACTGAGGTCCACACCAAATTATAAAATTGAGTCCCTAATCTCAGCTCTGTCCAGCCATCTTGTTGCCCATCCATTTACTCTACAGTGTGTAAGTGTGGATAAGTTGGAAGGCACCGATTTGACATATTTGAGCTCCACCTCTTTGACCAGGGGTCTCCTAATGCATCCTAGCCAAGAGAAGTCATTGCTTCAGAAGCTTTTTAGGAGAATAGATAAATAAATTTGATTATAAATGAATTTTTGGTTTCCTCATCCAGCATAAATTCTTTTTGTTGTCAATCCTCATCCTCTGTTACACAACGATGTTTTGAGTTGCTTTCTGTTCGTTTATATTTCCTCATAGATTTCCCATGCGGAGGAGGACTGTCTGACATTCTACCTTCACCAGTTCTTTGAAGTTGGACTTATCCAGCCTGGATCTGTCACAGTGTATGACTACTACTCTCAAGGTAGGATCCACCTCACAAAATCTCATTTAACTACTTATAATTAATGATGACTGGACCAGAACATTGGTGGTTCATACCGAACATTCCAGAGTCTGGTCCCCGAGCCCAGACTTAAGCCAGAAGTTCAGGTTTCGACTCAGCCCATCACCATCATTACACACAATGTGCATCGTTCGCGACTGTAAACTCTTTAAAGGCAGCTCGTACATAGAGTATTAACTGCGGGCAGCTTGTACATAGAGTATTAACTGCAGGCAGCTTGTACATAGAGTACTAACTGTGGGCACCTAGCTATAGAGCAGAAGGAGGTGAGAAGATGAGTGATAACTTATATTTCATAGGCTTAAATCTTTGCTTTTTCTATGCTGAGATGTCTTTGTTATGGTCAATTCAGTGATTGGTCGGTATATTTAGATAGTGTAGGTTTCTCCAATAGGCGAGAAAATAGAAACTAATATCTGCTGGACTGATCATTTGATACGGTTGACCATTCATGTGAAAGGTCATTCTGTAATGTTACATATGGGTCTGATATGAATGGCGGGTTGGCTTTATCAGTCGCCCTCTACAATGGTCTTCAAAAATATCATTTTAACTTATTTTAAATAAATTTTATTTACCCAACAGAAAACCGTTGTACTAAATTCTACCACGTGTCGGAAGACAGCAAACTCCTGGGGAAGATCTGCACCGGAGAAGTCTGTCGCTGTGCAGAAGGTGAAGGGACACAATCATTGGAAGTTTTGAGGAGCCATAAATGTTTTTGTTTCCCTACAATTAAAACAT
Source organism: Engystomops pustulosus (assembly GCF_040894005.1). Classification (NCBI taxonomy): domain Eukaryota; kingdom Metazoa; phylum Chordata; class Amphibia; order Anura; family Leptodactylidae; genus Engystomops; species Engystomops pustulosus. The sequence continues at coordinate 210,354,856 of NC_092414.1, forward strand.
TCAAAATTATTTATTTATTGCCCTTTTTGTCCCCATTTTTTTTTTTAAAGCAAACTGCTTTCTGCAGCAAAAACTGGATGAAGTGGATGCTCTTGTTCGGTTGGAAAAAGCTTGTGAATCCGGTGTGGATTATGGTAAGACCCTTATCATTTGATTATCAAATAATTAGATTTTAACAGAATACACCAATACAATATAAAATTAATGCCATATTTTTGTATTCCATATTTTTGTGTTATTTGGTGTTCGGGCTCACCCAGTGCAGATAACACCTGTGGTCATTGATCACTAGTTGCAGATATTAACTCTTTAAATGTTGCTGGCAAAGCTCTTGGTGGACATTAAATGCCGTAGGTGCCACCATTTTCGCTTACATCATTACTCCCTGTGATGTCATTGGGGAGTCATGACTTTTGGGGGAATTCTGGCACATGAGCTACTGGCATTTAAAAACCTGGATTCATTGCCAGTGTGCATGCAGCCAATTTCCTAAAGATTGTCACTCTCTGTGATATCATTGTCTCTGCCAGTCACTTTTAAAGGGTAACTCCCATGATAGGTACCAGTACTGATTGGGGTTGTTCAAAGCAGGGGTGAGTGTTCGGGTTAGGTACTTGACCCAGAACAGAACCTTCAGGTTTGGATTCCGAACTCAGCCAAACCGGAATCTTAACGGATCCACTCATCCGTAATTAGAGAGTTCCCACCTTGTTACCTTAGGAAGCCAAATAAAACACTGTGGCAGAGCAAGCCTCCATATCAAGTCATCTGTATAAGGGATCCCCAGACATGTCTCATCCATCTCTACCCTCAGATTCTAGAGCTCACGTACAACCACTACTTCTCCTTACTACCACAGCACCACCACTTCCATTTAGAAACTATTTTTTACTAATTAACAAGTAGAAGACAGATGGAAAGATTTATGACCATAATACACAAGGACTATGTTGTCATCTTAAACCCCAGAGACACATGGGGGGGGGATTAAACACAAAATGGAAGTAGATTAATTACCCAAATTTGTGGCAATGATTATTGACATTTTATTTTGGAAAATAAATTAATAATTATTGGTCTCATTTCTTTTATTTCCAGTATATAAGACGACTGTGACCGAAATTCAGAAGGGAGATAACTACTACATCTATGTCATGAAAATTATCGAAATCATTAAAATGGGTAAGTTACACATTGGGGGTCATTTACTAAGGACCGGATTCGCGTTTTACCGATGAGTTTCCCGAATATTTCCGATTTGCGCCTATTTTCCCTGTATTGCCCCGGGATTTTGGCGCACACGATCGGATTGTGGCGCATCGGCGTTGGCATGCACGCGACGGAAATCGGGGGGCGTGGCCGAACAAAAACCCGACGGATTCGGAAAAACCGCCGCATTAAAAAAAAAAAAAGTGTCGCTGGACTCGCGCTTACCTTCACCAGGAGTAGGCCGGTGAACTTCAGTTCATTCCGGCGGACCTCGACGGACTTCAGCGCAGCAGCGACACCTGGTGGATGTCATAGGAACTACCTTAGTGAATCCCGGCCGGACCCGAATCCACCGCAGAGAACGCGTCGCTGGATCGCGAATGGGCCGGGTAAGTAAATCTGCCCCATTGTTTATATTGGCAAACATGCTGGAAAAATAGGCCAGATTATAACATGTTAAATTATAATCCAACTAAATAAAATTCCCAGTAGTGTAATGGTTACTTTGATATTTACTGGTCCACATCTACTAAGAACAGTGCAGTGTGTACTATGTGCAGTTACCTGTGTAGTGTGCAGGGGGCGCCAGATTCAGGATTTATGGTGCATCTTCTTTATAAATCTGACGTCCCCTGCACTGCCCCCCTTTAACATGGGGCAAGCCACACACTCCTGTCTGACTCTGCATAATAAATCTGAAGCACGGTCCGACTGTGCACCGGAACGCCCCCTACAGTGCAGAAATTCGGTCGCCTGAAGAATACTGCAGTCGTGTCACATTCTTGGTGACTTCTTAAATGCGTGTTTAAAGTCCGCAAGAAAACTGGTACAGGGGTTTTAATAAATCTGGGCCAATATGTTTAGTCCTGGGAGACTGTGGAAATCTTTTTGTGATGACATGAGTGGGGGAGGTAGAGGCTCAGAGTCAGATAAAACGAAAAAGATCAACTGTAGACCACACATGCCCCTGCCATCAATGCTGGAAGATCTCCACATGCTAATAGAACACGCAGAGGGGCACATTTACTTATCCGTCCCTGTTACCCAATGTGCATTGTCCAACCGGAAATGCACTGTGCCGCGATTCACTAAGATCATGCGCCCGATATGCTGCATGTGTCGCTTTCCCATTCAGGTCCGACAGAGTTCACCTTCTTCTTCTTGGTGCATGTAGGTGCTTGTTCTTGCAAATCAGTCGGATCGTCCGACGGCCCGCCCACGGATTTCTGACGTATGAAAGCCGGCGCTGCTGCGCCAAAATCCGATCGAGTGCAACACAATCCCCTTCTAAATACCTGTCCCAGCAGCCCAAATCCCAAAAACTACCGGGAAGTCCGGCGGAAATAAGCCCCAATATCTTATGCCAATGGCCAGTCTTCATGGGTTAGGGCTGTTTTTTGTTGAAAATAGTTAAAAATCTAGAGTTGTTTGAAAATTATTAAATTGTAGAAACTGACAAATGCCTGTTACTCTATTTATATTACCAGTCTATGATCCTTTATTCTCATTTTTACTTATAGGTACAGATGTAGTGTCTGTTAATGAAAAACGTAATTTTATCAGTCACATAAAATGTAAAAATGTCTTAAACCTGGTGATTGGCCGAGACTATGTGATCTGGGGAGTGTACAAGGATGTGTGGTACACCGGGACTGGGTAAGTGGCACTAAAAGTTACAATATTGTGAGGGCGTAAGAGAAAAATGTCAAGTAGTAACCTCCCATAGTCATGTAACATTTTTTTACAGCTCATATTTTTGATTCTTAAATACATCATGAAAAAAACATACATTGAGAATGCTGTAGCTACACTCATGCAGAAATGTATCTTGTTTTATCCCTGTTCTGAGTGGTTTTGCTAAAACTATTATAAAATTATGATACTGAGGCTCTGTCGCTCCTGTGACTTCCTCAGTGCTTAAACAAGATATGTTTCTGCATCCGTGTATCCTCAGCATTCTCAAGATATGTTTGGTTCACAATGCATAAAAGCAAACGGTAAATAATTCTTAAGTTGGTAATTTAAAAAAATTGACATCACAGTTGTCACTTGTGACTTTCTATTTATCATTGTATTGGACGAAATCATCACATATCTAATAGTATACAAGAATAGAATAACCTGGGTAGGGATGCTAAAAAATGTGTACTTACCCTGCCCTGGCCCCTTGCTTTGTGTTGGATTTTGTCTCCATTTCGCTTTGCCCAAAGCTGATCACATGACCCCATAACTTCTAAACACCAATGACCTCCTTGACCACAGTAGATAAGAGGAAATGACAAAGATATGAAGCAGGAAGTGGATGTGACAATGTGCTAATATGGAGCCGGAGCAGGATACAGGATACCTGGATCTCATTGGGTTGTCCAGAATTCCTGAAACCCCCTGTAATTCCACCCCTGAGATATTATCTGTGTCCTTCTGATATTTCACCTGTTTGATTCCCTTACAGATATTCCTACATAATCACCAGTGACACTTGGATTGAGATGTGGCCGTCACAACGGGAATGTCAGGATGATGAATATTTTGAACTCTGTGAAGCATTTGCCTCATTTACAGAAGAATTGGAGTTTCGTGGTTGTGTCCGCTAATTTTAGGACCCATCAATTCATCTGTATTTTCACATTCTCTTTGTATCTGTTTTGTTTTACTTTATAAAGAAATTGCCTTTGTGTCTAATCTTTGCAGATTGTTTTTTGCTACAAAGCTTCATATTCTAATACATTTCCATGTGAAGATGATTGGTGACCTACCAAATGAATCGGCAAACATATGTAGCCATCCATATCTTGTATTTCATCATGTTCAACTGGGATACCACATAAAAAACACACAAAACTCTATGGAAAAGGTTACTTTAAGGTTGTCCGTAACTGTAGTCTGTACCAATCTATAGGTGGGGATCCAAGTCAGAGGGTTGCCACTAGAGATGAGCGAACATACTCGTCCGAACTTGATGCTCGTTCGAGCATTAGCGTACTCGAAACTGCTCGTTGCTCGGACGAATACTTCGCCCGCTCGAGAAAATGGCATCTCCCGCTGTTTTGCTTTTTGGCGGCCAGAAACAGAGCCAATCACAAGCCAGGAGACTCTGCACTCCACCCAGCATGACGTGGTACCCTTACACGTCGATAGCAGTGGTTGGCTGGCCAGATCAGGTGACCCTGGAATAGACTAGCCCCTGCCCGCGCTGCTCGGATCATTCTGTGCCTGGATGCTACTAGAGAGCTGCTGCTGGTCAGGGAAAGCGTTAGGCTGTTCTATTAGAATAGTGTTAGGCAGGAGTGATTCTACAAGAACCCAACAGCCCTTCTTAGGGCTACAATAACGTTATACATTTTTTTTTTTTATTTGCAGCTAGTACCATATTGTGAGGAATTAGCAGGGGGACTTGCTACCGTTGTGTTTAGCTCTTAGTGACACACATATCCACCTCAAACACCAAAGTGGGACAATTTATTAGGGGTTTGATTTCAATTAGGCACAGTCTGCCAGTTTCTTTTTATTTTACGTTTATTTTTTCATAACTCAGCGTCATCTCATCTGGCATAGCAGTGTGCTTTAATACTTGGCTAGAAAATAGCCATAGGAGAATCCAAACGGCTTACTTAGGCCTACAATAGCGTTATATATTTTATTTCTGGTTGATCTGCTGGTGGCTGGCCTTGCTGTAGTGCCTCTACTACCATATTGTGAGGAATTTGCAGTAAGACTTGCGACCGTTCTGTTTAGCGCTTAGTGACGCACATATCCATCGCAAAGACCGAAGTGGGACAATTTATTAGGGGTTGGATTTCAATTAGGCACAGTCTGCCATTTACTTTTTATTTTACGTTTATTTTTTCATAACTCAGCGTCATCTCATCTGGCATAGCAGTGTGCTTTCATACTTAGCTAGAAAATAGCCATAGCAATAGGATAGCATCGTTTGGTTTAAAAAACTAAAAAACACAAAAAAAAAAAAAAAAAAAAACACAAAAAAAAAGTAAAAAAAAAATTAAAGTTATAACTTTCATTTTCAAAATGTTTAACCCGAGGGCTAGGGGTAGAGGACGAGGGCGGGGACGTGGGCGTCCAACTACTGCAGGGGTCAGAGGCCGTGGTCCTGGGCGGGGTGAGACACCACCTGCTGATGAGGGAGCAGGGGAACTCCGCAGAGCTACACTCCCTAGGTTCATGTCTGAAGTTACTGGGACTCGTGGTAGAGCACTGTTGAGGCCAGAACAGTGCGAACAGGTGATGTCGTGGATTGCCGACAATGCTTCGAGCAATTTGTCCACCAGTCAGTCTTCCACGCAGTCCACCCATGTCACCGAAATCGGCACTACTCCAGCTCCTGCACCTCAGCCTCCTCCCCCCCAGTCTGCCCCCTCCCAGGAAAATTTGGCATTTGAACCGGCATACTCTGAGGAACTGTTTTCTGTCACAAACCACTTGTCCGGTTGCTGCTGAGCAATTTTCCGATGCCCAGGTTTTCCAACAGTCGCAGTCTGTGGGTGATGATGACCTTCTTGACGTAGTGGAAGAAGTGTGTAAAGAGGTGTCCGACGATGAGGAGACACGATTGTCAGACAGTGGTGAAGTTGTTGTCAGGGCAGGAAGTCCGAGGGGGGAGCAGACTGAGGGATCGGAGGATGATGAGGTGACAGACCCAAGCTGGGTTGAGAGGCCGGGTGAACACAGTGCTTCTGAGACGGAGGAGAGTCCTCGACCAGAACAGGTTGGAAGAGGCAGTGGTGGGGCCAGACGGAGAGGCAGGGCCAGAGCTGGTGCATCAGCGCCAAATGTGTCACGTAGTGAAGCTCCAGCGGCGAGGGCTCCCGCGGCGAGGGCTAGATTTTCAGAAGTCTGGAGGTTCTTTAAGGAAACACCGGATGACCGACGGACTGTGGTGTGCAACCTTTGCCAAACCAGGATCAGCAGGGGTTCCACCACTACTAGCTTAACTACCACCAGTATGCGCAGGCATATGAATGCAAAACACCCCACTCAGTGGCACCAAGCCCGTTCAACTCCGGCCGTGCACACCACTGCTCCTTCCCCTGTGTCAGCTGATAGCCAGCCCCCTGCCCAGGACCCTGGCCCAAAAACCCCATCGTCGCCTCCACGATCCTCCACAGCATCCACCAGCGTTCAGCTCTCCATACCCCAGACGCTGGAGCGGAAAAGGAAATATAGTGCAACCCACCCGCACGCCCAAGCCCTTAATGTCCACATCTCCAGATTGCTTAGCCTGGAGATGCTGCCCTATAGGCTGGTAGAGACCGAGGCCTTTCGCAACCTCATGGCGGCGGCCGCCCCTCGGTATTCGGTCCCCAGCCGCCACTACTTTTCCCGATGTGCCGTCCCAGCCCTGCACCAGCACGTGTCAGACAACATCATCCGTGCCCTGACCAACGCCGTTTCTGACAAGGTCCACCTGACCACGGACACGTGGACGAGTGCTGCCGGGCAGGGCCACTATATATCGCTGACGGCACATTGGGTTAACTTGGTGGAGGCTGGGACCGAGTCTGACCCTGCGGCTGGTCACATACTACCGACGCCGAGGATCGCGGGGCCTACCTCGGTCCAGGTTTTTCAGGCCCACTATGCCTCCTCCTCCTCCCACCCCTCCTCCACCTCCTCCTCCGAACTACCATCCGTGGGCATGGCGCCATCAGTCGCTAGCTCTAGGCACTGCAGCAGTGCCATCGCTAAGCGACAGCAGGCGGTGCTCAAACTGCTGAGCCTAGGCGATAAAAGGCACACCGCCCAAGAACTATTACAGGGCATCACGGCGCAGACTGATCTGTGGCTGGCACCGCTGAACCTGAAGCCAGGCATTGTTGTGTGTGACAATGGCCGTAACCTGGTGGCGGCTCTGCAACTCGGCAGACTGACACATGTGCCATGCCTGGCCCATGTGTTAAATCTGATAGTTCAGCGTTTCCTCAAGACATACCCCAATCTGTCTGATTTGCTCACGAAGGTGCGCCGCATCTGTGCGCATTTCAGGAAGTCCAGCACAGATGCTGCCACTCTCAGGGCAACCACCTGCCCAACTGCCCGCTCACCGACTGTTGTGCGACGTTCCCACGAGGTGGAATTCAACATTAACCATGTTATCCAGAGTTTACCAGCAGCGCAGAGCGATTGTAGACTGCCAGATGTCAATTTCCACCAGAACTGGTAGTCAGGTCAGTCAGCTTCCTCAAGTCTACAATGAGGAGTGGACGTGGATGTCTGATATCTGTCAGGTGCTGAGTAACTTCGAGGAGTCAACACAGATGGTCAGTGGCGATGCCGCCATCATCAGCCTCACCATCCCGCTGCTTGGCCTGTTGAAAAACTCTCTGATCAGCATGAAGTCGGAAGCTTTGTGCTCGTCACAAGAGACGGGGGAAGAAGATTCCCTTGTTGATAGCCAAAGCACCCTCAGGTCTGTTTCTCAGCGCATATCGGAGGAGGTGGAGGAGGATGAGGAGGAAGAGGAGGAGAATGTTGGCGAGACACAAGAGGGGACCATTGTTCAGTCCTTCACTGTTCAGCGTGTATGGGCAGAAGAAGAGGAGTTGGAGGAGTTGGAGGAGGAGGAAATGGACAGTCAGGCCAGTGAGGGGAGTGAATTCTTGCGCGTTGGGACTCTGGCGCATATGGCAGATTTCATGCTAGGCTGCCTATCCCGTGACCCTCGCGTTCAAAGAATTTATTCCAGCACCGATTACTGGGTATTCACTCTCCTGGACCCACGGTACAAGCAAAATCTTTCCACTCTCATCCCTGGAGAGGAAAGGAGTGTGAGAATGCATGAATACCAGCAGGCCCTGGTGCACAAGCTGAAACAGTATTTCCCTTCTGACAGCGCTAGCGGCAGAGTGCGTAGTTTTGCGGGACAAGTAGCGAGGGAGAGTAGGCAAGCAGGCAGCTTGTCCAGCACTGGCAAGGGTACGCTTTACAAGGCTTTTGCCAGCTTTATGTCACCCCAGCAAGACACTGTCACCTGTCCCCAGTCTCGGCAGAGTAGGGCTGATCTTTACAGAAAGATGGTGAGGGAGTAAGTAGCTGACCATACCATCGTCCTAAATGATCACACAGCTCCCTACAACTACTGGGTTTCAAAGCTGGACATGTGGCACGAACTGGCGCTGTACGCCTTGGAGGTTCTTGCCTGCCCTGCCGCTAGCGTGTTGTCCGAGCGGGTTTTCAGTGCAGCTGGTGGCATCATCACCGATAAGCGTACACGCCTGTCGACTGACAGCGCTGACAGGCTGACGCTTATTAAGATGAATAAAGCCTGGATTTCTCATAATTTCCAATCTCCACCAGGTGAAGGAAGCTCAACCTGAATAATTTATGCACTCCTCCTCATTTTCCTCCTTCTCCTCCTCTTTGTACACTAAAGCAGAGGAAACTGGCTATTTTTTGACAGGGCCCACTGGCTCTAGGTATAGTACTCTTGCATTTAATTAAAATGCATTTAATTTTTCTGGAGGGCCACCTACCCGGTCCTCTGTTTTAAACAATTTTTGGGACTGCCACATACAGGCACTCAATCTATTCAATTTTTCTGGAGGGCCACTTACCTGCTCCTCTGGTTTGAAAACTTTTTTGGACTGCCACATACAGGCACTATCCAAATTAAATTGTCTCCATAGCAGCCTCCACATGTCGTCTTTTTAGCTGCCTCCATACGTTGTCTCCATTGCTACCTCCAAAAGTCGTCCATATAGCTGCCTCAATACATCGTCCCCTTATCAAACGAGGTGTGTCAGGCAGAAATTTGGGTTGTTTTCATGGATTCCACATCAAAATTGTTAACTTTGTCGCCACCCTGCTGTGTTATCCACAAAATATACTGGCAAACTTTTATGATTAACCGATATTATTTCAGCGCTTCTTGCGCATCTGTTGATTACACTGCTGTGTAATCCACAAAATATACTGCCAAACTTTTACCATTTACGGATATTATTTCAGCGCTTCTTGCGCATCTGTTTACATTCCCCTCACCCGCCATATCCCAAACTTATAAGAACGTTACTACACTTAACTTGGTGGAGGCTGGGACCGAGTCTGACCCTGGGGCTGGTCATAGACTTCCGACGCCGAGGATTGCGGGGCCTACCTCGGTCCAGGTCTCAAAGGCCTACTATACCTCCTCCTCCTCCCACCCCTCCTCCACCTCCTCCTCCTCCGAATTACCATCCGTGGGCATGGCGCCATCAGTCGGTAGCTCTAGGCATAGCAGCAGTGTCGTCGCTAAGTGACAGCAGGCGGTGCTCAAACTGCTGAGCCTAGGCGATAAAAGGCACACCGCCCAAGAGCTATTACAGGGCATTCCACATCAAACTTGTTAACTTTGTCGCCACCCTGCTGTGTTATCCACAAAATATACTGGCAAACTTTTATGATTAACCGATATAATTACAGCGCTTCTTGCGCATCTGTTGATTACACTGCTGTGTAATCCACAAAATATGCTGCCAAACTTTTACCATTTACCAATATTATTTCAGCGCTTCTTGCGCATCTGTTTACATTCCCCTCACCCGCCATATCCCAAACTTATAAGAACGCTACTACACTTAACTTGGTGGAGGCTGGGACCGAGTCTGACCCTGGGGCTGGTCATATACTGCCGACGCCGAGGATTGCGGGGCCTACCTCGGTCCAGGTCTCAAAGGCCTACTATACCTCCTCCTCCTCCCACCCCTCCTCCACCTCCTCCTCCTCCGAATTACCATCCGTGGGCATGGCGCCATCAGTCGGTAGCTCTAGGCACAGCAGCAGTGCCGTCGCTAAGCGACAGCAGGCGGTGCTCAAACTGCTGAGCCTAGGTGATAAAAGGCACACCGCCCAAGAGCTATTACAGGGCATTCCACATCAAACTTGTTAACTTTGTCGCCACCCTGCTGTGTAATCCACAAAATATACTGGCAAACTTTTATCATTTACCGATATTATTTCAGCGCTTCTTGCGCATCTGTTTACATTCCCCTCACCCGCCAAATCCCAAACTTATAAGAACGCTACTACACTTGATCTTATACAAAAGGTTCTTAGAAGTGCTGTTTGGGGAGTAGCCTAGAGACAGGGGCTTGGATTGGCGAAAGCTCGCCTGGCAGCGGAGCGCCAGCTCCATCCCAAGATCCAACTAACATAGTTTTAACTGCAGCACCTTTAATCTACTACTAGTTCACTGCCTCCATACATGGTCCCCTTATCAAACGAACTGTGTCAGGCAGAATTTTCAGGTGTTTCACCAGATACATAGTGGAACTCGGCGCGTCTGTCGCCGCCATGCTGGAGACCTGCAGTTGCAATCATAGAAGTGCAATATGGATGCCCCATACTGTCGCTCTTAATCATGGAAGTCCTCTCCATGGCTGCCTCCAAATGTCGTCCCCTTATCAAACGAGCTGTGTCAGGCTCATTTTTCGGGTGTTTCACCAGATACGTTATGGAACTTGGTCACTATGTCGCCACCATTCTGTGTTATCGACTAAATATACCGTCAACCTTTTGTTCACAGAGGAAATAATTTCAGCGCTTCTTGCTCACCTCCTGTGGTTCCTCTCTGCCACCCATTGGTTTGAAGCCTGAGTCCATTTAGGGTATGTCGCCATGCCACTCTCTAGCCTGCCACTGCTGCCACTGCCTCTGCATGCCGTCCCCTATAGTGTCAGGGTCAATTATTGGATGTTTTAGATGCTATCTAGCTTCATTCTGTCACTCTGTCATGGCCATGCTGTTGCCCATAATTTTGGCATAATGGTGCGTTTAAGCAGCCTCAGAGGCATCCATGCATGCTGCCCCTGCTGTTTCCTGTCCATTTCCGTGGTGTTTCCATCCTTTTCTGAGGTTTCCAGGTGTTTGGCCAAGCTTCCCTGTGCAGAGCCTTGGTCCCCTTGAAAAATGCTCGAGTCTCCCATTGACTTCAATGGGGCTCGTTATTCGAGACGAGCACTCGAGCATCGGGAAAAGTTCGTCTCGAATAACGAGTACCCGAGCATTTTAGTGCTCGCTCATCTCTAGTTGCCACCACTATACAGTTGCTAAAAATACCAATGATGCCATAAAGTGACCATATAGTGGTCAGATACTATACATGAACCATACAGACACTTCCGATTATTCATGAATATGAGGCTTGGACTGTTATACTACTTGTACTACCCATAAAATACAACTTTGTTATTATTTTTTCTGGAAATGTATGTAACTGCAGTCCATAAGATTCAGGCAGCTCTGTCTAAGCTTCTGAAGCTTAACCGTAGCTCCATAAATACATATTGTGGGGAACATCACTATCCTGTCTCAAGAATGGAAATACAATCAGTTACTGCGATTTGTCTAAATTGAACCTCTATTTGGAATGGCTCATACTTTGGGTGTAGTGTTATAAGGATAAATGGTTGTCAGAGGCGAATGAGGTCTTTTCTGATAAGACCTTAACAACTTCCTATATTGTGGTTCCCTCAATTAAAAGCACATTTAAAGTGCTCAACCAGGGATATAAGGAACACACAATGGGGCACATTTACTTACCTGGCCGACAGAGTTCCTACAATAGCGGGTGTCCGATGATAATGCACTCCGGCGTGATTCACTAAGATTGTGCACCCGTTTTCCTGCATGTGTCGCTTCCCCCGATAAGGTCCGCTGGAGTTCACCTTTTTCTTCCTGGTGCATGTAAGTGCATTGTCTTGCGATACAATTTGAATCTTAAATCCTGCACCCAATCAGTCGGATCGTCCGACCGCCCACCCCCTGATTTCTGTCACATGAAAGCTAGTACCGATGTGCCAAAATCCAATTGTGTGCAACCCAGTTCCCTTCTAAATGCCTGTCCCACCATAATCCGTCCAGGACCCTTAGTAAGTAAGCTCCATTGCCTTGGTGGGAACTTCATTACAAACTAAATAAAATTTTAATTGTGTCTAAGAGACTGAGTATCACAATCTCCCCAGCAGATAGAATTCAATTGCCACAACTTCTATCTAAGTGGGAGGCCTTGCTGCTGATTGCTCTTTGATTTTTATGCAACTTTGGGTAGAGAAAAGACTAAGAAATTGGTGGAGACAGATAAAGTACTTGAAGAATAATTGAAATACACTCATTAGGTACACCATGCTAGTAACGGGTTGGACCCCCTTTTGCCTTCAGAACTGCCTCAATTCTTCATGGTATAGATTCAACAAGGTGCTGGAAGCATTCCTCAGAGATTTTGGTCCATATTGACATGATGGCATCACACAGTTGCCGCAGATTTGTCGGCTGCACATCCATGATGCGAATCTCCCGTTCCACCACATCCTAAAGATGCTCTATTGGATTGAGATCTGGTGACTGTGGAGGCCATTTGAGTACAGTGACCTCATTGTCATGTTCAAGAAACCAGTCTGAGATGATTCCAGCTTTATGACATGGCGCATTATCCTGCTGAAAGTAGCCATCAGATGTTACAGGGTACATTGTGCTCATAAAGGGATGGACATGGGCAGCAACAATACTCAGGTAGGCTGTGGCGTTGCAACGATGCTCAATTGGTACCAAGGGGCCCAAAGAGTGCCAAGAAAATATTCCCCACACCATGACACCACCACCACCAGCCTGACCCGCTGATACAAGGCAGGATGGATCCATGCTTTCATGTTGTTGACGCCAAATTCTGACTCTACCATCCGAATGTCGCAGCAGAAATCGAGACTCATCAGACCAGGAAACGTTTTTCCAATCTTCTACTGTCCAATTTCGATGAGCTTGTGCAAATTGTAGCCTCAGTTTCCTGTTCTTAGCTGAAAGGAGTGGCAACCGGTGTGGTCTTCTGCTGCTGTAGCCCATCTGCCTCAAAGTTGGACGTACTGTGCATTCAGAGATGCTCTTCTGCCTACCTTGGTTGTAACGAGTGGCGATTTGAGTCACTGTTGCCTTTCTATCAGCTCGAACCAGTCTGCCCATTCTCCTCTGACCTCTGGCATCAACAAGGCATTTCCGCCCACAGAACTGCCGCTCACTGGATGTTTTTTCTTTTTCGGACCATTCTCTGTAAACCCTAGAGATGGTTGTGCGTGAAAATCCCAGTAGATCAGCAGTTTCTGAAATAATCAGACCAGCCCTTCTGGCACCAACAACCATGCCACGTTCAAAGGCATCAAATCACCTTTCTTCCCCATACTGATGCTCGGTTTGAACTGCAGGAGATTGTCTTGACCATGTCTACATGCCTAAATGCACTGAGTTGCCGCCATGTGATTGGCTGATTAGAAATTAAGTGTTAACGAGCAGTTGGACAGGTATACCTAATAAAGTGGCCGAGTGTATGTACAAGAATTTAAGGATCATCCAGATTTTAATAAAAAACAGGAGATCATTCACAATATTGAATGACATGAAAATCTCCTAAAGGAAAGAAAACATAATCAGTTTGTACATTAACTCACAGAGTTTAGAGATAAAAAGGCTGATAGAAACTGTTACAGAGATTTCATCATTAGATATAGAGGGATCTGACTTTGAGAATAAAACCAAACAAAGACTGACTGGTAGAGGAGGAAGAGGAGGAAGGCGGAGAGGTAACAGGAGCTTGTGTTAATCCTAATAGAGAGACCAGGAGCTCGAGGACAAAAAGTGATAAGAACATGGCCAACAAACATCTCTCCAGCCTATTGGACTCAATAAATTTAGGTTCCACCTCACTCTCATCCTAATCTGTGCCCTCCTCCCAACCAGGATGACTGACCAATCCAAGAGAACACAGATTGATAACACCTTTGACAGGTTCAACAACCCAAGTACCTTTCACCACTTATCACTCAACCTACAGTATCTACTCACCATAATTGTTTACATGGAGGCCTTTACCAGATTGTGTACACCCTCAGGGAATGACACAATGGGGCATATTTACTTACCCGCTCCCGTCGCGATCCCGTGGTGCGTTGTCCAACGTGGATTTGGGTCTGCAGCATTTCACTAAGATCGTGCGCCCGGGTTCCTGCATCCCTCGATGCCGAGGTCCGCCGGAGTTCACCTTCTTCTTCCCGGTGCATGTGAATGCTTGATCTTGCGACACATTTCCTTTTTTAAATTCTGCGGTTTGTCTGAATCCGTCGAGTTGTCCGACGGCCACGCCCCCCGATTTCTGTTGCATGCAAGGTTTAGGACTGTTAATGACTCCGAGGCTAAAAAAGCAAATCTCTTTCTGCTGAAGGCGATGCCAATAATATTGACATCTTCCTGTAATGTGTTCAGAAAGAATTAGAACAATTAGAAATGGATCTGATAAGTGAGATAAAACCTACCCATGAAATGCTAGATTAATAGAGCCTCAAGCAAATAAGTCACATGTTCTGAAATAGTCCGACAAGGGTGGAAATATTGTCTTGATGGATTCCCCGATAATTGGAATATTTGTCTCAAGATACTTCAGGATTGAGAGTACTATGGATTATTAATGGACAATCTAAAAAATATATATAGACATAAACCAGAGATCATTCTACAACAGTCCTAAAGAGATTACCTGCTGAACAAAGCACTAGACCTTTTGTTACCTAACTGTCCACAGATAGCAACTTTTTATGGACTACCTAAGGTCCACAAACCAATAGTGTCGAGGGGGGATAGTTTATCCTGAAATATACGTAAGTCTACATAGACGGCATATTACATGGGGTTGTACTACCCACACGACACATGACCAACCTTCTTAACAAGATATAGTGGATGCAGCTAGAAAAGCATATGTGGTTGTCCAGCATCAACGTGGAGGCACTTTATAGCTCAACTCTGACCTCCAATGTATTCAATTCTATTTGTAGACTCTATTTAGATTCCATTTTAGTCACAACCAATTTGACAAGATATGTCCAGAGTCCAGATACTACCACCAGCTCAGGGGCACAGCACAGCCCTTGTGCTCCCACGTATGCCAAATTTATTTCACATCTTAACATGAATGAAGTAGGATTCAGGTTTATATCTAAAAAATTTTTTTAAGTATCTAATTTTTGGACATCTACATTAGTAGGAAAAATGAGAATACAATTTCCACCACCCTATTTCATTAAAACAGATTCCCCCACTCGGACAGATTCATCCCTTTCCCCTTTGTAAAGGCATAGCATAGGCATTTAATCTGTCTTTCTAAGTGAGTCCCATATATTGAGAATTAGTATTCCTCCAACAAGGGTACCCTCAAAGTATCACAAGGAAGGCACAGGAAGAATTTAGCCAATCCCCTAGATCACCCATTTTGATCCCCAAATCCAAATCTAATGATTATATCATGAGGATTATAGTTATGACCCAGAACACAAGGAGACGTTTATTTGACAAATATTGGGTGCTCCTTACAACAGACCCCGACTTACATAAGGGGATACCTGAAAGGCCAGCACTTACTTTTCATAGGGGATGGAATATTTGTGATAGGTTCATTAGGAGTTACTTCATTTTCCCAACTCCCGACCAATAGACAGGTAGATGTGACAAATGTAAAGCCTGTAAATGGATAAGAAGATGCTCCTCTCTTCAAGATACCAACACAGGAAAAACTTATAGGGCTAGAGATTTTGCAAATTGTAGATCTGCACCTGTAATTGTGGTGGAAAACTTTTTGAGAATTCAAGGTCCATATTCTTGAACATCTGGGTGACCTGAGTAAAAAGTGCAGTAATCATCTTGGTTGACATATTCTGGACCGTCACTCTAGAAATGGCAAATGTATGTACTTTTTAGTGTTGGATGCAGTTCCGCTGTTAATATGGAGAGGGGATTATGATAAACGGTTATTACAAAAAGAAACAAAATGTATATATCAACTAAAGGCAATGTAACTAGACGGCCTTATTGAGCACCTTACATACAATGCATTCATTTAGCCCCATTTCATTATTACTTAGATTAATCATAATTTGAACATGAACCCTTTTATGTGGGCTGTTTTGTGCTGTGTGCAGCCTCTCCTGAGTTCTTTCCACTCGTTTAAAATATATACACTCCCTGGTGCATGTTAAACCATCTATGCTACTGTATTTCGGTCAAGTCCACCTAAGATTAGTCATAGGGGTATCTGAGACCTTATTAGTTTCCCAGGAAAGCTGAATGCTATGGGTGAAGTTAGGTGGTCTCTGGTGGTGCCCGAGATCAACTATCTGTCAGCTTTTCTGTTTATGTATTTTAGAGATTTAAGGAACACATCTAAATTGCAGTTCAGATCTGGACTAAGTAAGGGATAAAGTGCTTCTACCAGTTTAGTTATACTATATGGCACTAGGATCATGGAGTGGTCTTAGATTTATTGATTTAATGGAATCGATATTCATAGATGCATTATGGGTTTATAGTCTGTTTGTCCCCATTGACAGAATCTTTGGTCAACCTCTACAGCATTAAGCCTGCTTTTGCCTGATTTCCTCTAAAATATCTAAGACTTAAGAAAAACCTATAAAAGCAAAATATGAACTAGTTTTGTAACATGAATCCCAGCAATGTTGCTATAGTACAAGTAGGGCACCAACAATATGAGAATTGCTACGCTCAGAAAGCGAATGACCAAAGAAAGAAACAAAGTGAGCATGCGTTACTAAAAAATAGAATTTATTGATATACATTACAAGTAGAACATCACATAATTCTGGGTAGTTGTGGGGCAAAAAGCCAACAAGGTACTGGGCAGCACAAATATTTAATGGACAATAGGCAAAATATTGTATTACATCATAAAGTGCATAGTGCGAAGCCCAAGAAACCATTCCATACTGAATAAATAAACATAAGTAGTTGAAGCGCAAATATACAGATCAAGAGTTGCCCATTCGTCCTGAAAGAGGACATAGAGCACTGAAATAGTGTAATGTGTGATTGTGGGTGAGGTGCACATGTGCTCTAAGGGGTTCTCAATGGAGGTTGATATGCCCTTTGTGTGTGTTGTATAAATGTAGCAGTTGAGCGTATTCTCACGAAAGGTACCCGGGTTTGAGGCGAGGATGTGGTTAAGGGGGTGAAGTGCTGATCTTGTATTAGGTCTTTGAACACTAGTGGAGGTCCAGATCTGAGGGGGCCATGAATTCAGGTTGGATTCCTGGAAGGAAATCTGGATTTTCCGCTTATAGGAACCATAGGCCCGTCGGAGTCGAAAAGGCACATAGGGACATCTAGATTTTTTAGTGTTTTATATACTTGAAGGGCCACATAGGGAAGTGTGTTTTGATGGTGTTTTTGATATTAAGCCCTAGTCTTGGTCATTGTCTACAAGATAGCAAACATTATGCAGACTACAAAGTGATAAATGAAATAACGCACCGTTTTTTTATTTTAAAGCATTCTATTAAAAATAACAACCTGAGACCCCTGTTTGACCATTTTATTCAAATTAAAAAAATCCAGGAACCTAGAAAAAAAAGCGAAAAATAAAAAAATAAACATTTACAGGAATTATAAAAGTGACACAGTTACTGTATAATATTTACCTGTCCTGCCAGGGAAGACGCCTCTTCTTTCCCAGGAATGGACTTTGGCACACACAGTGCCCCCACTATCTCTTTCTATTTAACGGCACAACTTTGAACTGCAGGTCCAGTGACTTACCGTTCTGTATTTCAGGAAGGGAAGAGTTCTGTAACCCATGCAGATAACAAGCCCCAGGTCATGGGAATGTGTGCTGGATCTGTACATACAGTATATACGGCATATATATACATACTACATATACATACATACTACATATACACATGTACATACAGTATATACAGAATCAGGACCGGTTTTAGACAAAGTTGGGCGCTAGGCAAAACTGAAAGTGGGGCCACAAAATAAACTATTTTATGAACAGTCACAGTCAGTAAGAGGCTCCCTTTACCCCTGCACAATAAAAACACTTTGTAATTTACACACAGTAGTAGGTAAGTATCTGTAATATGGGACTGTAGGCAAATTTTGTAGGAGATAGAAAGATGATAGGGAGATGGATGGTAGGAGATACATAACTAGGCATCCATGTCAGGTGAAGTGTGTTTACGGAAAAGCAATGCGAATTCAATGTTAGGTTGCGTTCACATTGCATTAACATCTCCTTGTTTTTGGTGCATATGATCGGATTGTGACGCCAGCTTGCATGTGACAGAAATCAAGGGGCATGGCCGTCAGACAACCCGTTGGATTCGGACAAACCGCGGAATTTAAAAACAGAATTGTGTTGCAAGATCAGCACTCACATACACCGGGAAGAAGAAGGTGAACTCCGGCGGACCTCAGCGCAGAAGCGACACATACAGGAAATTGGACGCACAACCTTAGTGAATCGTGCTGGACCCGAATCCTCGTTGGACAACGCACTGTTGGATCTCAACAGGACCGGGTAAGTAAATCTGCCCCTGTGTCTGATGCTGGATGATAAATCTGGTGCAGTAGAAAACTCTGAGAGGGGCATTTATTGTTTTGGCACAGGGTGGCACTAGAACAATTTAATATTTTTCCCTGGGATGTAAGTTTGTGGTGCAAGGGATTAACGAATTTGCGCTTGGACTGAAAGGTTTATAACTCCCTAGAACAGCCTTTAGCTGCTCCCTTTTGCACCACTAAATTCGCCAAAAAATATGGTGGAAAAATAGAAGCGTCAGAAAACTGTTGGATTTGCAAGCAAACAAACAAAAGAAACGGAAAAAAAATAGAAGTCGAGAGTTTAGGCGCAGAAAGAAAAAAATAAAAACACTGCCAGTTTTTCATTTGTAAGGCCTTAATAAATGACCCCCTGAGACTCTGCACCTCCTATTAGTTGGTCTAGTTTGCTGACAAGAATATTGAATTTTGTGGCGCACAGACTGAGATTTCAAGCACAGTCACACCCTCTTTTACTGTGGACACGCCCCTTTATAGGAAAACAGTCAAAGATTGGCCCCTATTTTTCTCTCTCCATCCAAATACAACAAGCAGCAGGGAGCTGACATCACTAGGCTGCCAGAAGCCATGGTAATTGGCCCATGACAGCCTAATCCTGCCAGCTGGCTGCGGCCCCTGTGCCCAACCATCATCTCAGATGGGCAGGTACTGACGATACCGAGCTCTCCCCTGGTGGCGGTGGGAACCGGGGTAAACATTTGGGGGTTAGTGCTAGCCTATGCCCTAGCCTTAATAATGGTCGCCGTCTACAAGATAGCAAAAAGTATGCAGACTACAAAGTGATAAAAGAAATAACACACACAGATTAAAAAACATTTTATTGAAATAACAACTTCCCGAGACCCGTTTGACCTTTTTATTAAAACTAAAAAAATGTAATGGGTCCAGGAACCTAGAAAAAAAATACATTTACAGGAATTATAAAAGTGACACAGTTACTGTATAATATTTACCTGTCCTGCCAGGGAAGACGCCTCTTCTTTCCCAGGAATGGACTTTGGCACACACAGTGCCCCCACTATCTCATTCTATTTACCGGCACAATTTTGAACTGCAGGTCCACTGACTTACCGTTCTGTGTTTCAGGAAGGGAAGAGTTCTGTAACCCATGCAGATAAAAACCCCCAGGTCATGGGAATGGGTGCTGGATATGTACATACAGTATATACGGCATATACACACATGCTACATATACATACGTACTACATACATACACATGTACATACAGTATATACAGAATCAGGGCCGGTTTTAGACAAAGTAGGGTCCTGGGCAAAACTAAAAGTGGTGCCACAAAATAAACTATTTTATGAACAGTCACAGTCAGTAAGAGGCTCCTTAGCCCTGCACAGTAATAACATTTTGTAGTTAGGGAGTGAAGACATTAGGCTGGAGCGCTCGTAAAGAAGCTGAGCGGTAAGCACTTCTTGTTTCCTACACAAGTGCTGAGGGAGCAGGGAGGAGGGTAAGACAGAGTAACAGTCATTAAAGCCAGATAACAGGGAATCTCGGGCAGCCCCCCGAATTCATTAGCATAATCATTAGAGATGAGTGAGCACTAAAATGCTCGAGTGCTCGTTACTCGAGTCAAACTTTTTCCGATGCTCGAGTTCTCGTTTCGAATAACGAACCCCATTGAAGCCAATGGGAGACTTGAGCATTTTTCAAGGGGACCAAGGCTCTGCACAGGGAAGCTTGGCCAAGCACCTGGAAACCTCAGAAAATGATGGAAACACCACGGAAATGGACAGGAAACAGCAGGGGCAGCATGCATGGATGCCTCTGAGGCTGATTAATCGCACCATTATGCCAAAATTATGGGCAACAGCATGGCGATGACACAGTGACCGAATGAGGCGAGATAGCATCTAAAACACCCAATAATTGACCCTGACACTATAGGGGACGCATGCGAAGGCAGCGGAAGCAGCGGCAGGCTAGAGAGTGGCATGGCAACATAACCCAAATGGACTCAGATGGCTTCAAACCAAGTTTGTTTGCTAAGGGGACAACATGTAGAGGCAGCCATGGAGAGCAATTTTGGAGGCAGCTATGGAGACGGCGTCTGAAGGCTGCTATGGAGATGACGTGTGGAGGCTGCTATGGAGACAACGTGTGGAGGCAGCGATGGAGACGGCGTCTGGAGGCTGCTATGGAGACGACGTGTGGAGGCAGCTATGGAGACGACGTGTGGAGGCTGCTATGGAGATGACGTGTGGAGGCATGTGGGGGGGGACGCGCACTCAGTCATACAGTTTTGCATCCATTATCAAAATGAATGACCCATATAAAACACCAGAAAATCATAGCCGGTAAACCACCCGAAAATGTAGCCTGACACAGTTCGTTGCTAAGGGGACGATGTCCTGTATTTCCTCTTGCGCTCCAGCGTCTGGGGTATAGACAGTTGAACGTTGCGCATGGAGACATTGGTGGACGCTGTGGAGGATCGTGAAGGCGAAATGGACAGGAAACAGCAGGGGCAGCATGCATGGATGCCTCTGAGGCTGCCTAATCTTGGGATGGAGCTGGTGGTCCAATGCCAGGCGAGCTTTCGCCTGTCCAAGCCCCTGCCTCTCGGCTCTTACCCAGCCAAAATGGGCCTAGGGGCCAGAAGCGTTTACTTTGAAAAAATTATAATTTTCAAAGCAGGCGGGGTTGTTTGAATATTTAATCTAGGAATAATGGAATAGCATAGCAGTTCTAATTTTTTAATTTTTTTTTCGGAAATGGTTCCATAATTAAGAGCGACAGTATGGGTCATCCATATTGCGCTCCTATGATTGCAACTTCAGGTCTCCAGCATGGCGGCGGCAGAGGGGCCGAGTTCCACTATGTATCTGGTGAAACACCTGAAAATTCTGCCTGACACAGCTCGTTTGCTAAGGGGACAATGTATGGAGGCAGTAAGGTAGTAGTAGATTAAATGTGCTGCAGTTAAAACTATGTTAGTTGGATCTTGGGATGGAGCTGGCGGTCCGCTGCCAGACGAGCTTTCGCCAATCCAAGCCCCTATCTCTCGGCTCCTCCCCATCCAAAATGGGCCTGGGGGCCATAAGCCGTAAGCCTTTAAAACAACCCAAAATTCTGCCTGACACAGCTCGTTTGCTAAGGGGACGATGTATGGAGGCAGCTATGTGGACGACTTTGGGAGGCAGCTATGGAGATGACGTGTGGAGGTAGCAATGGAGGCAACATGTGGAGGCAGCTTTAAAGACATGTTGGGGCAGCTATAAAGACGACATGTGGAGGCTGCTATGGAGACAATTAAATTTGGATAGTGCCTATATGTGGCAGTCCAAAAAAGTTTGCAAAACAGAGGGGCAGGTGGGTGGCCCTCCAGAAAAATTAAATACATGGAGTACTGTAGCTAGAGCCAGTTGGCCCTGGCAAAAAATAGCCAATTTCCTCTGCTTTAGTGTACATAGAGGAGGAGAAGGAGGAAAATGAGGAGGAGGAGTGCATACATTATTCAGGTTGAGCTTCCTTCACCTGGTGGAGAATGGAAATCCTGAGAAATACAGGCTTGATTCATCTTGATAAGCGTCAGCCTGTCAGTGCTGTCAGTCGACAGGCGTGTACGCTTATCGGTGATGATGCCACCAGCTGCACTGAAAACTTGCTCTGACAACACGCTAGTGGCAGGGCAGGCAAGAACCTCCAAGGCGTACAGCGCCAGTTCGGGCCACATGCCCCGCTTTAAACCAGTAGTTGTAGGGAGCTGTGTGATCATTTAGGACGATGGTATGGTCAGCAACATACTCCTTCACTATCTTTCTGTGAACATCAGCCCTACTCTGCCGAGACTGGGGACAGGTGACAGTGTCTTGCTGGGGTGACATAAAACTGGAAAAGGCCTTGTAAAGCGTACCCCTGCCAGTGCTGGACAAGCTGCCTGCTCGCCTACTCTCCCTCGCTACTTGTCCCGCAGAAGTACGCCCTCCGCTGCTAGCGCTGTCAGAAGGGAAATACTGTTTCAGCTTGTGCACCAGGGCCTGCTGGTATTCATGCATTCTCACACTCCTTTCCTTTACTGGGATGAGAGTGGAAAGATTTTGCTTGTACCGTGGGTCCAGGAGAGTGAATACCCAGTGATCGGTGCAGGAAAAAATTCTTTGAACGCGAGGGTCATGGGATAGGCAGCCTAGCATGAAATCTGCCATGTGCATAAAATGGGGTTAGAAAACCAAGAATAAGGCTGGCACAGCGCTATTATGGAGGGAGTCCTCCGGTAAGTTTAAATTGTTTATTGTTTTATTTTGGAATAAACAATTTAAACTTACCAGAGGTTTTCTAGCCCATTTTATGCTTGTGACACCGGTTCAGTCTTTGCATAAAGCGAATACCGGCAAGCTGTTGGGCAGCTTTTGAAGTATCTTTACGCTTGATTTAAGCTATTTAAGGTGAGCGTGATTCTCAGGGGGGTACTGTCCATACCCTCCCTCTCTATATGTATCCCTTTTTCCATTTATCCTACGATAATACACGAAGCGCCGTCCTCTTGTTTTGCCTCTCCTTTTTTTGTTTTCGTTATAGTATCTGCCATATGCGCAAGAATTCACTCCCCTCACTGGCCTGACTGCCCATTTCCTCCTCCTCCAACTCCTCCAACTCCTCTTCTTCTGCCCATACACGCTGAACAGTGAAGGACTGAACAATGGTCCCCTCTTCTGTCTCGGCAACATTCTCCTCCTCTTCCTCCTCATCCTCCTCCACCTCCTCCGATACGCGCTGAGAAACAGACCTAAGGGTGCTTTGGCTATCAACAAGGGAATCTTCTTCCCCCGTCTCTTGTGACGAGCACAAAGCTTCCGACTTCATGCTGACCAGAGAGTTTTTCAACAGGCCAAGCAGCGGGATGGTGAGGCTGATGATGTTGGCATCGCCGCTGACCATCTGTGTTGGCTCCTCAAAGTTACTAAGCGCCTGACAGATATCAGACATCCACGTCCACTCCTCATTGTAGACTTGAGGAAGCTGACTGACCTGACTACCAGTTCTGGTGGAAGTTGACATCTGGCAGTCTACAATCGCTCTGCGCTGCTGGTAAACTCTGGATAACATGGTTAATGTTGAGTTACACCTTGAGGGCACGTCGTACAACAGTCGGTGAGTGGGCAGTTGGAGGTGGCGCTGCGCTGCCCTGAGAGTGGCAGCATCTCTGCTGGACTTTCTGAAATGCAGAGCCGCCACCAGGTTACGGCCGTTGTCACACACAACCATGCCTGGCTTCAGGTTCAGCGGTGCCAGCCACAGATCGGTCTGCACCGTGATGCCCTGTAATAGCTCTTGGGCGGTGTGCCTTTTATCGCCTAGGCTCAGCATTTTGAGCACCGCCTGCTGTCGCTTAGCGAAGGCACTGCTGCTGTGCCTAGAGCTACCGACTGATGGCGCCATGCCCACAGATGGCATTTCGGAGGAGGAGGTGGAGGAGGGGCGGGAGGAGGCATAGTAGGCCCGAGAGACCTTGACCGAGGTAGGCCCCGCAATCCTTGGCGTCGGCAGTATATGAGCGGCCCCAGGGTCAGACGCAGTCCCAGCCTCCACCATGTTCAACCAATGTGCCGTCAGTGATATATAGTGGCCCTGCCAGGCAGCACTCGTCCACATGTCCGTGGTTAGGTGGACCTTGTCAGAAATGGCGTTGGTCAGGGCACGGATGATGTTGTCTGACACATGCTGGTGCAGGGCTGGGACGGCACATCGGGAAAAGTAGTGGCGGCTGGGGACCGAATACCAAGGGGCGGCCGCTGCCATGAGGCTCCAAAAGGGCCTCAGTCTCTACCAGCCTATAGAGCAGTATCTCCAGGCTCAGTAATTTGGAGATATGGACGTGGAGGGCTTGGGTGTGTGGGTGGGTTCAACTGTATTTCCTCTTGCGCTCCAGCGTCTGGGGTATAGACAGCTGGATGCTGCGCATGGAGACATTGGTGGACGCTGTGGAGGATCGTGGAGGCGAAGGTGTGGTTTTCGCCTGGGAGGTGTTTGTGCCACAGTCCGTCGGTCATCCGGTGTTTGTTTAAAGAACCTCCAGACTTCAGGAAATCTAGCCCTCGACACGGGAGCTTCACTGCGTGAAACATTTGGCGCTGATGAACCAGCTCTGTCCCTGCCTCTCCGTCTGGCCCCACCACTGCCTCTTCCAACCTGTTCTCCACTGTTCACCACTGTCTGACAACCGTGTCTCCTCATCATCCGACACCTCTTTACACACTTCGTCCACTACGTCAAGAAGGTCATCATGACCCACAAAACCTGGGCATCGGGAAAGAGCTCAGCAGCAACCTGACAAGTGGTTTGTGACTCTGGGAAGGATCCTGAAAACAGTTCCTCAGAGTATGTCGGCTCAAATGCCAAATTTTCCTGTAAGTGGGCAGACTGGGGGGAGGAAGGTTGAGGAGCTGGAGGAGTGCTCACTTGGGTAACATTGGTGGACTGCGTGGAAGACTGACTGGTGGACAAATTTCTAGATGCATTGTCCGCAATCCACGACATCACCTGTTCGCACTGTTCTTGCCTCAGCAGTCCCAGTAACTTGAGACATGAAGTTAGGGAGTGTAGCTCTGCGGCGTTCCCCTGCTCCCTCATCAGCGTGTGGTGTCTCACCCCGCCCAGGACCACGGCCTCTGACCCCTGCAGTAATTGAACGCCCACACCCTCGTCCTCTAACCTTAACCCTAAGGTTCAACATTTTCAAAATTAAAGTCTATTATATAGACAAAACAGAAAAATAAACTGTAATTTTTTTTTGTGTTTTTTGTTTTATAGAACAAAATCTGCAGAAGAAATCACACAGCAACCACAGAAGATGATTGCTATGGCTAGTTTCTAACCTACACTGACAGCACACAAAAGGATTTTGTGCTGTGACTGTGTCTGTGACTGTGTCACTTTAACTTTTGAAAAACGCTAATGTAGCCCTAACAAGGGCTGTTGGGGTCTTGGAGAATCACTCCTGCCTAACATTTATCTACTAGCACCCTATCCCTGACCAGCAGCAGCTCTATCCCTAACGGCATCCAGACACAGAATCATCCTAGCAGCGCGGGCAGGGGCTAGTCTATTCCAGGGTCACCTGATCTGGCCAGCCAACCACTGCTATCGACGTGTAAGGGTACCACGTCATGCTGGGTGTAGTGCAGAGTCTCCTGGCTTGTGATTGGCTCTGTTTCTGGCCGCCAAAAATCTAGATGCCACGAGATGACATTTTCTCGATCGGGCGAAATACTCGCTCATCTCTAATAATCATTAAATTTGGTTTCTTTCTTTTTTTAAAAAAAGAGGCCATGGATAATATTTACAATCTAAATATTTAGCTTTTTTACTTCCTCAGAACTATACAATGACTTCTGATGCGGGAGCTGTGTATTTTGGAGTCAGATTTGATTTTGAAATAAATATCTGTGTCCCTGACCATCAGCCAATTGTTGCCAAACATCAGCCTCTAATTCTCTCCTGTTACTGATTAAAGAGGTAATATGTTCTAAATATGACCCAATAAATACCCCCCTCTGAGGTCTACAAGGCAGCACATCCTCCAGGCAGCATCATGAGTTTTGGAGCCTTGTGCCTTATTCTTCTATATGGACTCGTTGGATCCTCCTCAGATCAACCGTGAGTAAAGCCGGACTCTGTAATCAGTTACTACATATGAAGGATTTACAGAGCCACATACATAAAGTGATTGTTTATTGCTCTGTAAAGCCAAGTTACACCACAATCTTGCTGGGTATATTATTCCCATTACAATAATCCCAGGACATTACACTAAGATTGCATTTTGTAATGAATTGTGTTTCATGAGATGTGTGTAGCTGTTCATGTACGGTTTATCTGCTTGCATTTGCACTTTTATTTTCACATGACATATTCAAATCAAATGTTTTAAATGCGTTTTTTCACCAATTCCACTACATTTGGAATTATTTTCCCACTTCCCAATACATAGCATGGAATATTAAATACCAGCACTATGAAGTGCAAGTGTTACGCAGAAAACAAGCCGTCACAGAGCTCTTTATGTGGAAAAATAAAAAAAAAATTGAAGGTGGGGTGTGAAAAATTAAAATGTAAAAAAGGGCCTCAGCGTTAAGGGGTTAAACAAGATATGCCTCTGCATCAGTGTAGCTACAGCATTCTCAAGGTATGTTTGGTTCACAATGCATGAAATCAAATGGGTGGGTTTCTATAAAAAACGGATGTTCTTATGTTCAAAGGGATGTTTAGTATAAGAAGCAGATCTTTAATACCAGAGTTCTGCTATTTCTAGGATGAAATGTAAACTTCTTCTTTGAGGACCTATATTTCTTTCCCCAGATGCCTCCTGATAACACCCAATGTGCTGCGTGTGGACAGTGAAGAGACCATTATAGTAGATGGACAGGGAGCGGCGTTTGATGCGGACATCACAGTCCAGGACTTTCCCCGGAAGACTTACATTTTAGCTACCAGCAAAGTCTCTGTGAATCACAATAACAAGTTCTTCGGAAATGTTAAACTTACGGTAAGATCCCAGGGTCTTCAGTAAAATTATCATAATCATTGCACAATTATAACAACGTAGTTCCTTATGGTGGCCACCAGTCATGATTATCTCTACCATTAAGGGAAACATTTATTATTCTATGAGATGATCACTCTACAAGTGCTTCTACTTGTACAATGCAGTACCAAATCTAATTAATCTTCCATGACTGATACCCAGACCCAAACTTCTAATGTCTAATGTCTTTTGACCAGAATGACATCATAACAGGTCCTTTAGCTTCTTAACATTTACAAACTGTACCCTATGTAAATATCTGACCACATAAAAAATCCCAGCAGCCTGCATGGACTTCTACTCTTCTCCATGCCGGCTGCTGTGATTTCATGTGTTATGATATGCTGTGATTTCATGAGATATTTGCCTGGTGTACAGTTTTAGGAGGCTAAAGGACCTGCGAATGTGTCACCCTGGTCACAGAACATTACTGCTGCATGCAGAGAAAGCATGGGGAGGAGCTGCTGGATTCAGTTGAATATACGGAAATCTGAAAGGAAAAATTTTTAGGTAAAACTAAGATGTCTGTAGGTTATTATGGGGACCTGCCATTAGCTGTATTTGTGAAAAATATGGTGACAGGTTCCCTTTAGGAGTTTAGGAACAGACCAAATGCGTTCATGCTGATATGTCTTGGTTGTATATTTAGGTGTAGATAAGTGCATGGAACTGCATAAAGATATTAGGTCTAAATGGATGGGCAGGCCTTATAAGAGTCCTCAGACTTCACAAAAATAGCTCATAGCTGTCATAAGTCAGATGGATCCCATAAAAAAGGATTGTTCTGTTGCTTGTGGCTTTACCCATAAATATTTTGATACATACCTTATATATTAATATATATTGATAAAACAGGGTACCATGTCCTCCAGATATCTGATTCTCTCTGGGGCCCTGAAGAACAGGGAACTGAAGGAGTACGTCAGGGGGCTAGTGTAGCTAATCCGTCCTGCATGGAAAGGGCAGGGGACCTCTTCATTGAGCAGTCATCCAGTGCTCCTCACACACACGGCTGGTGATCGGCCAACACAGAAAATGTTCTCCTGTGTCAGACCCAAAGTGAAGATGCAGGAATCCATAGTGGAGATCCGGCTATCCAGTATGTTTCAGAGACACTTTGGAGGTTCTGCCTCCTTCTTTGGGCATTCTGTTACCTGCTATTACCTCGGGGAAGTAATGCTCGTGTCTGCATACGGTAGAGACTCCTGTTCCACCATTGAGGGAATGAGGGAGCTCATGGAGCATAGGAGTGAGGGTGCTCAGGGAGCATAGGAATGAGAAAGGTCAGGGAGAATAGGAATGAGGGAACTCAGGGAGCACAGGAATGATGGAGCTCAAGGTGCATAAGAATGAGGGAGCTCAGGAGTGAGGGAGCTCAGGGTGCATAAGAATAAGGGAGCTCAGGGCGCATAGGAATGAGGGAACTCAGGGAGCACAGGAATGAGGGAGCTCAGGGAGCACAGGAATGAGGGAGCTCAGGGAGCTTAGGAGTGAGGGTGCTCAAGGAGCATAGGAATGAGAAAAGTCAGGGAGAATAGGAATGAGGGAACTCAGGGAGCACAGGAATGAGGAAGCTCAGGGTGCAGAAGAATGAGGGAGCTCAGGGAGCATAGGAATTTGGGAGCTCAGGGTGCATAGGAATGAGGGAGCTCAGGGTGCATAGGAATGAGGGAACTCAGGGAGCACAGGAATGAGGGAGCTCAGGGAGCACAGGAGTGAGCCAGTTCAAGGTGCATAAGAATGAGGGAGCTAAGTGAGCATAAGAATGAGGGGCTCAGGAAGCACAGGAATGAGGGAGTTCAGGGAGCATAGGAATGAGGGAGCTCAGGGTGCATAAGAATGAAGGAGCTCAGGATTGAGGGAGCTCAGGGTGCATAGGAATGAGGGAGCTCAGGGAGCATAGGAATGAGGGAGCTCAGGAAGCACAGGAATGAGGGAACTCAGGGAGCACAGGAATGAGGGAGCACAGGAGTGAGGGAGCTCAGGGTGCATAAGAATGAGGGAGCTCAGGGAGCATAGAAGTCTGGGAACTTAGTGAGTATCGGTATGAAGGAGCTCAGGGAGCACAGGAATGAGGGAGCTCAGGGAGCACAGGAGAGAGGGAGCTCACTGAAAGACTTCCCTGTAATTTTCACCAGTAACAATATCGTCAACATAAAGTTTTTTGTTTTTTTCAGATTCCCTCTATGCATTTGGAAAAAGACCCAAATAAGAAGCAGTTTGTTTACGTCAAAATGACGTCTCCAGTTTGCTCCCTGGAGAAAGTTGTCCTGGTGTCTTATCAAAGTGGCTTCATCTTCATACAGACCGACAAACCCATCTACACCCCAGGATCTTTAGGTACAGAGAACTAACAAACATTGAGGTGGTCCATGAAATGAATGAAATATATTCCCCATGTGTAGTGGTGGTGGGGGGGGGGAAATATCCGAACAATGGGGCACACGGTGCCGCACAGCGCATTTTCATTCGGTTTTCCAACTATTTCCAATTTAAGTGGGGTTTTTGGCACACACAATCGGATTTTGGTGCAATTACGCCGACCTGCATGCGACACAAATCAGGGGTGTGGCCGACGGATAACCCAACTGATTCGGACTAAGTGCGGATTTACTATTCAAATTGTGTTGCAAGACAATGCTCTCACATGCACCGGGAAGAAGAAGGTGAACTCCGGCGGACCTCAGCGGGGAAGCAACACATGTCGGAAAATGGACGCACTATCTTGAAGAATCGCGCCAGACTTCATCCTCGTCAGAGAATGCACCTCGGGGATCGCGCCGGGACTGGGTAAGTAAATCTGCCCCAATGTAGGTGAGAGAATGTTTTTGGATTTTTATCAAGATATAAACAGTATTTTCAATTACAGACGGGAGAATCAGGATACAAAATGGTGATAATATATGAATAAATATATAAACATATTTTTGTATAATTATTTCTTCATTATTATTAAGTTTTATACAGGCTTTTTACCATGACCCCGAATCTTAGTCCAACAAGCAAATCAGTGACCATCGAGTTCTGGGTAAGATGGGATTTTTCTCCTCTATATGTCATATTATTAAGATGTACATGCTGTGTATTGTCATGAGGTTTTTACACCTCAAGTAAAGGAATAAAAATGGTGCTCACCCCCAATGATCAAAACATCACACAGCTACATCAATGCCAAAATACAAAAGGTTATAGGGTTAAAATATGACCCAAAAGCTATTTTTTCTAACAAGGTTTTTAAATACAACAAAACATATGTAAATTACAATTTCTGAAAATACTAAGAAGTTATTTACAAAGTTACAGTAAGTCATTTTTATGCCAAGTTAACAGCCATAAAAATAAAAACAAAAACTAATAACGGATAAATATGATGAAAATGATGAAAAATATGATTTAAAAAAATAGATGTAGTCACATACAGTATAGACATCAGAAGTCTATGCCATATTCGGCGAAATAACTTTCGGAGACATGCATTGACTGTGAAACCACTTCTCTATGGTCTAGGCAAGATTTCTCAGTTGTAAGGGTTGGCCACATTGAATTGCATAAAATTGAACATGGAAATTTACTCCACCATGAAGCTTTTAGGGCCACACTAATATAGTGCTCCTATATAGAGAATATTATTCTAAATATTCTGATACTAGAGATGGAAGAATGATGTGACGCTAGGGTGCACCTGCAATGGTGGCACAACCCACAACCAAGATGTGGGCAGCATCAGACGTGGTCAGTCATGACAAGGCAGGACCGGCCACCTAAACCTACCACGTACTGCACTGGGAGACATGGCTTATGCACTTTCACAGTTATTAGTTGCGTGACCACCTGACCATCACACCACCATATATACTGAAACTATATGATCAGGATATTCTCTTTTTGTCATAGACTCCAGAGAATGTATTGGTCAAAAAACATATCAAACAATCAACTGGAATTGTTTCCTTAACTTACCCACTGTCCGATGTTGTCAGGTGAGAGACAAACCATGGGCATCCCGGATCATATATGTTTCATGAAGACAATGATGATAATATTGATAATGATGGCAATGAATCATTTTGCCCTTTATTTTCCAGTTTGGGAATATGGACCATATCAGCGAAGTTTGATGACAGCGCAGTACAGAATTTTACGGCCCAATTCGAAGTAAAGGAATATGGTAAGAATGGGACTAACAATTGAAAAATCTAGATGCTCACTTCATCCTACTATCTGGGTCCATAAACCATGTAAATTATCTAGATGATCTATACTAGTGAGTGGAGAACAAGTCATGCAAGCGCATTGGTGATACATGTGCAGAAGGAGTCAGGAGAACTTCTTGCTCCACATTCTTATGGTGTCCATCCAAGTTCCATCAAGGAAGGGGAGAGATTGATGGAGGTAGGGATTTAGGGGAAACAATTCTATATAACATAACCATCAATGTTATTTAGATATAAAAAGGTATATAAACCCTTCTGGAAGCTCTCTGCTGTCCCTGCTGTGACCAGCGCCTGAGCTTAGCTATTCCACAGATTCTATTCTATTCTCAAAGTAAAAAAACCTTGTCTCCTCTGGTGGTTAGGCCTTGTTTTCTCCAGACGGAGACAGTGCCCCCAGTGATTTAACCTGGAACCTTCATATTTTTTGTATGGACCATTCATATATTTATATAAATTAATCATGTCCCCTCCTAGCCGTCTCTTTTACAGACAGAATAAATCTAGTTATTTTAATCTTTCCTCATAACTGAGAGCCCCCATACCGCTTATAATTTTTGTGGCTCTTCGTTGAACCCTCTCCAGATCCTGGGCATCCTTTTTATGGACCAGAGCCCAGAACTGGACGGCATATTCCAGATGAGGCCGAACCCCTGCGGTTTAATACTTTAGTAATTTTGTGGAAGTTTGTGGAATTTCCCCTTCCCAGAGATTTTGTTATTGATTTCCCATCCTTAATTGTGCCTACACCCTAAGAAAGCAGATGCTGATGATACCAGAAGAGAAAGGGGGTGCCCTTTTGTATTGCTTCTGGGAGCCAGCTGTTATTTCAAGAACTCGATCTAGAGAAATTGGAAGAATAGGGTAAATAAATCTAAATAAATGACTCCCATGATTAAATCGGAATTCTCTAAAATGTTATTGGATAATATTCTCTTCACTCACAACAATCAGAACAAGCAGTATAATACGGGGTGGACATCTTTAGTATCGAACTATAAAAATGAATCACCCTCTCCCGTGTAGTAGATGATCGTCCGGTGAGGGCGCCTTGTATAGTCCCCTGTTTATCCTCAAGGATTAGGCGTGGTATAATATATACTTCGTAATATTTCATGTATGCTTAAAATTACAAGTGAATCTGCTAATAAAATATATTAAAAAATATATAAAAAAATTCCAGAGGAATTCTGGCTGGGGATTACCGAACAGTATGACTGGAGGATTACCGAGCAATTAAAATGCCCGGTATTAACCATAAAAAAAGACATATTATAAATATAATTGTCACCCTAAAACCTTATATACATGTAAATAAATTAAGCTTTAATTTTACACTCTAATTTGAATAATAAATGTCCATATATTGTGACTATTATATCACGTCGGAGCAAGAACTACAAAAATGGCTCTGCCCTGTAGGATTATTCAATCTGTAGTTTCTGTGTCATCCTCTCTCCATATTTCTGAGGTCTGTATTCTGTTATCCTGACCTTCTTCCTAAATTCAGACTTTCCTTCTGCATTTGCGATTCTGTACTGTGTTTGCCTTTATTGTTGTGACCCGACTCTGGTGGCTATTCTTCTGTGTTTGTCATGTCTTCATTTACATGTTTTACACCTTGGTGCAGGATGGGAACATCTTCTAGTTGTCCCTTGTCTGCTAGTTTCAGTGAGGCAAGTAGGTAGGGGCAGCTAGGTAGGGAATTACCTATACATTACATTGGTAAATGTATTATATATACTGACAGAAAGACCTGCACATATGGGAGGGAGGAATAACAAGTCATTCCAAAGGGAAGAGTGGTGGCTGTTTTGCATTTCAATGCTCCTGCCTACTCAAGGAAACATTACCTTTGGTATGACTTGTTAGTCCTTCCTCCCACATGTGAATGTATTGTAGTGAGTATAAATAATAAAATATACCATGGATTTAAGTGCCCTACAGAGGATGTGTGCCATTCATTTCTACTTATTATTACCTTGGACGTGTGCATTCATTAATTAGAGCATGGTCCCTACTCCCTACTTCTATACCCTGTGCAGCAAACACCCCACCACTTCCAAGGCCACTCATCCTCTAGCAGTGTCTTTTCTATCTCTACATTGATATTCTTGTGATATGTCAGCTATAGTCTTCACACCCAGTGGTAACTTGTGGTACTGCAAACCATTACAAATCCTAATTTCATGCCATATTTTGCCATATTTCATGCCATATTTATTTCAGTTCTACCAAGTTTTGAAATAAAAATCACTACAAGGAAGAAATTCTTTTACATAAAAGATGAAGAGCTAAGGGTGGACATAGAGGCAAAGTAAGTGGAGGAATTGGGTTGGGTTGGGCTTACGAATAGATGCGTCTGGGAAGTTTCTGTGTGGAGCATCGGTGACATCTTTGGAGACATCACTAATGAGACTGGTGGTAAAACATTATTATATTTCTCTCTAGTTATCTCTATGGGAAACCTGTAAATGGCAAGGCCTTTGTTCTCTTTGGAATCAAGAGAGACAAGGAGAAGACCAGTCTAGCAGATACCTTAAGAAGAATAGAGGTAATGATATTGTATCTCTTTACCTATATGGTAACTATTTGTCCATGGTCAGCACATACAAGGCAGCTCCCCACATTAAGTAGGGCCACCCCTCAATAACATATAATAGTATGAGAGGCCATGTGACCAGATTGCCTTTAACGCCTTAAGGACCAAACTCATTTTCACCTTGAGGACCACGCCCAAATTTTTAAACCCACCATGTGTGGGTTTCTCGCTTTTCTCTGCACCTCACATGTGTATTGGTATATGTTAATACATATTTGACTTTTGAACCCCCCTACCTCACCACCCTGCCCTGTGAAACCTACTTGGCCTCATACCTTATCATCCCCCCCACTAAGCAGATTATCAGTAGCAGGGGCTCCATGTTGCACAACTGGATGTGAAGAATCAGAACCAGAACCTTACCACAAGTCAGGCGGAACGCTGCACTAGGGCTCCAGTGGCAGCCAGAACCAGGCAGCTTAAGCGCCGGTGCCTGGCAAAATTAGAGCTACGGGCAGTAACTCTTCTGCCAAACCAACAGCAGCAGTAGCACAACACTGTATGACCACAACACTGGCACAACGCCGCACCGGCACCCCTCGTGTAGTATCCCCCACACATGTCTGTCTAG
This sequence comes from Engystomops pustulosus, assembly GCF_040894005.1. Taxonomy (NCBI): domain Eukaryota; kingdom Metazoa; phylum Chordata; class Amphibia; order Anura; family Leptodactylidae; genus Engystomops; species Engystomops pustulosus. The sequence continues at coordinate 210,389,379 of NC_092414.1, forward strand.
TCTGTGTCTATGTGTTATTGGGACTGGTATATTTTTGCACCATAATTGGTTCCCCATATGTAATGAAATGTGTCTTGTTACCTGTATTGTGCTGTATCGCAATGTCCTGTAACTGTTTGAAAGTAAGGAACCTAGTAAAATGTAAGAGTGCGCCTCTCGCACTATTTAAGTATTTGTATAGTTAAACCTGTCTCTAAATACTGTATGTACTCGAGTATAAGTCAACCTGAGTGTAAGCCGAGGTACCTAATTTAACACAAAAGAAAAAATGGAAAAAACTATTGACTCAAGTATAAGCCTAGGGTGGGAAATGCATTGGTCACAGCTTGTCCGCACTATATAGCCTGGAGCCCCCGCAGGAGGTCAAATCCTTTGTCTTTTTTCCCATTTTAATTTTCTTTTATGGCTTGTTACAGATGAGGCAAAACCAAAAATGTGGGGTTTATTTGGTGTTTTCACTTTTATAGCTACATGAAATTTTTAAACGTATTCAGCCATTTAGGGGACTTTTGTTATATTTTAATATTTGTAAAAGAAATTCTTTCAAAAATAATAAAAGTCCCCTAAATTCCATTTAAAAATTCCATGTAACATAAAAAAGTGAGAACACCAAACAAACCCCACATATTTGGTATTACTGCATCTGTAACACCCTGTATAATAAGATAAAATCACTTATAACTTACTTACCCACACAGTGAACACCGTAAAAAACCCTATCTCACACGAAACAATAAAAAGTCACATTAAGCCAAAAATGATACCAATAAAAAAAACTTGTCCAACAAAAACTAAGCCCTTAAACAGCTACAGCTGTTCTGCCTCTTAGAAGATGGCAATGCAAAAGTGATTTGAGGTGAGGAAGCTCTGTAGAATTAAACATGCACCATGGAAATATCGCAATCTCGACTGTTAGTGCAGAGACCTGACTGTCACATACAACTGGCCTCCTGCACACATGTACATCGGGATGCAGCACCAGACCACATTTCCTGACGTAGGCCACATTCAGATGGCCATGTGCAACCCAGACCTGAACCCTGGCGTTGCACACAACTGGGAGGAGGAAGGGTGAGCTCTACTCACCCTTCTTTTCTGTAGAAAGACAAACAGCCTGACCCCATCGCGATACTTCGAGAAACCATGTGCTCACTACACCATGACCGGGTGCCATAGACCTCCATGTTTGAACACAAATTGAGCAGCCAGATCATGGCCCCCATTACGGTCACGTGAAGAGGTCTGTATAAGTACAGAGAAGTTCAAGGTTTACGGTAGGCCCCCATGTACACACTAGTTTGTGATTTCTTAGTTCAATTTTGATACAGATCACTAAGGGTGAAGGTTTTACTACATTGAGAAGACAAGAATTGGTGAAGTATTTTAAAGAAGAATTGGACATGTTACAATGGACCTTGTATGTGTCTGTCACCGTCATTACTGATACAGGTAGGTGATAGTAATACAGTATCTCCATAACCTTCCATTCATCCAGAATATATCTAATCCAACATCAGTGGGACTTTATATGAGCCAAATAATGAAAATACTTAGGAAAATTTAATGTGTTCACATTTCACTATATCCCGGCCATTTTTGTATAAAAGGAAGAAGATGGAATGTCATACTATTATTATACAACCTTAATTACAGGCCCATGCATAAATAATACCATCATATAGTGCCAAAAACTAAGCACTTACTTTAGAAAGGCAAGGGCCGGGGCATAAGGAAATCATAAGGGTGAGGGGGCTGTATCTAATGAATCCATAGGGGGCTGTATATAAAATAACCATGAGGGGACTGATTGGGATGATAAACTTGGGAATATTTTAGGGAACAGGGGAATGTTTCTGCAAAGGAGCCCGCTGAGGCTCTGTCGCCCAGGGGCCTACTGAAACCTGGAGCCGAAACTGCAAAACACCACACACACTGGCAGTTGGATCCCCTGTGATCAGACATTGATGCCTTATCCCGTGGATAAGAAATAATATTACTCTACAATTGTTTCTCTTCCAGGAAGCGACTTATTAGAATCTGAGCTGGAGAATATTTATATTGTGACGTCTCCATACAAAATCCTCTACACAAAAACCTCCAAGTTTTACAAGCCGGGCATGCCATTTGACCTTATGGTAAGTGTAAGGATTTTGGCTAAGATGAGTTTTATTACAATATTATATTGTGTTCTCAATCAAAATAACAGATTTTTCCATTTTTTCAATACATCGGCAAAGTTCTAATACATCTAAGGCCTCATGCACAGGACCCCATGAAAAAATGGTCTTGCACTATGGGTAGGAATGGGACCTTCTCTCTATTTTACATTGCGGCCAACTGGCTTGGTCACAAAGGGTTGGAAAAGAGTATGCTAAATGAACTGTGCACCGTAGACCTCTATGGGAGCTGTGAGATTGTGTGACTAGCTCATGGTCTTATTTATGGTCATGTGTATGAGGCTTAATACAGTATATTTTTTCTTTTTCAGAAAGTTTCTACATTGGAATGTTCTAGGTTTCATGAGGGTCCTTTTCCAACTGTCCTAAAACTCTTCTAGATATTAGCAAAATTAATAAACAAACTGTAATATCAGTCTATAACTGCTTATTCTAACACTACTATGCAAAATAGAATATAATGGATAAGATGGTTGGGGATATTATAGATCTGAAACAACCAAAAGCCTCTTGAGGAGCGCACTTCATCAATTTCCACTGAGTAGATGAAGCTTTGTGTAGGATGATCAATTGCAAAACTTAGACAATTTTTACTATTTTTACTATTTTGTTGTTTCATGTGGTCGGAGAGTAATGCAACAAATATTTTCATATCTACATTAATGGGAAAAAAAACACCTAAAAAACAAATAGAAATTCTCCTCTGCTCCTTTTCATCTTGATCCCGTCGCTAGTCCTGATATGCTGGGATCATCTAGAAAAGAAACTTATATTTAACAGCCCGGAGCGCAGAGACAAGGGGGCACATTTACTTACCCGGTCCATTCGCGTTCCAGTGGCGGCTTCTCCGACGAGTGTTCGGGTCTTCCGGCGATTCATGAAGGTCCTGCTGCGCCGAAGTCCGCCGAGGTGCCCCGGAGTTCATCGTCTTCATCGTGGTGCATGTGAGTATGGCCCGTGCGACCAATTTTTTTTTTTAAATGTGGCAGTTTTTCCGAATCCGTCGGGTTATCGCTCGGCCACGCTCCCCGATTTCCGTCACGTGCACGCTGGCGCCGATGCGCCACAAACCGATCGTGTGCGCCAATATCCCGGGGCAATTCAGGGAAAATCGGCACAAATCAGAAATATTCGGGTAACACGTCGGGAAAACGCGAATCGGCCCTTAGTAAATGACCCCCATGATGTCCAGTGCTCTGGGCTGCTAATTATGCACGTCTCCCACCTCCCTCTCTCACGCCTAACCAAGATATTGGATAATTAGAAAACAATTGTATTTGCTTTTGTAATTGGTCAATTAGTGAGGAGTAGTAAGTTGTTACTAGATTTACTCCTAGGTAAGGGAAATACCCTTAGAAGACAACGGTGCAAGAGGAAATACAAAGTCAAAGTCCAAAAGTACTTCCCAAAATCAAAAGAATATTAAGATCTTCCTCACGGCTAAATGAAAGTAGGTAAAAAACAGTACTTCAGAGTTTTAGTTCAGAACTTTGAAGTAGAAACAGTCTCCTTCTACACAATCATTCCCTCGAGGGGAGAAGACGCTAGATGATCGTGCTGGTCTGGCTCAGAGGGTAATCCCAGTCCTTGCAGCAAGGTCTTCGGAATTAGAAACCACATCACAGCTACCAGGGTTCCGGCTACACACCTGTCACTTCATTCCTTTGTAAAGGAAATAAGAGTACACGCGATCCCCTACTTAAGGACAACAGACTTACAGACGACCCCTATTTACAGACGGACCCCTCTGTCCCCTGTGACCTCTGGTGAAGCTCTCTGGATGTTACTTTTAGTCCCAGGATGCACTGAGCAGCTGTAAGGTGTCTTTAATGAAGCTTTATTGATAATCCTTGGTACCATTACAGCAAAATTTTTTAAACTCCAATTGTTACTTGACTTTAACTTATGAGCTAAAAAACAAAGGAATTTTGTGAAGTATGGTTCTTCAGGACCCTTGGGGCATTTTATCTAATTTTATTTCTGCTCTGTCAGGGAATTCTATGGAATATTTTTGGAATACCAATGATTTCATTTAATTTGATGACTTTTTTTTTTCAGCGTTGCTTGTTAAAAGTGTTGTCAATCTCACATAATAGGGTGACGGGCTTCAAGTCTAATTTCTGCCCTTACCCATCTTAGGTATATGTCACCAATCCTGATGGGACTCCAGCTCATCGTGTCCCTGTTGTAGCAGAACCAGGAAATGTAGAAGGACTAACTAAGGAAGATGGAACTGTTCGTCTGACCATAAATACTGCCTCAAACCTAAATCAGTTGGATATAAAGGTAATATTCCTGTGTCAGTAAGTCTCACCATTTAGAGTACAGTTTAGTAGAGAGAATGGACGCCATCATGGGTGTGTGGTATTGACTTACATACATTTAGGCTTTGATCACACTTATGTTGAGATTTTATTTTAAAGCTTTTGGTACTTTTGATTCTTAAAGAAGCATCAACAGGCACAAATATAAGAGAATGTGGCATCAGACATTGTTTGGGTACTACATATAGTTTGACTTGTTGTTCTATCTAGTCTAGACATGAGCAGAACTTCCCACAAATCAAATCTGTTTTTAGATTTTTTTTTTAGATTTAATTACTTAATAATTTTTACTTTACTCAATTGTAATGTGTAATTTCATCTCTTTGCTTCTAGGTGTCAACCACAGTGGACCAATTAACCGAGGACCAACAAGCTTCTGCCTCCATGGTGGCCTCTCCATACAAACCCACTGGTGGCAACTACCTTCATCTCAGTGTCACCGGAGGGGAATTTAAAATGGGTGAAAATACAGTTATCAACTTTAATATCAGGAACACTGCCCCCGAAGTCCAGTCTCTGATCACCCATTACAACTACGTGGTAAGTGATGTGTGTTTTTTTTGTTTTATCCAGTGTAAATCTAAATTGTGATATTAGTATCTAGAATAAAGATTTGTCTACTCCATGTAAAGTACATGTAGGAGACCAAATGTGATTATATCATTGGGCTTACATGTCAATGTAAGAATGTTATCGTTAAATATCACTAAATGGGTTCTTAGTTTTGTGAAGTATTTTTTGGTAGAAGGATTCCCCATAGATAAGACGATCATTGATACAATATAAATATCTCCACATCACTCATTACATTCAATGTGATGTCTACATAATGGATGGACATCAACTGGCCACCCTACACTTGTGGATAATGAGTTTCCTATTAATTTCCAAACAAAAATTCCATAAAAGAGTATTCAAAAGTATAGACTTGTAAGTCAGTCCCCCAGTGACCCGGCAACTTCTTAGCCCATCCACATCTCCTAAAAGTTTTTCGCAATGTCTCCACATGAATCCATATGTAGTATTTTTAATTATATTTTTTCAACAACACAATTCTTAAGTTATTTCACGGCTGTGGGCATGATTTTTCTCCCCATATTTACAGTATATGTATCACGAATAAGCATTAATTTGTGTAAGTAGTGAGTTATAGTAACTAACCAGCTCTTGACCACTTACCCCCACTGGTAACATCCGTGATCGGTGTTGTACCAAATGCGGTTATTTCCCTTTAAGCAATTTTCTCAAGTATAGTTGCTCCCTGACGATTTAATGGGGAGCTTCACAGGGCTTTGTCGATGCTATCCGATCACTGATATTTCCAAAGGTGGGCTTGCACTTAATGTCGAAGCCAAACTTGTGGCTAAAGTCCAGGTTGAGGGACCTAAACTCACAATGTTCTTCACACACCTTTAAGCACTTTAAGCCTACTCATTGCTATTAGTAATTATTACTGCAATGACTTCCTGCTACAAGCTAATGAAGAAATTTCCTAGATGCATCACTCATTTCTCTAATATTCTTGTATTTGTGCAGATAATGAACAAAGGTCGAATAATGAAGGTGGGGACACAGGAGAGGAGTAAAGGCCAGACTCTGGTTACTATGTCACTGTCTATAACAGAAGAATTTATCCCATCCTTCCGCATTTTGGCTTATTATACCGTGACCACTGGATCACACCGGGAGGTTGTAGCCGACTCTTTATGGATTGATGTGGCAGATACCTGTATGGGAATGGTAAGATGTGTGACTATAAGAGTGAGTTATACTATTTCTTCTTTCTAAAAGTCTTCCAAACTATTCGGTAATAAAGCTCACCTATTACTGCACCTATAGATTTATTTTTCATGTGGAAAACAATAACATCATACACTGAGATAATTGCTGAATAATTTTTAGCATTCAATAGTCCAAATTTAATTTTACTATAATTACTGCCTTCAAAGCTCCAAGTTCTAACCCTTTATTTAAAGGACATCTACCAGCAGATTACTGGAGATAGAGTGTCCTAAATAGGCTGCATGTTATTTCTAGGGGGTGGTGGGACCATGTTTTTCTTGTATTTTGGGGGGTTTTATTGCCAAAATAATAACTTTGTAAAAGTTCCAGAGGCGGTAGGGCAGACAGCGCTCAAGATTCTCTTGGCTTCCCCAAATTTTAATTTATGCACACCCCCGGCTGAAAGCCTCCTCCTGTCACCCGAACTAGGAGAGAGCACAGCTTTGTTCTCTCCACACTCCGACACTCTGATGTGTCACTGTCCGGATACTAGTTCCCCTCTTGTGTTATGTTTCATAACTTTTACTCCAATCCTACCAGACCATAGAGACACATCTCTTAACTATTATTTAAACACACACTGGCCAAAATTTATCAAAACTAGTGAAAACTGTATTATGTGCGGTTTGCTTTTAGCGGTTGCAGTGTGCGACAGATTCCTGAAATGCACATAGTCCAACTGTGCACCGAAACGTCTCTTTTGCTGCATATTTTTACCGCCTTGAAAGGCACAGTGCTGCCACAACACAAAACTGGTGCAAATACTTTTATAAATGTGGACCACTAAGTATCTCAGAGAATCCACCTATTCGAAAAGTAAAGTTGGAAGATGATTCCAACTTTTGGTAGATGTATTCTTATGTGGAGATAGTTCATGTTAATGATTGAATAATTCCCACAGCTGCGGATAACAGGAGAAAAAGACAAAGACAATGCGATTCAACATCCTGGATCCTCCATAACGCTGAAGCTACAAGCAGATCACAAGGCTACTGTGGGACTGGTGGCTGTGGATAAAGGTGTCTATGTGATCAACAGTAAACTGAAGATCTCCCAGGGCAAGGTGAAACATTGGAATTACAAAAAAAGTTTCTTAAGTTTATTTTACAGTTTTCACTGAGTATTTTCTCCTTCTGTAAAGGTCTGGGAGTCGGTGGAAAGATATGACATTGGCTGCACACCGGGAAGTGGTGCCGATACACCAGGGGTGTTTTATGATGCCGGCCTTGCCCTGCAGACAAACTTCCAGATAACAACTCCTCAGAGATCAGATGATCAATTCTAAATTTTTCCAAATTGATTGGGAATTGGTTTCTTATAGAGATGAGCGAGCACTAAAATGCTCGGGTACTCGTTATTCGAGACGAACTTTTCCCGATGCTCGAGTGCTCGTCTCGAATAACGAGCCCCATTGAAGTCAATGGGAGACTCGAGCATTTTTCAAGGAGACCAAGGCTCTGCACAGGGAAGCTTGGCCAAACACCTGGGAACCTCAGAAAAGGATGGAAACACCACGGAAATGGACAGGAAACAGCAGGGGCAGCATGCATGGATGCCTCTGAGGCTGCTTAATCGCACCATTATGCCAAAATTATGGGCAACAGCATGGCCATGACAGAGTGACAGAATGAAGCTAGATAGCATCTAAAACATCCAATAATTGACCCTGACACTATAGGGGACTTCATGCAGAGGCAGCGGCAGCAGCGGCAGGCTAGAGAGTGGCATGGCGACATACCCTAAATGGACTCAGGCTTCAAACCAATGGGTGGCAGAGAGGAACCAAAGGAGGTGAGCAAGAAGCGCTCAAATAATATCGGTACATGATAAAAGTTTGCCAGTATATTTTGTGAATTACACAGCAGGGTGGCGACAAAGTTAACATGGAAGCCATGAAAACAACCCAAAATTCTGCCTGACACAGCTCGGTTGATAAGGGGACCATGTATGGAGGCAGTGAACTAGTAGTAGATTAAAGGTGCTGCAGTTAAAACTATGTTAGTTGGATCTTGGCATGGAGCTGGCGCTCCGCTGCCAGGCGAGCTTTCGCCAATCCAAGCCCCTGTCTCTAGGCTACTCCCCAAACAGCACTTCTAAGAACCTTTTGTATAAGATCAAGTGTAATAGCGTTCTTATAAGTTTAGGATATGGCGGGTGAGGGGAATGGAAACAGATGCGCAAGAAGCGCTGAAATAATATTGGTAAATGATAAAAGTTTGCCAGTATATTTTGTGGATTACACAGCAGGGTGGCGACAAAGTTAACAAGTTTGTTGTGGAAGCCATGAAAACAACCCAAAATTCTGCCTGACACAGCTCGTTTGATAAGGGGACCATGTATGCCTACAGTTCATGCCAGTCGCTGCTCTGGCTGCCAGTCTCCTTTCGAATACAGTTTAAAATAATAACCCTCATCCATAAAGCTCTGTATAATGCTGCACCCCCCTACCTCTCCTCTCTTATCTCAGTCTATCGCCCAACCCGTGCTCTTAGATCCGCCAGTGATCTTAGATCAACCTCTACCCTAGTGCGGACCTCCCACTCGCGTCTCCAAGACTTCTCTAGAGCTGCACCAATTCTATGGAATGCTCTGCCCCGGACTAACCTCCAAAGTTTCAAACGTGCTCTTAAAACCCATTTCTTTAGGCAAGCCTATAACACTCATTAACTGCATGAAGTTTTAACTCTTCTACTAACCCGTCCTGTGTCGTCCTCCCATCTGTTATCCAGCAACCAACAGGCACCAGACTTCTATGCAGTCCCATTCACCCTGGACCTGGTGACGGCTGAGTGGTTCAAGCGACAGCAATTCCATTTATTATATTTTGTTCTATTCCCTAAGAAGAATGGCTTGACCATTAAAAATTCTTTTACCTTGTGTTACCCCATCATCTTCATAAACCATAAGCTCTGGCAAGCAGGGACCTCACTCCTGTTGTTCCATACAAATGTTGTGCTCTGTTACATTACATTTGTATTTGTTTCCTATGATTTGTAAAGCGCTACGGAATATGATGGCGCTATATAAATAAAGATTATTATTATTATTATTATGGAGGCAGTGAACTAGTAGTAGATTAAAGGTGCTGCACTTAAAACTATGTTAGTTGGATCTTGGGATGGAGCTGGCGCTCCGCTTCCAGGCGAGCTTTCGCCAATCCAAGCCCCTGTCTCTAGGCTACTCCCCAAACAGCACTTCTAAAAACCTTTTGTATAAGATCAAGTGTAGTAGCGTTCTTATAAGTTTGGGATATGGCGAGAGAGCGGAATGTAAACAGATGCGCAAGAAGCGCTGAAATAATATCGGTAAATGATAAAAGTTTGCCAGTATCTTTTGTGGATTACACAGCAGGGTGGCGAGAAAGTTAACAAGTTTGATGTGGAATGCCCTGTAATAGCTCTTGGGCGGTGTGCCTTTTATCGGCTAGGCTCAGCAGTTTGAGCACCGCCTGCTGTCGCTTAGCGACGGCACTGCTGCTGTGCCTAGAGCTACCGACTGATGGCGCCATGGCCACGGATGGTAATTCGGAGGAGGAGGAGGTGGAGGAGGGGTGGGAGGAGGAGGAGGTATAGTAGGCCTTTGAGACATGGACCGAGGTAGGCCCCGCAATCCTCTGCGTCGGCAGTATATCACCAGCCCCAGGGTCAGACTCGGTCCCAGCGTGCACCAAGTTAAGTGTAGTAGCGTTCTTATAAGTTTGGGATATGGCGGGTAAGTGGAATGTAAACAGATGCGCAAGAAGCGCTGAAATAATATTGGTAAATGATAAAAGTTTGCCAGTATATTTTGTGGATTACACAGCAGGGTGGCGACAAAGTTAACAAGTTTGTTGTGGAAGCCATGAAAACAACCCAAAATTCTGCCTGACAAAGCTCGTTTGATAAGGGGACCATGTATGGAGACAGTGAACTAGTAGTAGATTAAAGGTGCTGCAGTTAAAACTATGTTAGTTGGATCTTGGCATGGACCTGGCGCTCCGCTGCCAGGCGAGCTTTCGCCAATCCAAGCCCGTGTCTCTAGGCTACTCCCCAAACAGCACTTCTAAGAACCTTTTGTATAAGATCAAGTGTAGTAGCGTTCTTATAAGTTTAGGATATGGCGGGTGAGGGGAATGTAAACAGAAGCGCAAGAAGCGCTGAAATAATATTGGTAAATGATAAAAGTTTGCCAGTATATTTTGTGGATAACACAGCTGGGTGGCGACAAAGTTAACAACTTTGATGTGGAATCCATGAAAACAACCCAAATTTCTGCCTGACACACCTCGTTTGATAAAGGGACGATGTATGGAGGCAGCTATATGGACGACTTTTGGAGGTAGCAATGGAGACAACGTGTGGAGGCTGCTATGGAGACAATTTAATTTGGATAGTGCCTGTATGTGGCAGTCCAAAAAAGTTTTCAAACCAGAGGAGCAGGTAGGTGGCCCTCCAGAAAAATTGAATAGATTGAGTGCCTGTATGTGGCACTCCCAAAAATTGTTTAAAACAGAGGACCGGGTCGGTGGCCCTCCAGAAAAATTAAATGCATAAAGTACTATAGCTAGAGCCAGTTGGCCCTGTCAAAAAATAGCCAGTTTCCTCTGCTTTACTGTACAAAGAGGAGGAGAAGGAGGAAAATGAGGAGGAGGAGGAGTGGATAAATTATTCAGGTTGAGCTTCCTTCACCTGGTGGAGATTGGAAATTATGAGAAATCCAGGCTTTATTCATCTTAATAAGCGTCAGCCTGTCAGCGCTGTAAGTCGACAGGCGTGTACGCTTATCGGTGATGATGCCACCAACTGCACTGAAAACCCGCTCGGACAAGACGCTAGCGGCAGGGCAGGCAAGAACCTCCAAGGCGTACAGCGCCAGTTCGTGCCACATGTCCAGCTTTGAAACCCAGTAGTTGTAGGGAGCTGTATGATCATTTAGGACGATGGTATGGTCAGCTACGTACTCCCTCACCATCTTTCTGTAAAGATCAGCCCTACTCTGCCGAGACTGGGGACAGGTGACAGTGTCTTGCTGGGGTGACATAAAGCTGGCAAAAGCCTTGTAAAGCGTACCCTTGCCAGTGCTGGACAAGCTGCCTGCTCGCCTACTCTCCCTCGCTACTTGTCCCGCAGAACTACGCACTCTGCCGCTAGCGCTGTCAGAAGGGAAATACTGTTTCAGCTTGTGCACCAGGGCCTGCTGGTATTCATGCATTCTCACACTCCTTTCCTCTCCAGGGATGAGAGTGGAAAGATTTTGCTTGTACCGTGGGTCCAGGAGAGTGAACACCCAGTAATCGGTGCTGGAATAAATTCTTTGAACGCGAGGGTCACGGGATAGGCAGCCTAGCATGAAATCTGCCATATGCGCCAGAGTACCAACGCGTAAGAATTCACTCCCCTCACTGGCCTGACTGTCCATTTCCTCCTCCTCCAACTCCTCCAACTCCTCTTCTTCTGCCCATACACGCTGAACAGTGAAGGACTCAACAATGGTCCCCTCTTGTGTCTCGCCAACATTCTCCTCCTCTTCCTCCTCATCCTCCTCCACCTCCACCTCCTCCGATATGCGCTGAGAAACAGACCTAAGGGTGCTTTGGCTATCAACAAGGGAATCTTCTTCCCCCATCTCTTGTGACGAGCGCAAAGCTTCCGACTTCATGCTGATCAGAGAGTTTTTCAACAGGCCAAGCAGCGGGATGGTGAGGCTGATGATGGCGGCATCGCCACTGACCATCTGTGTTGACTCCTCAAAGTTACTCAGCACCTGACAGATATCAGACATCCACGTCCACTCCTCATTGTAGACTTGAGGAAGCTGACTGACCTGACTACCAGTTCTGGTGGAAGTTGACATCTGGCAGTCTACAATCGCTCGGCGCTGCTGGTAAACTCTGGATAACATGGTCAGTGTTGAATTCCACCTCGTGGGCACGTCGCACAACAGTCGGTGAGCGGGCAGTTGGAGGCGGCGCTGCGCTGCCCTGAGAGTGGCAGCATCTGTGCTGGACTTCCTGAAATGCGCACAGATGCGGCGCACCTTCGTGAGCAAATCAGACAGATTGGGGTATGTCTTGAGGAAACGCTGAACTATCAGATTTAACACATGGGCCAGGCATGGCACATGTGTCAGTCTGCCGAGTTGCAGAGCCGCCACCAGGTTACGGCCGTTGTCACACACAACCATGCCTGGCTTCAGGTTCAGCGGTGCCAGCCACAGATCAGTCTGCGCCGTGATGCCCTGTAATAGTTCTTGGGCGGTGTGCCTTTTATCGCCTAGGCTCAGCAGTTTGAGCACCGCCTGCTGTCGCTTAGCGACGGCACTGCTGCTGTGCCTAGAGCTACCGACTGATGGCGCCATGCCCACGGATGGTAGTTCGGAGGAGGAGGTGGAGGAGGGGTGGGAGGAGGAGGAGGCATAGTAGGCCTGAAACACCTGGACAGAGGTAGGCCCCGCAATCCTCGGCGTCGGCAGTATATGACCAGCCGCAGGGTCAGACTCGGTCCCAGCCTCCACCAAGTTAACCCAATGTGCTGTCAGCGATATATAGTGGCCCTGCCCGGCAGCACTCGTCCACGTGTCCGTGGTCAGGTGGACCTTGTCAGAAACGGCGTTGGTCAGGGCACGGATGATGTTGTCTGACACGTGCTGGTGCAGGGCTGGGACGGCACATCGGGAAAAGTAGTGGCGGCTGGGGACCGAATACCGAGGGGCGGCCGCCGCCATGAGGTTGCGAAAGGCCTCGGTCTCTACTAGCGTATAGGGCAGCATCTCCAGGCTAAGCAATCTGGAGATGTGCACATTAAGGGCTTGGGCGTGCGGGTGGGTTGCACTATATTTGCGTTTCCGCTCCAGCGTCTGGGGTATGGAGAGCTGAACGCTGGTGGATGCTGTAGAGGATCGTGGAGGCGCCGATGGGGTTTTTGTGGCAGGGTCCTGGGCAGGGGGCTGACTATCAGCTGACACAGGGGAAGGAGCAGTGGTCTGCACGGCCGGAGGTGAACGGGCTTGTTGAACTGAGTGGGGTGTTTAGCATTCATATGCCTGCGCATACTGGTGGTAGTTAAGCTATTAGTGGTGGAACCCCTGCTGATCCTGGTTTGGCAAATGTTGCACACCACAGTCCGTCGGTCATCCGGTGTTTCCTTAAAGAACCTCCAGACTTCTGAAAATCTAGCCCTCGCCGCAGGAGCCCTCGCCACGGGAGCTTCACTAGTTGACACATTTGGCGCTGATGCACCAGGTCTGGCCCTGCCTCTCCGTCTGGCCCCACCACTGCCTCTTCCAACCTGTTCTGGTCGAGGACTCTCCTCCGTCTCAGAAGCACTGTGTTCACCCGGCCTATCAACCCAGCTTGGGTCTGTCACCTCATCATCCTCCGATCCCTCAGTCTGCTCCCCCCTCGGACTTCCTGCCCTGACAACAACTTCACCACTGTCTGACAACCGTGTCTCCTCATCTTCGGACACCTCTTTACACACTTCTTCCACTACGTCAAGAAGGTCATCATCACCCACAGACTGCGACTGGTGGAAAACCTGGGCATCGGAAAATTGCTCAGCAGCAACCGGACAAGTGGTTTGTGACTGTGGGAAGGGTCCAGAAAACAGTTCCTCAGAGTATGCCGGTTCAAATGCCAAATTTTCCTGGGAGGGGGCAGACTGGGGGGGAGGAGGCTGAGGTGCAGGAGCTGGAGGAGTGCCGATTTCGGTGAAATGGGTGGACTGCGTGGAAGACTGACTGGTGGACAAATTGCTCGAAGCATTGTCGGCAATCCACGACATCACCTGTTCGCACTGTTCTGGCCTCAACAGTGCTCTACCACGAGTCCGAGTAACTTCAGACATGAACCTAGGGAGTGTAGCTCTGCGGCGTTCCCCTGCTCCCTCATAAGCAGGTGGTGTCTCACCCCGCCCAGGACCACGGCCTCTGACCCCTGCAGTAGTTCGACGCCCACGTCCCCGCCCTCGTCCTCTACCCCTAGCCCTCGGGTTAAACATTTTGAAAATGAGAGTTATAACTTTAATTTTTTTTTAACTTTTTTTTGTGTTTTTTGTTTTTTTTTGTGTTTTTTAGTTTTTAAAACCAAACGATGCTATCCTATTGCTATGGCTATTTTCTAGCCAAGTATGAAAGCACACTGCTATGCCAGATGAGATGACGCTGAGTTATTAAAAAAATAAACGTAAAATAAAAAAGGAAATGGCAGACTGCCTAATTGAAATCCAACCCCTAATTCATTTTCCCACTTCGGTCTTTGCGATGGATATGTGCGTCACTAAGCGCAAAACACAGCGGTCGCAACTCTCACTACAAATTGCTCACAATTTGCTAGTAGATGCACTGCAGCAAGGACAGCCACCAGCAGATCAACCAGAAATCAAATATATATAACGCTACTGTAGGCGTAAGTAAGCCGTTTGGATTCTCCTATGGCTATTTTCTAACCAAGTATGAAAGCACACTGATGAGATGATGCTGAGTTATGAAAAAATAAACGTAAAATAAAAAGTAAATGGCAGACTGTGCCTAATTGAAATCAAACCCCTAATAAATTTTCCCACTTTGGTGTTTGAGGTGGATATGTGTGTCACTAAGAGCTAAACACAACGGTAGCAAGTCCCCCTGCAAATTCCTCACAATATGGTACTAGCTGCACTACTAGTGCCAGCAAGCCCAGCCACAAGCAAACAAAAAAAAAAAGTATAACGTTATTGTAGCCCTAAGAAGGGCTGTTGGGTTCTTGGAGAATCACTCCTGCCTAACAGTAAGCTAATAGAACAGCCTAACGCTTTCCCTGACCAGCAGCAGCTCTCTCCCTAGCGGCATCCAGACACAGAATGATCCGAGCAGCGCGGGCAGCGGCTAGTCTATCCCAGGGTCACCTGATCTGGCCAGCCAACCACTGCTATCGACGTGTAAGGGTACCACGTCATGCTGGGTGGAGTGCAGAGTCTCCTGGCTTGTGATTGGCTCTGTTTCTGGCCGCCAAAAAGCAAAACGGTGGGAGCTGCCATTTTCTCGAGCGGGCGAAGTATTCGTCCGAGCAACGAGCAGTTTCGAGTATGCTAATGCTCGAACGAGCATCAAGCTCGGACGAGTATATTCGCTCATCTCTAGTTTCTTAGTATCATCCCTGATCACAAAGTAGATCCTTACAATTTTGTCACATTTTTCTACAGAGCCTTTATGTCAGCCTCAACTGAAGCGTAGACGACGTGCCTCAGCCATACTGATTCAAGAAAGGGACAAAAAAGGTAAAGTTTGGACAATAAGTGGTCACCTGCTCAAATTCCCTGCTTGTGTATGTATTGGAGAAGTTACTATGTTCACCATGATCTTCCTTCTCCCTCCAGCATCACAATACTCAGGTCTGGAGAAGACATGCTGTAAGGACGGTATGCTTAAAAACCCCATGGGTCATACCTGTGAACGTCGGACTCGCCATATTCAGGATGGACAAAAATGTATCAACGCTTTCCTGGACTGCTGCAAACACATCCAAAAGCAAATAGAACTTGAGAAAAGTCTTCATGAAGATGATGACGATGCAAGAGGTAAGGATATTATACTCATTAAAGGTGGTAAAGATCCGACCCATAAAAAAACACAGAAAAATTAAATTATCTTGCCGATAGTGGCAAGAGGGCAGGCTGCAGGTTCATTTTCAGCCGACTTCAGGATCTTAAAATGATCATAAAATGACAGCAGCACATGTTATGTTATGTTATATATTCCACTATTTTTGCTTAATTTTGCCAATTGTGTTCCTCTATCCTACTCCGTATTAAGACTGGATCAGGATAGAAGGTTTGGAAGAAGGATAACTTTTATTTGAAGAAGTTGCCCATTTTGGACAATTCCTTCTTGTCTGAGTTTTTCCTTACCAAAAAATAGAGACACAGGGATCTTCTGTCCTGGTTTTTATCAGTAGTTTGACCTTGAAGCCACTACAGATGAGTACGTCTTTGGGTTTGACAAATTTGTCTGAATTTCGTAGCAAATTTTGGTTCAAGACCCAGACTTTTGGACTGCAATTTCAGCCAACCATGAACCCCATTGAAGTCAATAGAGACCAGGATTTTAACATCCAAAAATGACTGTAAAATGGGGCTAGTAATGGCTATAGGGCTTAAAAATGTGGAAATATCAGGACAGTTGCCTGGCTGTAATAAGCAAGGAAATAATAACATAAAAATTAAACAAATATACTAAATTAAATGATGTCACAGCGGTTGAAGTCACCCTGGGTGTTCAGACCGAGTTAGTCAAGAAGAAGCAATGGCAAAATCATAGTCCCTTTCACTGCGTTTAAAGGCTCTTTGGGCGTTCAGAACAGGTTATTCTGTGTGTGTTTAAAGAATCACAAACCACAAATCCTTTCTCTCTGTTAAAGGCGTTCTGTACGTTCAGATCCACTTGTTTTTATAGATTTTGTAAGTAGCTATGTAAAAATCAGATACTTTTCTTCTCACTGCGTTTAAAAACCTGATAATGCGAAGATTTAGAAGATTTAATATTGACGAATGTTGTCTGGCAATCCTGGCTAGGACCAAAATGTGAGTCAGAGCTCCTCCTGCCACCACTAAATTAACCCGGTGGTCAGTTAAGAAGCTGTGTAAGCAGGCTTACGGGTCAACATTTCACTTGTGAGGTGCAACATGGGACAAATAGAATTGCATAGTGCACATTTGGTCTTGTACACAACCAGTTGGTGCAGGATGGGGACCACCTGCTGGGGAAAGTAGAGGAGGCTTGAATATTCTTACTGTGGGACAGCCACCATCCATTCTTTAAAGCTGTCCATCTTCACCAGAGTGAATGGGAGCATTTTAAATACCAGCAATTTGGGAATGTTCCTATTCAGTACCAGAGCTCCTGCGCACACAGGGGCAAACTATTGCTTTCTCTCCATGACTTGGGGAAACAAGAACTGAAAGGATGGTGTGGACAGATGTGGTGGTGATGGTGATTGCATCTCATCAGGTTCCTAGTCATACATGATGTGCTCAGATTGTTTAGGCTTTCGCTGTGCTTTATGGACTGGTGGCACAGCATGCAAATGACACCTGTCTTCTGCATTCTTTGAAAAAAATGCCACACTGCAGACACCCTGTTCCATGGCCCTTGTTTCCTGGGTAGCTGGGTTCAGGCAGCAACAGTTGACGACGTAGCTATTGGCTGACTTTTGCATCTTGGCTTCTGTTCTGTTATCTGCCCTTGGATTCCTGGCCACAACATCTTTATCAAAATTATCAACAAGATGAGAAGAACGAAGTGGCACTCACCGGTGTTGAAATAAGTCTTCTTTATTCGATAAGAACGTACACATGGAGGCACGCAGTGCCGCAAAGCCGACGGGCCATTTTGCGCTGCTCGGTGCTTTCTCAGGGCAGTGACCTTTATCAAAAGTATCACTGTACTTTACCCATGTCGGATGTTGGATCTCATCATCACCCCTTGCTTCTTCTACCACTGAGCTCTCACTGTTGCCCTCCTACTCCATCTGCACTTCAATAATCCAATGGGAGTTGATGCACTGTCTGCCATGTAATTGATCAATGCCTCAACTTTATGTGGTCTATTGGGGCCCAAAAGGACATGCTGCATACCCCTGCACCTACTTGCACCAGAATAACTTAAAGCAGGAAGAGATGGAACATGTCCTCTTCCTGCAGCCCTTCTTCTATCACCAGAAGCAGCACCCAGGGCCGATTCTAGCTTTTTTGCTGCCTGAGGCGAAAACTGAAATGCTGCCCCCCCCCCTACCCCTGCAAAAAAAAAAGCCTAGCCCTGATCTCCTCCTGTATTCAACCCACTGAATTTAAATACGCAACTTTAAAAAAGCATCTAGAACCTGCTTAAAGTTAGCTGACAACATTATTATTAACATCCTAACAAAGCGCCACAGATCACGGACACCCTATGACTGACGCTGTCTCACACACTAGTATCATTCAGTTACATAGACATTAGTGACATCTGGTACCTTACAGGTGATGATCTGCTCCATGAGAAAGAGAACTTCATTACAATTTCTCCCCTCCATGACAATCACTGTTGAATTCATGGCCAGAAGTCTTCAGCTCCATGCAGCATCTCCGCACTGCACCCATAAAAATATAACAATCACTTACAATATGTCACCGGGATAACAACACTTTTTTCTCCTAAGTACTATATATCCCAAACTACACAATTTAATATACAGCCCCTAATAATTTAATAAATAGTGTCACCCTAATAAACCAATATATAAAACACCACCCTAATGAACTTATATACAGCCCCCTATTAAATTATATACAGAACCCCACAACAGCTCCCCCCGTACTTAAAATCTGCCCCCCTTGGATGGAAAGTTAGGCGCTATCCACTGGATAGGGCCTAACTTGCTGATCAATGGGGGGTCTCAGTGCTGAGACCCTGCAGATCGCGAAAACGAGGGGCCGCGCATGACCGTTCTGCTCTATTAAACTCTATGGAGCTGAAGGAGATCAGTGAGCGCTGTGCTCGGCAATTTCCGTCAGCACCAGAGATTAATGGAGCAGAACCGTCATACGCGTCCGTCTGCTTCATTAATGTGACGGAGCGACAGCACTGATCAGCAAGTTGGGGACTAACTGGTCTTTGTGGGAAAACCCCTTTAATTATATAGTATCCTATAACAGCCCTCCCCATAAATGCTCCTTTTGTTTAAGATCTGAATCCCATATACAATATCCCAATATCCCAGTAAAGCTAAATACAGCAACCTATCAACCCACCCCTATTTACATTAATATTCATCCCCCCCATAAAAAGTCCCCTCCACCCCAGTTTAGTTATACACAGTACTCATTTTACCATAGGGAATCCTCCCTCCCCCAGGTTTTATTTCCCT
The DNA here is from genome assembly GCF_040894005.1 of Engystomops pustulosus. Classification (NCBI taxonomy): domain Eukaryota; kingdom Metazoa; phylum Chordata; class Amphibia; order Anura; family Leptodactylidae; genus Engystomops; species Engystomops pustulosus. The sequence continues at coordinate 210,408,521 of NC_092414.1, forward strand.
CTCCTTTTTTATTATATTTATTATATGCAGTCCCCCACAAATGTTTTTTTTCTATATAAAATGGGGCCAGTTAAAAAATAATAAAGCTTCTACTTACCTCGTCCCACGCTGAGGTCCCTCCTCTTCTCTGAACTGTTCCCGGGCAGCTCTGCAGCTCTATGGCACCGGAGGACGCAGACGGCGTCTGATGACGTCACGTCGTCTGCATCCTCCAATACCACAGAGCAGCGCAGACAAACAGGTCTGCGCTGCTGCCCTGTACCGCGCTCTCGCGGTCGAGATATGTTTGCATTACAGACTGCCAGCGGCAGTCCGTACTGCTAGTGGGTGATTCGGACGAGCGCCCGAAACACCCACAGCTGTTTTCGCCGCTTCTTTCAGGACTCCGCATCTGCCGCCTGAGGCGGAATTTTCATCCCGCCTCATGGCAGATGCGGCCCTGGCAGCACCACTGCCATGACCATGTCCTTAATTACTGCATTCTTCATTTTAAAAGACCTGCAGTACCAATCTATATGATTGTGCAATATTAATGGATAAAGGAACTTTTATAATCCACATATCAGTGCGCAATATTAGTGTACAACAGCACTTTTATGATACACGTATAAGTGTGCAATATTACCAGACAACAATGCTTTTATTATTATGTATAAAATTTATTATTATGTACAAATGAGTGCGTAATATTAATTTTACAGTTCATTTCCACTCATCCATGGCCATTTAAGTCTTTGTAAGAACCAAAAATAGTTAGATGTATTTGCTCAGCTAGGTTCAGTGCTTCCATTCAATGACGTGTGGTCAACTGCTCATTTGTCCAGACATCAGGAAAAGGGTCCTGGACTAAAGGCCCTGGAGTTGGGATCAACTTCTATCATGTATTCATGACATCCTGTCATTTTCTTCATTACATAAGCCCTTAAACAAGAGTTCCCTTTATTGAGATACATTGTATATAGCAGTTTATAATGAAATCCATAATTTTCTCCAATTTCAAGACCCATCGCTGCTCATATTTAATGAAATTGTTGAAATGTTTTTTTGTCCACCAGCTGATACGGACAGTGATTACATTGATGATGCTGATGTTACATCCAGGTCACAATTTCCAGAAAGCTGGCTCTGGAAAACAGAGATCATGAATGAAATCCCAGATGAAAATGGGTGAGTAAAGCCTATAGTAGGTCAAATCACTAAAGGGGTTTTAGAAATTATGATATTGAACACCTCTACTTATGAAAGGTCATCATCTGTATTAAAATGTATAGTGGTTCGGTCTTCAAAGCTGAATTTCTTATGGATGACACCATATCCATAAGTTACCTGGCCTGGTTTAGTTTACACCCTACCAAAATCCAAGGTTAAGCTGCAGTACCAAGCACAGCCACTGTACAAGGCAAGACTTTGGGGGTCATTTACTAAGGGCCCGATTTGCGTTTTCCCGATGTGTTACCCGAATATTTCCGATTTGTGCCGATTGTACCTGAATTGCCCCAGGATTTTGGCGCACGCGATCGGATTGTGGCGCATCGGCGCCGGCATGCGCGCGGCGGAAATCGGGGGGCGTGGCCGAACAAAAAACCCGACGTATTCGGAAAAACCGCCACATTTAAAAACCGAAAAAGTGTCGCTTAGGAAGCGCTTACCTTCACCTGGTCCAGCTCGGTGCATTCCGGCGCCTTCAGATGATTTTCAGCGCAGCAGCGCCACCTGGTGGACGGCGGAGGAACTGCCTTCATAAATCCCGGCCGGACCCGAATCCTGTGCAGAGAATGCGCCGCTGGATCGCGAATGGGCCGGGTAAGTAAATCTGCCCCAATGAGTTTCTCAAAACACTTCTGTCGCAGCTGATCCGCGAGGGTGCCCTGTGGCAGATTCACAAGAATGGGGCTCATTTACTAAGGGCCTGAATTGCGCACTTTCGTCGGTTTTCCCGATGATTTCCGATTTGCATCGAATTGCCCCGGGATTTTGGCGCACGCGATCGGATTGTGGTGCATCGGCCCCGGCTTTCACACGACAGAAATCGTGGGGGCGTGGCCGTTGGACAACTCGACGTATTCGGAAAACCGCAGGATTTAAAAAACATTTTGTGTTGCAAGATCAAGCACTCACATGCACCAGGAAGAAGAAGGTGAACCCTGGCGGATCTCGGTGCAGCAGCGACACCTGGTGGATATCGGGCGCTCGACCTTAGTGAATCCGGGCAGACCCGAATCCTCGACTGAAAACGCGCTGCGGGATCGCGACTGCACCGGGTAAGTAAATGAGCCCCATTGTTCCAAAGGAAAGGTCATAAATAATTTTTCACATTAATTGTAAAATAGATGAGCAGGACCTGCATCCCTCTGAAAATAATCCATTACATGTGTTTCTTTAAGACACACATATAATTGATGACGAAAGCAGTGCAGGGATAAATACATCAGCCTGTGACTTCTCCGCAAGACAGGCTAATTTATTTTTGGGGTGGTGCCATACTACATATGACTACATGTGATGTTTCATGGAAGGGGGCACAATTTCATCTCAGACAGCAGGTAAAGTTAGGTAACCCCCCCCCCTCCCTTCCCTGTAGATGAGTCCCTGTATCTCTTATTGTGGTTTAGTTTAATTTCGAGTAACTTCTGTAGAAATCTGTTGCCAGACACAATCCATGGACACGAGTGCTGCTGTTTTTGGAGTAAATCTCAATTATTTATGTATCAATATGAATCCTCACTGCACAAAGGGTCAAGGTTTTCACACTATGGTTTTCTTTTGACTTTTTAACAGTGTTTCAAGCAAAACTCTTGATGTTTTTCTAAAAGATTCAATCACCACCTGGGAAGTTCTGGCAGTAAGTCTGTCTGAAAAAAGAGGTAAGTTACTTATTTTATTCTCATCCTAAGGCCATACTAAGTCCATACATACAGATGTGCTGGACAGGGAGCGGTAACACAAAAGGATGTATTAGTAATTGGATTTTTTTGTTACTCATAGATAAGGGGTGATAGATTATAGATAATTTACATCACTATAGTGTTTCCAAAATTAATCCACAAATTCCCAATGTTTTGTGTGTACAGATCCGATATAATCCTATATGTAATACTGAAAAATAACCTATAGACCATATATATTGTCCTGCAGTCATGCATCGCTCTCTCCACCACTCTCTTTATATCCAACACAATAGCTTGTATTGTTGTATTATTCCACCAATGGGGTTTTGTAGGGGAATCATTTTAATAGATGTGTCTGGCTCCCTGCGTCATGTGAAAAATATCGCGTGTCCATACACGGTTTTTCTAGATCTCTTAAGGCTTCCCCTCATACAAGGGGGGTCATTTATTAAGGGCCCGATTCGCGTTTTCCCGACGTGTTACCCGAATATTTCCGTTTTGCGCCGCTTGTACTTAAATTGCCCCGGGATTTTGGCGCACGCGATCGGATTGTGGCGCATCGGCGCTGGCATGCGCGCGACGGAAATCGGGGGGCGTGGCCGAACGAAAACCCGACGTATTCGGAAAAACCGCCGCATTTAAAAACCGAAAATGTGTCGCATAAGGACCGCTTACCTTCACCTGGTCCAGCTCGGTGCATTCCGGCGCGATGAGTTTACTTTCAGCGCAGCAGCGCCACCTGGTGGACGGCGGAAGAACTACCTTATTAAATCCCGGCCGGACCCGAATCCAGAGCGGAGAAGCCGCCGCTGGAACGCGAATGGACCGGGTAAGTAAATTTGCCCCAAGATCTCTAAATTATGTAATGTTTTCCAATGCATATTTTTTGGGCCAGATGGGATTTTATCTAAGAGATGCTCTAGAGCTTTCATAGAGTTACACTGTTACACAAGCTCATTAGCTTATTAAAATGTATAGTCACATTTGCTATAGTCTAAGATTATCTAAAAAAAATACAAGTAGTGATTTGAAGTTGAAGAAGTGCTATTTTATTTACAGGTATTTACAAAAAAGGGGGGTGTAAGAGTAGGGGTATTGTTAGACGTATTCGGTTCCTCGGCACTGATGAGTGGTCTATGGATAGAAAGAGATAAATGAGCGCATGAGGATTTACCCAGGGTGTCTTCTTGTATGTAATTGATATGCATGTAGAGGACTCACCTCAGAGGGTTTGTTTATACGTCTCAAAAATCACAGGTAGGTCATCTATGTTGTTCCTTGGGGAGGTATCAGGAATGGTTCACCCCAGTGTGAGTGACTGTCTGGAGAGTCAATATAAGGTAGATAGGAAATGCATGAGGAGTACATAGAGTGTAAGGTACAGGGAGGAGTGATAAATGTCCGTATGGGCTTGGGTCTTACCGACTTGTTAGTCTTAAGAAGTCCCTAGGGTAGCCCTAATTTAGGACACAGTTCTATCACACCCTGATAGCCTAGAACCATGGTCCTATTAAACCACAGTCCCGACCGGAACCTGACCCTGCAATATCTGGCCCTATTACAGACCTATTCAGCAGGTATAGTCAGGTAACGAGTATTACTTGCGTCAAAAAGAGTCACAGGTAAGATAATAAGTACTGGGTCATGAGATTATGTCACAGTTGAGAACTGAACCCCATTTCCCGACAAGGCTTGTTTCGCCCTATTGGGCTCATCAGGGGACTGCAGGGTTCCTCAAGAAATGTCCAGTCAGAAGACAGGAAGTAGTGCTATGTTAGCCCTATTAATTTATATAATAGTTTGTGCAGATATAAGGGATCCGATAGTAGTTGTCTTACCTTATCCCTGTGGAGGGCAATGCAAAGTTGAGTGTGGCAGCCAGGCAAGCGGGGATGGCTGAGGAAGTGTGTAGAACTCCCGGTGTCAGCCTTGTGAACCAGTGGGTTCTGATGGCCACTGGGGCTTTTTGGTTACCCTCTTTTACACACCTCAAGGAGCCCTCCTCTCTTATTGTATTTTGTTGCATATATTCTAAGATTACTCTACATTTAAACAATTTGGGACTGCCCATATGACAATGTCATGGGTTTGGAAGCTTCTGATTTGGCAACAAATCAGTTTATTAGAGACAAACATGTGGTTGCCTTTGAAGGCACACCTAAAAACACTTCATCTTTGTGTAAGATCAAGGAAAAGTCACAAGAAATCAGCCAGGATACGAGTAAAAGAATTGTAGACTTGCACAAATCTGGTTAATCCTTTGGTGCAATTTCCACAAACAAGACGGGAATGTCCATTATACCGCTCAGGAAGGAGTTGGGCTCTGTCTCCCAGTGATTAATGTGATTTGGTCTGAAATGTGCATAGACCTAAGAACAAAAGCAAAAGACCTTCTTAAAATACTGACTGAAGCTGGTAGACATGGGCTGAAAGACTCTGCCAGGAAGAAGTCATTACTAATGATGGGTCAGTGTTATCTATATTGAGGTCATTGTACAGGGAGGGGGAGGAGATAAGCTGTGACATCATCTATTGTCAGCAGTGATGTAATGATGGGTCAGTGTTATCTATATAGAGGTCATTGTACAGGGAGGGGGAGGTGATAAGCTGTGACATCATCTATTGTCAGTAGTGATGTAATGATGGGTCAGTGTTATCTATATAGAGGTCATTGTACAGGGAGGGGGAGGAGATAAGCTGTGACATCATCTATTGTCAGTAGTGATGTAATGATGGGTCAGTGTTATCTATATAGAGGTCATTGTACAGGGAGGGGGAGGAGATAAGCTGTGACATCATCTATTGTCAGTAGTGATGTAATGATGGGTCAGTGTTATCTATATAGAGGTCATTGTACAGGGAGGGGGAGGAGATAAGCTGTGACATCATCTATTGTCAGTAGTGATGTAATGATGGGTCAGTGTTATCTATATAGAGGTCATTGTACAGGGAGGGGGAGGAGATAAGCTGTGACATCATCTATTGTCAGTAGTGATGTACTGACTCCAAAAAAAGAAAAGTAAGGACAGCTCTAAAATGGATGTAACTCAGGATCAGTAATGGATGGATAATGTCATATATGAACACATTTTCTCAGCATTTTAGATCGGATCTGACATTCTATCCTGATTTCTTCTGACAGGTATCTGTGTGTCTAAACCTCATAATATTCAGGTGATGACGAACTTCTTCATTGATCTGAGGCTTCCTTATTCTGTGGTGAGAAATGAGCAAGTAGAGATCCGGGCCATTCTTTACAACTACGGCAACAGTGAACTTAAGGCAAGTTATCCAGAAAAAGTCACAATAAATGTGTTATCCATAAAGGAGAGGTCGGGTATTATTCAGTTGTAGTTTATTATGTTATAGTCAGCTCATGTACAGAATAGTCTTTTCCATAATTTCTGTCTATATGTGATGACTCCCGTGGTGACATCACATCGGCAGATAAATACAACCCCTCCATTTTGGCTGTCATTGGCTCTTGATAATTATCTAAAACATCCTATTCCTAGAAAACTCCTTTTAGGACTTTCAGTTCTTACACATCCTTAAATCGTCAGCCTTTTGTCTTTGGTTCAGGTTCGTGTAAACTTAACTGACAATGAAAATTTGTGCAGCCTCTCCACGGCCAAGAAGAGGTTTCGCCAACAAGTAGTCATCAAATCTGAATCTTCGGTGGCCGTACCCTTTGTTATTATGCCTTTAGAAGTGGGAGAACATGAAATTGAGGTGAAGGCAGTTGGGCAATATGTAGCTGATGGTGTGAAGAAAAGGTTAAAGGTTGTGGTAAGTTACAAAGAAAGATATCACTCGGGGATTATATTCAAATTATTGGAACAATTTTAGTGCGCATGGTGTGAGGTGCTTCCTTGCTCGAGCTCCTTAGGTGTATACTGTGTTTTTGTGTTCCTCTTGTGACCCGTGGCCTCCTTATTCAACTTCTACGACTGCAACTGCTCTTCCTACCCTAACCGGTTGACTTCCTGGTCTTGGACTTGCACCACCTTTGCCCCACGACCTCAGTATGCTTCTGACTACATCTTCCGTTGTGCTACCCACCATCTGGTGCTATGGTGGGTCCACTGCCTCTTGTCTATAACCTGTCATGTCTCCATGTCTTCATGAGACTCCTTGTGATGAGCTTTGTTAAAGAAGCATTGGCGGAGGAATAGTGAGCTTTTATGTGCCCAGATAATTCATGGTAAAGACATCACATGTTTGTTCTCATCTAACAGATTTGACTAGGGATAAGAGGTTGGGTTCTGTACAGAACATTGCTGGTCCAGGTCTTTGAACCTAAACTGTATCCAAAAATCTGGATTCAGCTCACCCTGCCAGTAACACCTATGAATGGTGTTGGCACCGATTGCGGGTCTCAACCCTTTAAATTCTGCCTACAAAACCGCTAGCTTTGCTGGTAGGATTTAATGGGCTGACACTGACACCCATGATTGGTGGCAGCACTGATCCAGGATGTTCGGGTTTGCTTCCGGATCAAGTACCCAAAACAAACTTTTCCAGATTAGACCAAACCCCAACCCCATTAGGTCCACTCATCCCTAGATATGACCCAACATCATTCAGTTTTGCATACATTTTTTGTTTCTTTCTGCAGCCAGAAGGAAGACGCCTGGAACTAGCTCTGAAATCTGTTGTTTTGGATCCACAGTTAAAAGGTTTGTGCATTTTTGTTTTTTGGACTTCCTTTAAAAATTCGTTTAGATGCAAACATTGGAGAAAAATTGGACAGTTTAAAGTTTCACTAAACAGTCTTAATCTTCCCAAGTTTTATCGCAGTGTCTGATTCTAAATTACACGTTACACATTTCACACTTTCAATGACTTGGTTTATGCCAGAAAAAAATTGGCGCATTTGATTGATAAATTACCAATAGTCTGTACTTGTTACAATTTCTAACACAGGAGGAGTCCAAGAAGAACGGGTAACAGCTGTAGATACCAAAAATGTTGTCCCCAATACAAAGGTTTCCACCATAGTTACCATTCAAGGTGAGTTCTGATGAAACAACCTACCTCTTATATACACAGTGCATGTATACTACTTAGAGATTGGATAATAGTCTTTATAAATAATCAGGATGTTCCTTGCCTCAGCTCATAACTTCTTCTTCTCCCTAATACCCAGGAAGTCCAGTAAGTGAAATGGTAGAGAAGACGCTTGATGGCAAATTCATGACTGATTTGTTTCAAGCCCCTTATGGATGTGCAGAGCAGAACATGGTTAGAGTGACGGCCCCCCTGATAGCCGTACATTTCCTGGATTCCAGTCAACAGTGGGAAAGAGTAGGAGTAGACCGTAGGGATCAGGGCATTGAGTACATCAAAAAAGGTAAAATACTCTACAATATATATATTTTGGTTTCTAGAAAGTTACCATTATGCTGTAATTTGTCATGTATTTTGTACTGGAAATTGCTATTTAACACTTTATGAACCAGGACAATTTTTTTTGGTGTTCCTGCGACCTACATCCTTGGTCACGGGAACACCCAAGCCTCGCACCAGTCCCCAGATCCCCTGCGACTCCCAATGCCCCCCGTACTTTCTTACATCTCCACGCTTCTGCTCCGGATCCAGCAGGCCAGCGTGTGTGTCCCCGCCACCTAGGGCGCGTGTGCTGTCGCTCCATTATTTAAAGGGCCAGCGTACTTCTAACTGGTGCTTGCCATTTCCAGGAATTTTATAAAAGCCAGCCACTTCCTCGCTGGATTTTTGTGCTTCTTGCCTCAGAGAAAGCTTGTTTCCTTGCCTTGTGCCTGTCTGCTGATTTCCTGTTGTGACCCCGGTTCCCTTTCCGACTTTGACTCCGTGCTGTCTGCCTTGACCTCCTGCTTTGTTCCTGATGTTGATCCCGTGCTGCCTGTCTCAACCTCTTGCCTGTCCCTGACCACAATTCTGCCTCACGACTTTGTACCACGCCTTGGCCACCACCGCGGGGAAAGTCGCGCCTGTGGAGGGACCTGGTGGCACCCTGCCACAGCAAGTCCATCCCACTTTGCAGCGGGCTCTGGTGAAGACCAGGTGCCACTTAGACTCCACTCCCGGGTGCAGGCTTACATTATCACTCGCGGTGGTACAGAGGATCCACTACCTCAGGTCCTATTGAAGTCCATTAAAAACATACATAGAGTAACAGCACATGATAGGAAGACCAAGAAAATAAAGAACTATGAATTTCAACTCATAATGTAATCATGATGAGGTCATGAGGCGAACTACGTAGTTCTTCCTTTTCCTGGTGCTCCTATCGTGTACTGTTACTCTATGAATTTTTTAAATGGACCTCAGTAAAAGAAGTTTTATCATCGATTCATCTTGCGCTGGACTTCTTCCCTATTTTTAATTACAAATATAGATAAATTACACAGAGTAACAGACGACCGTGAGGGTCGCCTGTCAAGCTATCTACCTAGGTTCTTTGGTGTTTGCTATTTTCTCTTAATTATTACTAAATTATTGTATTTATTATTTTATATATTTTTGTTGGCAGGTATAGAAAATCAGTTGACATACTCCAAACAAGGCGGCACATACAGCCCCTGGAACAACCAGAATAACCCCAGCACATGGTATGGAAAGAAGTTTACCATTGGTTCTACCTCCAACCATTATTATTTTGCTATAATGTACAATATGAAAATAGTTTTACCTAAAAATTTACTGGAGTATGAGTTAGTCCCCTATTCAATTCTGAGATGGAAGCTCTTACGAATTGTAGAAGTAAAGTCAAAATTGTTCTAAATGTTCCAATTGCAAACAAATAAGCATCAATAGAAATAGTTGTGGAACATCACCCTTACTGTAAACTAACAAGCAGAGAATAAACTTGAAGAGTCAAATCTTTATTAAGTCACATTAAAAACCGATCAATGTGAAATTGTAAAAACTGAGGGTATCTGTTTAGTGCATCAGTACCCTGCAGAAATAAACATATTGGGGCAGATTTATCAAGTGTCTGAAAGTCAGAATATTTCTAGTTGCCCATGGCAACCAATCACAGCTCCCCTTTAAAGTATTCATAAGCACTGCTAAAATGAAAGCTGAGCTGTGATTGGTTGTCATGGGCAACTAGAAATATTCTGACTTTCAGACAGCTTGATAAATCTGCCCCATTATATACAACAGCCGCAGCCGGATATTGGTGACAATCTGCTGTAGTGTCTTACCGTGATTCAGACGTACTGTAATTGTAGCTTAACGGGAGTGGGGTGAACCTGGGAAAATTCCTATTCCTGCAGGCTCCCCTTTAACTCATGCCCTTACAAGGGCAGTACCAAAACTGTTGCTGTAAACAAATACTTCCCCGTTCAAAATCAATATAATTATCTGTAAATACAGTGAAAGTAGAGGAAAGTTGAAAATGAACAATATACAAGTAGAATACAGGCTCATCTTAGCAACCTTTAGTAACAGTGTTACTAAGGGAAAACTCTAAAACCCATAAACAGAATGGGGGTCATTTACTAAGGGCCCGATTCACGTATTCCCGACGTGTTACCCAAATATTTCCGATTTGCGCCGATTTTCCCTGTATTGCCCCGGGTTTTTGGCGCACGCGATTGGATTGTGGCGCATCAGCGCCGGCATGCACGTGACGGAAATCGGGGGGCGTGGCCCACGAAAACCCAACGTATTTGGAAAAACCGCTGCATTTAAAAAAAAAAAAAGTGACGCTCGGCAAACGCTTATCTTCACTCATCCCGGCTCGGTGTACTCCAGTGCGTTCCAATGCTCTTCAGTGCAGCAGCGACATCTGGTGGACATCGGAGGATGTCTTAGTGAAACGTCGGAAGACCCGAATCCACTGCAGAGAACGCGCAGCTGGATCGCGAATGGGCCGGGTAAGTAAATCTGCCCCAATGTGTTGTTGAATATTTGCTTGGAGGCTCCATCCTTGCTTGTTGTAATCTATTTTTTGCTTGTGAATTCTCTGGCTCCCTCCGTACTTATCAGACTTCTATCTTTTCAGGCTCACTGCGTATGTGGTCAAAGTATTTTCCCTGGCTTCAAGTCTGGTCCATGTTTATAAAAGTAATATATGCGATTCAGTCAAGTGGCTGATTTTAAACAGGCAAAATCCAGACGGAGAATTCAGAGAGGATTCATATGTCTACCAGCAGGAATTATTGGTATGTATGCGACTCTCATTAATGAACTGCACTGTATCTGTTATGTGTGTTCTGCCAGAATTGACCCTTATAGAATATGTGTGAAATGTCTTGTACAAAATTGAATGCAATTTAATATGTGTAAACTCAAGTACAAGTAAGTAAACAACAAAATAATAGAAAGACGTTTTGTGATAGAAAATCACTGAATGATTCGCTATGTGTGTGGCCACTAGTGGTTGTTTTGTGCATTGCAGTCTAACCAGGGTTTAAAGGAAATCATCCGATTAAAAAAACAAAAAAAGGCTAGAAATACTCACCTCCGCTCCTCTTCATCTAGATCTAGGCGCTTGTCTTCCCTAAGCTTGACACTCCGGAATCGCCTAGAAAAGAAACCTATAATTAGCAGCACGGAGTGTATTTCTGATGTTAGACTCACTTCTGTCTGTAGCCGAGGAGCGATTGTCAATGTTCTTTGAAATTACGGCTATGGGTCACCTGGTTAGGTACAAGATGGGTTATTTAGTTTTGTTCTGAAGTTGAATTTGTATGTAAGTCTGAACAAGTACTTTATATTTTATAAGTGTAACTCCAGATAAATTATTTTTGTTCCTTGTGACAATTGGATTTTGGGTTGCCAAGGGAACAAGAATGAACAATAAAACTTCATTGCAGACACCATACAGTTGACCATTGCAGCCTAGGGATAAAGTTTAGTAAATTACTCGTATCCAGGAACCATCACCAGAGGTCACAGTGGGTAGGGGGGTCTGTTTTACAGACAAGTAAGGGGTGTCAGGTGTTCTTAAGGAGGGGCTGTCTGTATATTTAGTAACTCTATCCCAATTTTGTTTACATAGGGCGGTGTAAAAAAAGGTTCTGCAGAGCTGGATTCCAGTCTCACCGCCTTTGTCCTGGTCGCCCTCCTAGAAAGTGAAGATCACTGTGAAGATGAACTTGAAGTAAGTTTTCCTGTTCAATGTAACACAAGTCGCCTCTTCTTCTCTTTAGTATCTACTTTTATGATGGTTACCGTGATACAAACAACTAAAAGATCTAATGGGATCTAATTTTACTTTTTGTAGTTATACAACTTAAAAAGTGGTCTTAAGACGACCCTTTTATAAAGGAAGATGCCGGACAGTGTTTAACTACACAGAGAATTTTTAATTTTTAATCAAATATAATCCTTCTTGAGTATTAACCCAAGAATTGTTCAAATATCATTGAAAAGATCTGATTATGTATTAATAGTAGTAATAGCAGTTATTATAGTACAATTTGGAAAAGGTGGACAAGGAAGGAGATGTCTGGATGTAGATTACTACGAGTAACATATGTGCACATTTCCCAGAATCACCTAGTGGAGTCTCAATAGCTATAAGTTTCCAAGCGCCTACAAGGCGGCCTTGACTGGTTAAGTCTCCATAAGGAGAGCTCTTACTTCCTGACTCTAGTCACTAGCCTTTCACACTAAACCAGTTCCCAACACTGTACTGATGAGATAACAAAACATCAAAACAGCACTGTCTACAGTATGGAATATGTTCTTTCTGGACAAGATATACCTGTTTGGCTTTAATCCGGAATGAAAGTCATGCTAGATGTTAAGGGGGCTGCCTTACAAGGTTTCCAGAACTCACATTGTTTTCCTTATCCTATCCTGCAAAACAAAACATTGTTTTAGTTATACAAAAAGCATATTTGCATATTTCCCAGATTCCCGCAGTGGAGCATCAAGGGATAGAAGTCTCCACATTCCTGCAAGGTGTCCTTAATTGGCAAAGGGCAACATTTACTTCCTAACCCTAGTGGTAATGAGATCAGTACAACATAGATGTCTGGCTGGCTAATGGTTGTAGAAGTAGTAATAGTCACTGTCGTACAGCATGGAACATGGTGGACAAGTAGTAGTAATCACAGTAATGCAATAATATTGGACATGATGGGCAAGGCAGGAGATGTGTAATAATAGTAGTAGTAGTAGTAGTAATAGCAATGACAGTAATGCAATAATATTGGACATGATGGGCAAGGCAGGAGATGTTTGGCTGTGTAATAGTAGTAGTAGTATTAGTAGAAGTGGTGGTAGAAGTACTAATAGCAATCACAGTAATACAATAATATTGGACATAATGGCTAAGGCAGGAGATGTTTGGCCATATAATAGTAGTAGTAGTAGTAGTAGTAGTAATAGCAATGACAGTAATACAATAATATTGGGCATGATAGACAAGGCAGGAGATGTTTGGCTGTGTAATAGTAGTAGTAATAGTATTAGTAGTAGTAGTAATAGCAATCACAGTAGTGCAATAACATTGGACATGATAGCTATTCCAGGAGATGTCTTGCTGTGGAGTAGTAGCAGTTACAGTAGTACAATATGGAGCAGGCTGGTCACAGCAGGATGTGTCTGGCTGTGTAGTAGTAGTAGTATTGGTAGTAGTAACAGCATTTAAAGTACTACAATATGGAACATTATGGGCAAGGCAGGAGATGTCTGACTATGATGTAGGAGTAGTAGTACTAGGTAGTACTGGTAGCTGCAGTCACAGGGGTACAATAGGGAACAAGGCCGACAAGGCAGTGATGGGAGAAGCAATAGCAGACAGCTAGACATAGCAGAAATAGTGCAACAGTCCTTCACCCTATATAGTAATAGCCCTTATAGGGGAAGCCCACCTGGACACCATCCAAGGTCTTTGAACCCTGCCCTATATCCTCACAGAGTATTGGCCAATTTGACAGAATTAAAAAAAAATCAGATTTTCCAAATCACTAATTTCTTGAAAATTTTAATATTTCATATTACTTCATGTAATATGATGTTATATTTCATATAATTAATCTGCTTCCCTCTTATTCTGACAATTCCCACAGTGTTGCTATTAAACCTTTGATTTAAGAAAAACTGTAATTAAACTGAGTAGCCCATCCGGTATCGAAGCTCATCAGCTTAGAAGTGTTAGGAAAATCCAATGCTTTACTTTAGTAAATGAGATACTTCCTCCCCTCCCCCTCTGTGCTGAAGCCAAAAGGACATAGAGGCAACCTCATCAAGATGCCCAATTTTAAGTGATAGAAGTAATTACTTAAATATATTCCATCTAATGATGTCTAGAATTGAACAATCCCGATACCCCCCCCCCCTGCTGCTTGTCCATTGACAATGGAATCTATTTTGTTTCCAGTTCTCTTCCATTTTGTACAAATTAGTTTTTTACGTCTGTGATGCTTCCATTGTTCTATTTATTATCAAGTCCGCAAAAAAAAATAAAAAATGAAGGTTTCAAAGTTAGAAAGTTTTAAGGTTAGAAAGTTTAGATCAGCTACACTTACTTATACAGACAGTCCCCGGGTTACATACAAGATCGGTTCTGTAGGTTTGGTCTTAAGTTGAATTTGTATGTAAGTCGGAACTGTAGCCACAGACAAAAATTTTTTTGGTCTCTGTGACAATTGGATTTTAAAAATGTTGGGTTGTCATCAGAACGAGGAGTAACAATAAATCTTCATTGCAGACACCTGTGATAACTGTTATAGCTGTTTATTGTATCCTAAAGATAAAGTACAGTAATTACCAACATCCAGAGGTCCATTTGTAACTAGGGGTCGTCTGTAAGTTGGGTGTTCTTAAGTAGGGGACCTCCTGTAGTAGCTTGAAAAAGAAGCAATGTTTAGCCTGAAAACATGTAGCTAAGGAATAACCATCAAATGTTTTATCATTTTTAAGAAAAGTATGAGAACTCATTCTTAACAAAAACCATATTATCAGCAAGTTCAATTTAAGAAGACGCCCAGGCAGCTCAGCACGAGGATCGCACGCACAGATCTCCACTTTTATGCCCTACAATTGGTTAGAAAACATAACACCTCGTTCCCCATTTCACCAGTAAAAAAATCAAAACAAAAGGATCTGTCATCAGTTTTGTCTTTTCTGGACCCGTTGACATCTATTATTGCCTTTCGGAATTTGCAAGGATGAAAAAAATTCAGACAGGTTTTAAAAAATTTTTCACGGACAACAGAAAAAAACTGAAATGTAAAAAAACACACACACAAAAGGATGATTTATTAAATGAAACCTACCATTTGATTTGATCCTTGAGAATGCTGCAGCTACACTGATGCAGGATCATATCTTGGTTATTCCCTGTGCCGAGTGGTTTTGCTGATAAAACAATTATAACATTCAGGACCTTGGGAAAGCTGGGACAGCGTGTCTGCCAAGATAAACACATTACACACGGGAGCTTGGATTTACAAAGCATGACTACTCAACCTGAGCTGGATCACTCATACACATCAGGTGGGGGATGGTGCAGCAATGATTATTCTGTCTGGCAGGGAGAAGAGTGATTGCATCATCACCTGTTACAAAGAAAAACTCTCCTGCTACAAGAAGCGCAGAAGCAAGCATTGAAGCAGCCATAGAAGAGGCAGAGCTTCATTATCATAATGTTATATCTGTTTTATCAGCAAAACCACTCAGCTCAGGGATTCACCAAGATATGATCCTGCATCACTGTAGCTATAGCAGTCTCAGGGTATATTTGCTTCATAATGCATCAAATCAAATGTTAGGTTTCCTTTAAGTTATCCATGAAAATCATGGGAATCAACAAGTGTGAAAGAGCCCTTCATACCTTGAGCGCAGAGATTGGGATTGGGAAACTGACGTCTGCTTGTAACATTGCATCAACTTTCTAAACACTGTTATAACAATGTTTAATGGGTGAGGGGCGGGGCCTTCTGCCCTACATTATAATACACAATGGTGGAAGATATGGGAAAAATTGTGCACTTACTGTTTACAATCTATAGAACCTATTTCTCATCATTCTCTCTGGATACAGAATCTTCCTATGAGCATCGAAGAAGCCTCAGACTATTTAGATGAGAAATATCTTTCCTTGGAGACGCCCTACTCCATAGCCCTCACCTCCTACGCGTTGGCTAAGGCCGGCAAACTGCACGACACCAAGAAACTCATGGGTGCAGCCACAGGTGGGAATCAAGAAAATAAGTATAGAGATTGAAATAGATCCAACTTATGTCTTTAACCCCTTTGTGACATTCAAATCATTTTAGGGCTTTAGGACCAAGCCGGATTTTTTAAATGTGTCATTCTAACATTATAACATAAGGGTCTGCACACAGCATTTCCGTCGGGTTTACCGACTATTTCCGATTTGTGCCGCATTTAACAGGGGTTTTGGATTTTGGCGCAATCTCGCCGACTTTCATGTGACACAAATGGGGGGGGCGTGGCCTTCGGACAACCCGAATGATTCGGACTGAGCGCGGGATTTAAAATTCAAATTGTGTTGCAAGACAAGCACTCACATACATCAGGAAGAAGAAGGTGAACTCCGGCGGACCTGAGCGACACATGCAGGATATCGGGCGCACGATCTTATTGAATCGCGCCAGACTTCATCCTTGTCGGACAAGGCACCTCGGGGATCGCGACAGGACTCGGTAAGTAAATGTGCCCCAACATATCCAGGGGATTTTGAGATTGGTTACTCATCACACATTGAACTTCAAAATTAATAGAAACATTTTAATGATATCTTTTGATAACTTTTGAAATTTGGCAAAAATTTCTAAAAAGTATTCATTTTTAAAGTTTTATTTTTTTTTCTTTTTAGGCCGATAGTCATAGCACCCAAATAACTTTTACAACTAACATTTCACAAATGTCTTCTTTACACTGGCTTGGGCTTTTATGCATCCTCTCTCTTTTCTAGGTTGTTAGAAGGTTCTGGGTGCAATTTTTCTTATTTTTCTCATGTTCATTGGGTCTCAATTTTTTTTCATGTTCACTGTCCAGGATCTGGGAAGATTTTATTCTACGGGATTTTATTCTATTGTACGGGTTGTTACAGACGTGGTGATACCCAATATATAGTGTTTTTGGTGATATTCACTTTTATGTTGTATTTGATTTTTATAAGGGATGGGGCATCAAGGGACTTTTATTCTTTTTTTAGCAATTTTTTAATTTAAACTTTTTTTTTTTTACTTTTTTTGGCTGTTTTATTACACTGTTTGATATATGTGCCTTTTGGTCTTTAATGAATGTAATATCTTTTAGAACAAAAGTAAAAAAAATTCTACAAAAGTTGTAATTAATTCCAAGCTAATTTATTTACCTGGTAAACGGAGGCCGTAGATATATGCCAAAATTTGGAACTTTTTGCAACAGTTTTTTTTATAACAACTTTCATATCTGGATTTAGGTGATAACTCAGGGAAACTAGACAATGATGAACTTCAACGGAAGACTGTTTTAGGTGCAAAAATGTTGCAAATGAGCACATGTGCCGTGAAAAGTCTTAAAAATTTATGAAAAAAGCAAACATAAAAATTTGCTAGGTTCCAAGTTGTACTTAAGTTGAATTTGTATGTAAATCAGAACCAGAATATATTTTATATTTGTAACTTCAACCAAAAAAAATGTTGTCCCTGTGACAATTGGATTTTCAAAATTTTGGGCTGTTAGGAGAACAAGGATTATCAGTAAAGCTTCATTACAGACACCCTACAGCACCCTACTGTAAATCATCTTGAGAGTTTTACCAGAGCTTACGATGGGCAGAGAGGTCCGTTTGTAACTAGGGGTTGTCTGTAAGTAAGGGACAACCTGTAGGCTACTAATTTTGCTATTAGACTTCATTTATTGTAGATGTGAGGGATATTAATATTATTATTCTTATAATTATTATTGCATTTATTGGGTTTTCTTTGTCTACATTTTTATTCCAGATAACAAACACTGGGGTGATCCAGGTTCCCGGATGTTATCTCTGGAGGCCACCTCTTACGCTCTTCTTACACTTTTGAAGATGAAAGACTTTGAAAAAGCTGGAGCCCTGGTGACATGGATCACTGAGCAGAGATACTACGGCGAAGTTTGGGGATCAACGCAGGTTTGTCATCCAATTCAATGGAAAATACTGTATGTTGACTTCAGTTTAGGTTTTTCAAAGCTATTGGCCAAAGGAGATTGACAATATTTTGTGGCTCCCGTTTCTTTCTACTAGAATACAGTGAAGTACGAGTGTTGAGACTGCTCTAGGGCCACTGTACCTGGAGCCTATCAGAGAAAGTGATATTGTGGACTTGTGAGTAGAGCCGAGCAGATCTATTCAGGTTCACCAAGTTAAGTTGACCCTCGAACAAAAGTTCTGTTCTAGTATCCGAACACCTGCTGTCTGTGCTGGCATCATTCGCACGTGTTAATCCTTTAAATGCGTCAAGTAAAGCCACTTGCCAGTGACATGTAACGTTATGGGTCCACTCAACTTTATTTAGCACCTTTAATTGTTGCTGGCACCAATTGTGGGTGATAACCATTTAAATACTATTAGCATTTACATTGTTGACACCCATGATCTGCGCAGGCACTGATTGCAAGAGTTACTGGTGGGGGTGAACTCCAACAACGAACACTAACTTCTGATTGAAGTTTGAGTAGAGGTTCTGAACGCGCAATGTTAGGCACGGAACCGAGCATTGTGGTTAGGGTCCACTCATCCCTACTTATGAATACATTTGAAAATCTGAAAACACATTGTAAGCTTGGTAATCCTCTGAAGATAGGCTACTCCTCCCGTTAAAGAGGTCTTTGTCTGAAAGAGACTCTACCCAAAAAGCCTTTCGATTTCTAAGATATCAGTGACACTTTCCGCATATGGTGCTAATTTTGTCCAGAGAAATATTGCTGGTACTAACAGCTCTGACATTGACGAGCCGGAGCGGGTTGGAAGATGTCATATTTGTACCAAATAAACAAGATATGACAGAACCTTGTGAAAATCTCCTGTATTAGAAATATTGCCGTTTTGAAAAATAATAACTTGTTTTATATTTTACCTATTTTTTGTCATTCTGTGTTTTTTTGGAAAAATATACCCATTTTAGAATAAAAAAAACTTCTACTGATAATGAGATCATTGTCCAACAGTATGTAATTTGGTTGGAGTATTGGCCACATCTATAACCCCTGTATTCTAGTCTACTATGATGCAGTTTGAAGCCCTTGCTCAGTATCACATAGACGTGCCGACATACAAAGACTTGGACATGGATGTCTCCTTCACTCTTCCTGGGAGATCCCAGTCTGTAACGCATCGTCTGGACCTGGGTAACGCCTTGCTGGCCCGATCAGAGGAGGTAAAGATCCAGGGATGTGATGGGTTCAGTAGCTATAAAATCCTCACTAAGGGTAGGGAAAAAATTCTCTACATTCTCATTACTTTATTTTACTTTTTTATTGCAGACATCTGTGGTTGGAGACTTTATAGTCACCGCAAAAGGAAAAGGTCAAGGCACATTAAAGGTAACATAAGAATGTTTTTCCCCATGTTTTAATATTGATGACCTATCTGTAGATTAGATTATCAAAATATGATTTGTGGGGCTTTAAAGGGATTTTCCTAAAATCCTGGGTACCCATGGTACTGCTCTGGCCAATCAGTGGCTACCTTGGACCGTAGGACGTGATTCTAGAATCAAAATGAAGAAAGTACTCTGGTCTAAGGAGGCTCCTTATTGACCAAATCAGGTCCCGTGATATGTGCCACTTATAGCCAAGCTGAAAAATGGAAGACTGGGTTGATGGTGGAACCAGGAACTGGAGCAGAATTTGTACAATTTTCTTTATATTTGACATCCCTGACCTTATATACAAAGAGTTTTCAAGGATTTCTAGTAAACCACTTTGAACTCAAATGAGGATATTTATCTTTATTTTTGTAGTTTTTTCTATCTTTTTTTGAGCCTTTTTCTGTTTTTTTTCACTGCAACGTTTGCTGTTGTTTCTCAAGGACACATTTGTCTGCACCTTGTCTCTTATGTAACTTTATTTTCACTTATGTATTACTTTTTTATACTTACTTTTGTGACATTTTAGGCACAAATGCCCATGGCAGGTGCAGAGGAAGGATTTTTTTGGACCCTGTTTTAATATGTAAATTACAATTAGTTGACATGCTTAAAGGCTGCATTCACATGTGGCATTTACTTAGCGATTTTAAACACTGCGTTTTTCATTTTACCATGCGTTTGGATGGTTAGAAAGAGTTTTTCTTCACTGCTAAAAGTGTAAGCATCAGTGAAAATGTTAACACAGGTGCTTACTCTTCCAACAATGAAGAAAAACACTTTATAATCAGCCAAACGCATGGTAAAATGAAAAATGCATGCGTTCCAGTGATGTTTTAGAAAACGCATCCCAAACGGCAAGTGTGACCAAGCCTTAATGTGTCGTCACCTCCCTTGGGTGTGACTAGGGTGCTTAATTCACCAATCCAATCCACAATTTCCAGTAGTGTCCACTCCTGTACATAACCCACCCTCCTCCAAGTTCATTCCAGACACTTCCATCAAAAAGGCACAATCACAAGAAAAAAGACTTGAGATGTAAAAAAAGACCTGCCAAAAGTCTCAATTAAACACAAAAAAAACCCTAAGATACATGTCCTCACTAAGTATAAGTATCCTCACCCATCAGCTGATCTGAGCTGAACTGTATCACTCTGCTAAAAACCAAGCTTCTTTTTAGTGATGATCTAACAATCACCAATTAAGTAGTTCTTGTGCTCCTCCATCCTATCTAAGTGAATGGGGTCGAGCTGCAATTTCCGCGCATGCGCAATAGTCTCAGCACTATAGCCGGCTACACGTTGCTGAGATTGCAGAATTACAGAGAGCCAGGTGACATCACCGGCACTGAGATGACGCACACTAGAGCAACTCAGGCTTATTTGCTTGATTTTAAAAGCTTTTTTAAAAAAAAACAAAAAAAAAACGAGGGCACAAGGACCAAAGAGTAAAGTAGATCCTTCCAGACGGGGCACACACCTGCATGTCATTGTGCTTGGTTTACAATCCTGGTGCTAGATTTCCTTTAACAAGCTTTTGTTCACTTTACCACCAGGTCTTATCTGTTTATTATGCCCTGGAAACAGAGAAGGAAAAGAAATGCACCAATTTTGACCTGTCTGTGACCATAAAGGACGAACCTTATGGTAAGATACTCGCCTCATCTGATTCTTGGTTATTTTGTGATCTTAAATTTATTATAGACATAATGATGTAAAGATGAAAAAAAGAAATGTATCAGTAAAAGCCCACATCTGTTTTGAGGACAATAGATGGTTTGGATACTTGCATATTGTTATGAGAAAGGCCAACCAGAACACAACACAAGAAAAGGCCAACCAGAACACAACACAAGACAAGAAAAGTCTTTTTTATCACAAAATCTATTAACCAGAGTAACAAAAATAGAAGAGTAAAACAAGACTTTGCACCTAGAAAGGGAAGCTTGAGTAGGATACATTATATTAAATTTTTTCTCTCCCTGAGGGCTCATGCACAAGAAAGTATTTACGTACCATGCTGTGGCTGCAAAAAAGATAGAGGGGGTCATTTACTAAGGACCCGATTCGCGTTTTCCGGACGTGTTACCCGAATATTTCCGATTTGAGCTGATTTTCCCTGTATTGCCCCAGGGTTTTGGCGCATGCGATCGGATTGTGGCGCATCGGCGCCGGCATGCATGCGACGGAAATCGGGGGGCGCGCTTACCTTCACCAGGTATAGGATGGTGCATTCCGGCGGACCTCGGGGAACTTCAGTGCAGCAGCGACATCTGGTGGACGTCGGAGGAACTGCCTTTGTGAATGGCCGGAAGACCCGAATCCACCGCAGAGAATGCGCCGCTGGATCGCGAATGGACCGGGAAAGTAAATCTGCCCCAGAGTGTGCTCTATCTTTCGCCTTAAGAACGGCTGTGCACTACTATTCTCTATAGAGAGGGGCGAGAAGAGCTTGCTTCTCCTCCTCTCCATCAGGCCCGACGTGTGCCCGCACGGCCATGGCTAGGTGGGTGCACGTACAAGTGCATGGGCCCTTAAGCCGACTTCCTGTTTAAATGTTGCAATAAAATTATTTTTTTTTTTACAATTTCTCAAACAGCAAAGAAACCTGATGGAGCCAAGTCCACTGTGTCCATGACTATTTGTACAAGGTATGTGCTATAATGTGTTATATTCTATATTATGAGAGGCTACATCTCACATACCGATAATTAGCAATGATACTTATTTATGTGAGACACAAAAAGTCATCGCTCCCCAATGTACAAGGATCTGCTTTTGGCTCTTGGTAAGGATTTGCAAGGAGTTTTCCCTTTTGGTTGAGGGGTCGGTAAATATGACCTGAGAATTTACAAACTAAAGACTGATCACATGTTACTACACAGAGTGTCTAGGAGTCGTACCGCACACCTATGAATACGCTTTCAGGTGCTCTGGATAGGGTCCCAATCCCCTTAGCAAGTATGGAATCCAGTCACACTGATTGGAGTATAAGTTTATTTTGCAAACAAAAACAGTGGTGTGACGTTTCGGTCAATCTCTGACCTTCATCGGACACTGCAATAAAGTAAATAACAGACATATGACTATGTGGATACAAATTATGTCAAAGAATTGAGATTTAGAAGACATGAATATATACATACCGTATATACTCGAGTATAAGCCGACCCGAGTATAAGCCGAAACCCCTAATTTTACCATCAAAAACTGGGAAAACCTATTGACTCAAGTATAAGCCGAGGGTGGGAAATGCATTGGTCACAGACCCCCCCAGTATGTATACAGCCTGCCAGCCCCCAGTAGCATAAATCTTGCTCCAGGTAGTATACAGCTTGCCCCCAGTAGTATACAGCCTGCCCCCAGTAGTATACAGCCTGCCCCCAGTAGTATACAGCCTGCCCCCAGTAGTATACAGCCAGTCCGAGTAATATACAGCACTGCCCCCAGTAGTATACAGCACTGCCCCCGTAGTATACAGCACTGCCCCCAGTAGTATACAGCACTGCCCCAGTAGTATACAGCACTGCCCCCAGTAGTATACAGCACTGCCCCCAGTAGTATACAGCCTGCCCCCAGTAGTATACAGCACTGCCCCCAGTAGTATACAGCACTGCCCCCAGTAGTATACAGCCTGCCCCCAGTAGTATACAGCACTGCCCCCAGTAGTATACAGCACTGCCCCCAGTACAGCTTGCCTACAGTAATATACAGCCAGCCCAGCATTAAAAGAAAATAATAAACTTATATACTCACCCTCCGGTGGCCCCGATGCGCAGCGCTGCTCCCCCGATGTCCGCGCGGGTCCTCTTCTGGCTTCGGCGCCCGTCTTCTTTCTTCTCTAACTTCGTGCTGGGCGCTGCCATTGTTCTCCCCCGGACGGCGCCTAGTATGACAGAAGACGGGCGCGGAAGCCAGAAGAGGACCCGCGCGGACATTGGGGGAGCAGCGCTGCACGTCGGGGCCACCGGAGGGTGAGTATATAAGTTTATTATTTTTTAAATATTTTTTATGACTGTATGACTCGTGTATAAGCCGAAGGGACGTTTTTCAGCACATTTTTGTGCTGAAAAACTCGGCTTATACACGAGTATATACGGTATATACAATTAGTACATTTTAACAGGTAAGTCCATCAACCAGAAAAAGCCTACTCCGGGCATTAAAATAGTATGTTATCTCTAAATATTCAGTTATCCACTGGGTATATGGGATCAGATGTAGAGATCATTGTTGCAAAAACAGTCCAGAGGTGACTAAGGACTAGCCAACCTGTATGCAGAGAGGCTGAGAGTGGAGTAGACCTGTATAAGAGAATGATATACCGTGCTTACCAGTCTGCAATGTGACAAGGCGTACATGGCCGCTGTGCAGGCGCTGGCGCTTAGGGAAATGGCGGAGAACCGCTCTGTGTAGGAGAAGCACTGGTCTGGTGAGTACTGGGGAGGTTTAAATAGGGAATGCGACTCATCTTAAAAACAACCAATCAGTGTGACTGGATTCCATACTTTACTATACAGAGTTGCTGGGTTACAAAAAGAAAGAAGAATGAAGTCTGTTGATCATCGTGAAAATGTCCTCTGTGTCAGACAACACAACTCAATAGAAGGGATATCAGTTAGTGGTCCTACCCATCACACAGCAGAATTTGTGGGTTACCTATTCATTCTAATCTTCAATTCCAGCACTAAACTCACTTTTCCCCTTGTTTTCCGATTTTCAAACTTCATAGTTAACTTCACAAAATCCACCGAGGTGATATCACTCGAAATGCGTCACTTTTACATGTGCATTTTGCCATCTAGATGGATTGCTTTTTAAACATAATTTTTTTACATGTTTGAATAAAGAAGATGGATTTTATATGAAATTGTAGCCTCACATTCTCCAAGCCATTGCCAGAGCCACTCCTGTTTTTTTTGTCTGCAAACGAGAAGCATACCCTGCCAACAATCAGGCACATATGGAGGAGCTGCAGCACGATAACACCATACTGAAAAAAGCATACAAAAAGTTTGTCCTGGCTCCCACCAACTAACAGCCAGATCATTCTCCTGAAGCTACCAACCACTTTCCAACACTCACTTAAGCAGACAGCTCTGGATGGATCTAATCCTCACTGTTAAAACCTCAATCCCCCACCGATGATTGGAAACGTCCTCCTCCTTCCTTCACTAGATAAATAAAGCCTCTGAAATCTGCCACCTCTGAGTAGTTTCCTTTCTGCATTTACATAAACATCAAAAGTTCCTAAAGATCTCGTCTCCTTGTACTCCCCCAAGGCAACCTTCATCTAATTCAGTATAATGCAATAATCTTTTCTCTACTGGATGCAGCTCCTTCTAATCTCTGGAAGACCACCCAGTCTGAAAGGGGTTTTTCCACCAAGCAAGTAAATAAACAATTTCGGGTGTATTGGGCGGCTTTGGGAAAGGAGGGGTGGAGGGGATGAAGAAAGAGAAAGATGGGGGTAAAATATTCTCCAATGGGGTCCCAAGTACCTCCGTCTTGATGGAGCTAACGGCGGTGCATGGCAGTTCTGCTCCATTCCTCTCCATGGAGCTAATGGAGAATGCAGAGTGCCGGTGATGGAGCAGAACGGTCATGCACGGCCATCTGTTCCATTAATCTCCAGGAGCGACGAGGGGTCCAACGGAGGTACTTGGGACCCCATCGGAGAATATCTTACCCCCATCTTTCTCTTTCTTCATCCCCTCCTTGCCCAAAGCCGCCCTATATACCCTCTTTCCCTAGCCACATATACACTCCTTCCCTATAGAACTTTGACCTTTCCTGCAGTCAAAGTCTACATCTACATTTTTTGTGTCTATTTGCCAGGTTAGAATGTTTGCTAATATGTTTTACTACTGTGTATTTCTCAGCACTGTTGTTGTACTTATATGAGAAATTGCTTAATTAATTGTTATATAATTATATAAAAACACAATAAAAAGATATTTAAAAACATAACATTGCAATCCTTCACTCATCATGAAGAACATGGAGGGATTTGATGTAGACATAGTTCTCATATAACAAACTGTCTTTCAGATTTCTTAAGACCTATGATGCCACCATGTCCATCCTAGATATTTCTATGATGACCGGTTTTGAACCAGATAAAGAGAGTCTTGAAAAGGTAAGTTCCAAATAGATAGAGATTAGCAAATAGAAATTGCAGAAATCAAAATGTGTTAAAAGTTTCAAGTATAATGTTGCTGACAGGACAAATACAACCAAGGAAAAAAGTAGGAAAGACAGAGATGGTGAGCCCTAACAGTAAACCTTCCCAGTTGTCCCTATCTACTTGCCAATCCTACCTAGTTAGTGATAGTTGGTGATAACTGGGCGAAGTGAAACATAAATACAAAAACGGAACTAAACAAAACACAGGAGGACTACTCAAAAGTCAAGCAGTAGGTAAAGATGTGAGCAAGATCAGAAAAAAATCAATACATAATACACTACACATCAGTAGAGAAAATTTATAGCAAGAACAAGGAAGAGGGCAAAAAACTTCTTATGGGATATCAGGGTCCTGATCAACACATGATTGGACACGCCCCCCCAACATTAAACCCAAACAGACCAGCAAGTTAGGAATGTGAACAGAGAAAGGATAGGTCCAGCACAACTAACTGAAGCAACCGTAGTCCAGTATAAAATTATCAGGAGACAAGTGGGTGTGGTAGAAAAAAAATTGAGACAGTCAGGAGTGAAATATGGAAGCATTCAGACTAGTGCGAGATAGAATTCAAAATAAGGGGGGGACGTTTAGACCGTTAAGATTTGTTCTTGAGCTGAATGTTCTCTTAATGCTCAGGTAACCCACGAGATTGTTCGAGGCACTAATCAGGGGTGGAACCTTTTAAAGGGAACCCGTCACCACCCTTTTGACCAAATTTGGTTATGACAGGTTCCCAAAGAGCCCTTATACCAGAAGGACACTGTTGTTACAGCTACGAAAAAAAAAATCAATTCTCCAAAATGGAAAAAATGCACTTTGATTCCCTAACCTGGTATTCAGGCAGGGAATTTAGTGAGTTGAACTGGGCGAGTCATCTACAGGGGGTGTCAAGCCACTCTTTCTCATCGACTCAGTATAACCCCTCCCTCCCCTACATCATCTCGCTTGCTAGCTGGAGAGCCTAATGCGCAAGCGCCACAATTTGGCCGGATGCTGTAGGGAGCGGTCCACATAGAGGACATGTCTAGTTTGACTGGATACCAGGTAGAGAATCAAAGTACATTTTGTCCATTTTGGAGAATTGATATTTTTAGCTGAAACAACACTGCCTTTCTGGTAAAAGGGCTCTATGGAAACAGAGGATAGTGGTGAAGCCCAACCGGGCAGAGATGTTGCAATAAGTTTGAATTTTAACAAATTATTTTAAAAGTGCACCACAAAGGTCGCTCAAAATTGTGGCTGCTAATTCACAGCTAAGAAATATACAAAGAGGACGGACATAACCCGTAGCTTTTTCTCATACCAGCAGTGTAGGCATCCGGAGAAGGTAGGGTGACTTCTGGGTTATTATTCAACTTAAAATGGCATGAAAAAACTTTTGTTGTACTGAAGCTGTTTCTCACCAGAGGCCACTGTCCGTTTCCCGATAGTCATTGATTATCCTCGCTGAATTTCGAGGTTTCCCCATAGTCATTGATGATCCTCGCTGAATTTTGAGGTTTTCCCATAGTCATTGATGATACTTGCTGAATTTTGAGGTTTCCCGATAGTCATTGATGATCCTCGCTGAATTTCGAGGTTTCCCCATAGTCATTGATGATCCTCGCTGAATTGAGAGGTTTCCCCATAGTCATTGATGATCATTGCTGAATTTTGAGGTTTCCTTATAGTCATTGATGATCCTCGCTGAATTTCGAGGTTTCCCTATAGTCATTGATGATCCTCGCTGAATTTTGAGGTTTCCCCATAGTCATTGATGATCCTTGCTGAATTTCGAGGTTTCCCGATAGTCATAGATGATCCTCGCTGAATTTCGAGGTTTCCCCATAGTCATTGATGATCCTCGCTGAATTGAGAGGATTCCCCATAGTCATTGATGATCCTCGCTGAATTTCGAGGTTTCCCCATAGTCATTGATGATCCTTGCTGAATTTCGAGGTTTCCCTATAGTCATTGATGATCCTCGCTGAATTTCGAGGTTTCCCCATAGTCATTGATGATCCTCGCTGAATTTCAAGGTTTCCTTATAGTCATTGATGATCCTCGCTGAATTTCGAGGTTTCCCTATAGTCATTGATGATCCTCGCTGAATTTCAAGGTTTCCCCATAGTCATTGATGATCCTCGCTGAATTTCGAGGCTTCCTTATAGTCATTGATGATCCTTGCTGAATTTCGAGGTTTCCTTATAGTCATTGATGATCCTCGCTGAATTTCGAGGTTTCCCTATAGTCATTGATGATCCTCACTGAATTTTGAGGTTTCCCCATAGTCATTGATGATCCTTGCTGAATTTCGAGGTTTCCTTATAGTCATTGATGATCCTTGCTGAATTTCAATTTTTCCCAAAGTCATTAATGACCCTCACTTTTTTGACAATAGTTTTTAAGGACTGAAAAGAGTTGTGTGTATTCTAAGACAACCTCAGGGTCACCATACAAGACTTTCTAGGACAGCCGGGACAATTATCATTCAAATTGAATCAAATCCAATTGTAAATTCAATCAAGTCAGTCTTAAAATTAATTTTTTGAAATTTCAAAAAAAGGAGAAAAAATCTCTAAAATGAGCCCAGTGCACATAGACGTCTCCCAATTTACATTGACATCAAATGATGGGATTTAAAAATATTTAAGAAGTGAAAATTTCCTTTACAGCTGAAGAAAGGAGTGGACCGATACATCTCCAGCTTTGAGATCAACAAAGAAGCATTTGATAAGGGGACATTGATTCTGTACTTGGACCGGGTAAGAATATTTCCATGTGGTGGGGGGTCGGGGGAGTCTTGTTTACGACAATTTCTCTGGTAGAATCAACTTCTATTCTGACCTCTGATTTAGGAGACTTGTCCTTTTAGGCTGAGGATAGTTGATTATTTGTGATGTAATACAGTTATCCAGGCAGCTCATCTGATGTCCCTTAGTTTCTTAACTATTCTTTTATAATATTATATTTTTTTGTGGCATAAATAACTAATTTAGTACATTATTGGTTAAAGAAGACCTATCACTAGAATTTTACCCATCATACCAGTAATAACTGCTGGTAAAGGGTTAGAAGTCCCCCCCCCCCCCCCATCACATAAAATTATCTGCCATTGAGGCTCTGTACCTTAATTAGACTAGACATGAGTCACTTTCTGGAGAGAAGAGTCACATTTGCTCCAGGCTGCCAGTGAACAGCGCTTCCCTCTTTTGATTGACAGCTCAGTTTTTTCTCAAACCTCAGACAGGAAGTCCTCTCCCTGTTCACTTCCTGTCCTTACCAAAATGCTGTCCCTGTGGATTTAGCAGTGAGCTCTTTGTGGGCCACTGCAGATCATGTCACCATTTCACACACCCCATGAAGGGTGGGGCCAAGCTGTGATAGGTGGGAGCCACATAAAGTGGAGGGAGCCATCATAGACAAAGGCAGAACAAGTTTTGAGAATGATTTTACTGGTGGTCTTCTGTAGCATATCCACAGAAAATTCTGCAGTACTGTCTATATAGTAGAACTTATAACCGAGGTCCACACCAAAGCTCAACCCTCCCAAGCCATGTTGATGCCTATCCATTATCTCTACAGCACTGTATGTGTGGATAAGTTGGAAGGTACTGATTTGAGAAATTTGAGCTCCACCTCTTGGGCCAGGGGTCTCCTAATCCTTCTCACAGACAAGAAAACACATTGATTGCATTCTGTTTGTGGTCAATCCTCATCCTCTGTTACATAAAGATGTTTTGAGTTGCTTTGTTCGTTTATATTTCCTCATAGATTTCCCATGCGGAGGAGGACTGTGTGAAATTCTACCTTCATCAGGTCTTTGAAGTTGGACTTATCCAGCCTGGATCGGTCACAGTGTATGACTATTACACACCAAGTAGGATCCAACTCACAAAATCTCATTTAACTACTTATAATTAATTAAGACTGGACCCAAACATTTTTTATTTGTACCGAACATTCCAGAGTCGGGTCCCAAAGCCCATTCTTAGGCCAGAAGTTTAGATTTCGGCTCAGCCCATCATTGTTATTAACCAAAATCTGTGCGGGCATCAATTGCAAGTGTAAACTCTTCAAAGGCAGTTTGTACTTAGAGTACTAACTGCGGGCAGCTTGTACATAGAGTACTAACTGCGGGCAGCTTGTACATAGAGTACTGACTGCAGGCAGCTTGTACCTAGAGTACTAACTGCGGGCAGCTTGTACCTAGAGTACTAACTGCAGGCAGCTTGTACATAGAGTACTGACTGCAGGCAGCTTGTACATAGACTACTGACTGCAGGCAGCTTGTACATAGAGTACTGACTGCAGGCAGCTTGTACATAGAGTACTGACTGTGGGCAGCTTGCACATAGAGTACTGACTGTGGGCAGCTTGCACATAGAGTACTGACTGCTGCAGCTTGTACGTAGAGTACTGACTGCGGGCAGCTTGTACGTAGAGTACTGACTGCGGGCTGCTTGTACCTAGAGTACTGACTGCAGGCAGTCAGTACATAGATTACTGACTGCGGGCAGCTTGTACATAGACTACTGACTGCGGGCAGCTTGTACCTAGAGTACCGACTGCGGGCAGCTTGTACCTAGAGTACTGACTGCGGGCAGCTTGTACCTAGAGTACTGACTGTGGGCAGCTTGTATCTAGAGTACTGACTGCTGGCAGCTTGTACCTAGAGTACTGACTGCGGGCAGCTTGTACCTAGAGTACTGACTGTGGGCAGCTTGTACCTAGAGTACTGACTGCGGGCAGCTTGTACCTAGAGTACTGACTGCGGGCAGCTTGTACATAGAGTACTGACTGCGGGCAGCTTGTAGACAGAGTACTAACTGCGGGCAACATGTAATAGAAAAGTCATTGTGTAATGTTACATATGTGGCCGGTCTCACTTTCCTGGCTCAGAGATGATATAATGAATGGGGGGGTTTGGCTTTGTTTAAAATCAGAGGTTTTTGTGACCCCATAAGAATATCAGTCGCCCTCTACAATGATTTCTGGAAATAGAATTTTAACTCAATTTGAAGTAATTTTATTTACCCAATAGACAACCGTTGTACTAAGTTCTACCACGTGTCGGAAGACAGCAAACTCCTGGGGAAGATCTGTACCGGAGAAGTCTGTCGCTGTGCAGAAGGTGAAGGGACACAATCATTTACAGGGATTTCGGAGGAGCCATAAATGTTTTTCTCCAAATTATTTTTTTACGTTTTCATATTTTAACATTTTTTATTGTCCCTATTTCTTTAAGCAAATTGCTTTATGCAGCAAAAACTGAAAAATCTGAATGCCCTTGTTCGGATACAAAGAGCCTGTAACTCCAGTGTGGACTATGGTGAGACCCTCATAATTTTATTATCAAATTGTTAGATTTAAAAAAAAAAATTCATCAATCTGATATAGTAAACTTCATTTAATATTTTTTATTTTTTCACCATTTTATGTATATCATATGAAAATTGGTCATTGTAATTATACCCCTCAAGCAAGGGCTTATTTACCCAAAATGCAGCCAATGAAATTGCTTGGGGCCACAGACATCATAGTTAGTGATGAGTGGATCGGTGGTCAGGTCTATGCTGAATATTGTGGGTTCAGGTCCCTGAACTTCAGCCACAAGTTTGGGCTTAGTCTTCAGGCTGACCCCGCACATTGATCACCAATTGCAGATGTTAACTCTTTAAATGCTGCTGGCAAAGCTGTTGGTGGCAGTTAAATGTAGTAGGTGCCACCATTTTCGCTAAGATTGTCACTCCCCGTGATGTCATTGGGGAGTCATGACTCTTGATGGAATTCTGGGACACAATCCACTGGCATTTATAAAATTGTGATCAGTGCCAGCGAACATGCCGCCATTTTCCTGAGGATCGGCACTCTCTGTGATGTCATCATCTTTGCCAGTGGCATTTAAAGGGTAACTTCCATGATTGGTGCCTGCACCAATTGATGTTTTGAACAGAGGGGATGAGACTTCGGGATCGCTACCTGAACCATAACAGAACCTTCAGGTTTGGATCCAGCTGAACTCAGCCAAACCAGAACCTTAACAGAAACGCTCATCGCCACTCAGATACCACAAGAAGCCAAATTAAAAGCTACGTCAGAAAAAGGCTTATCCTACCATCCATGTAGTAGGGGGGTCTCTAGACATGTTTCATACATCTCTACCCTCAGGTTCTAGAGCTCACGTACAACCACTACTTCTTCTCACTACAACGACACCATCGCTTCCATTCAGAAATTATTTTTATATATATTATTTTAAATATAATTTTTAGCAATTAAAAATATAAGACAGATGGAACGATTTATAACAAGACTACACCAGGCGTCATCTGAAACCCCAGAGACACATAGCTCTGCATGGGAGCTGTAAACACAAAATGGAAGTAGATTATTTACCAAATTTATGGAAATGTTTATTGATATTTTATTTTTCGGGAGGTTAAAACATGCAAAAATGAATTCATAACTATTGGTAAAATTTGTTTCCAGTCTTTAAGACGACACTGACCGACATTCAGAAGGGAAATAACTACAACATCTACGTCATGAAAATGATCGAAGTCATTAAAATCGGTAAGTTACACGTTGTATGTTTTAGGCCACGTTACAAAAACATTCATTTATCATCCAACTAAATGGAGTTTCCGGTAGTGTAACAGTTACTTTGATATATCATGGGGCACATTAACTTACCTGTCCGACGAAGTTCCCTGAAAGTGCATTGTCTGACGATAATGCACTCTGCCGCGATTCACTAAGATTGTGCGCCCCATATCCTGCATGTGTCGCTTCCCTGCTCAGGTCCGACATGGTTCACCTTCTTCTTCCCAGTGCATGTAAGTGCATTGTCTTTCACAATTTGAAAGTTAAATCCCGCGCTCAGTCCGAATCAGTCGGATCGTCCAACAGCCCACCCCCCAACTTGTGTTGCATGGAAGCAGCGCAGCTGTGCCAAAACCCGATTGCCTGCGACACACTCCCAGCTCAGACTCCTGTTAAATACCTGTCAACGACTTGTAATTCTCGAAAACGTTGGTAAGTCAGAAAGTGCGCACGCAGACCCTTACTAAATAAGCCCCATTATGTCTAGTCCTGGGACTGTGGAAATCATTTTTTGATGACATGAGTCGTGGAGGTAAGGGCAGAACTCTGGCTCTGATAAAACAAAGAGTCTCTGGATGCCGAAGATCAACTGTAAACCCCACATACCCTTCCATTGATGCTGGAAGATCTCCATGTGGTAATAGAACACACAATCGGGCTCATTTACTAAGGGTCAGCAATTGCACTTTTGTTGGACTCTTCTTCTTTTTCGGTATTAGCGTGGTTTGACAGTTATTTAATAGCTGTCTGCACTGGGATTGTGTCGTGCTCGATCGGATTTTGGAGCTGACGCGCTGCTTTCATGAGACAGAAATCGGGGTCGGGCCGTCGGATGGTCCGACTGATTCGGATTGACCGGAGGATTAAACTGTTAAATTGTGTCGCAAGACAATGCACTTACATGCACCTGGAAGAAGAAGGTGAACTCCGATGGACCTGTGCGGGGAAGCGACACATGCAGGATATCGGGCCCCAATATGTAATGCCAATGGGCAGTTTTCATTGGTTACGGCTTTTTTTTTTTAATAGTTAAAAATCTAGAATTGTTTGAAAATATTTATATTGTAGAAACTGATAAATACATGTTATTATATTTATATTTCCAGTCTATGCTCCTTCATTCTCATTATATCTGCAGGTACAGATGAAGTGTCTGTTGATGATGAACGTAATTTTATTGCTCACATCAAATGTAAAGATGCCTTAAACCTGGTGATCGGCCGAGACTATGTGATCTGGGGAGTGTACAAGGATGTGTGGAACACCGGCTCTGGGTAAGTGGTTGTAGAGATAAGAATATTATGACGGCACATGAGAAAAATCTCAGAATCAGTATCTCAGGTAGTCACATCCCATAGTCATGTAACATTATATTTTTTTAACTTTTTTCATTATTCAAGTCTTGACATCACAATCATCACTTGTGACTTTCTATTTCTCATTGTATTGGACTAAATCATCACATATCTAGTAGAATATAAGAATAACCTGGGCAGGAATGGCAAAAAAAGATAGTGGGGCAGATTTACTTACCCGGTCCGTTTGCAATCCAGCAGCGCGTTCTCTGCGGTGGATTCGGGTCCGGCCGGGATTCATCAAGGTAGTTCCCCTGCCGTCCACCAGGTGGCGCTGCTGCGCTGAAAAGCATCTGAACGCTCTGGAGTTCACCAAGCCGGACCAAGTGAAGGTAATTGCGTCCCAAGCGACACTTTTATTGTTTTAAATGCGGCGGTTTTTCCGAATCCGTCGAGTTTTCGCTCGGCCACGCCCCCGATTTCTGTCGCGTGCATGCCGGCGCCGATGCGCCGCAATCCGATCGCGTGCGCCAAAATCCCGGGGCAATACAGGGAAAATCGTCGCAAATCGGAAATATATACGGGTAACACGTCGGGAAAATGCGAATCGGGCCCTTAGTAAATTACCCCCAGTGTATTTACCCTGCCCTGGCAGATTTCTTTGCCTGAAGCTGATGCCATAACTTCTTGCCACCGGTGGTCTCCTTGACCAGGGCACATAAGAGGTAATGACAAAGATACGTGGGAGGAAGAAATATCATAACATGCTCATATGGAGCCAGAGCAGGACACAGTAATTACACCTTCTTCTTTGGCACCACTGGCCTGGATCCATTGGTTGGTTGTCCTGAATTCCTGAAACCCCCTGTAATGCCACCCCTGAGATATTATCTGTGTCCTTCTGATAATTCACCTGTTTGATTCCCTTACAGATATTCCTACATAATCACCAGTGACACTTGGATTGAGATGTGGCCGTCACAACGGGAATGTCAGGATGATGAATATTATCAACTCTGTGAAGATTTCGCCTCATTTACAGAAGAGTTGGCGTTTCGGGGCTGTGCCAACTAATTTTTTTTTTTTACCCATCAATCCATCTTTATTTTCACATTCTCTTTGTATCTGCTTTGTATTACTTTATAAAGAAATAGTCTTTGTGTCCAATTGTTGCAGATTGTTTTTTTCATGGGTTTTCAGGTCACATTTGAAGGTTTGGAAGTGGGGGACACTCTGACACATTTTGGTAGAGAATTCCAGAGTATGGGGGATGCACGGGAGAAGTCCTGGAGATGTTGTGAGAAGAGTGGATGATAATAGAGTGGAGTTGAAGGTCCTGTGAGAATTGGAGATTACATGTGGGACGGTATACTCCAATACATTTCCATGTTGTGACAAGTGAAGATGATTGGTGACCTACCAAACATATGTAGCCATCCATATCTTGTATCTCATCATGTTCCACTTTGATACCACAAAAAAAAAAAAACTCAATGGAAAAGATTATAATTGGTTGTAACTGTAGTCAATAACAATCTATAGGTGGGGGTCCGAGTCAGGGGGTTGCCACCACTATACAGTTGCTAAAAATACCATTGATGCCATAAAGTGACCATATAGTGGTCAGATACTATACATGAAACATACAGACACTTCTGACTATTCATGAACGTAAGACACTGATTGGACGACCCATAAAATACAGCTTTGTTATTATTTTCCCTGAAATGTATGTAACTGCAGTCTATAAGATTCGGGCAGCTCCGTGTAAGCTTATTAACCTGAGCTGTAGCTACACCCCCAGATACAGGGGTGCACTAAGCTCTTCTGCTGCCTGGGGCAAAAAAGTGGACTGATGCCCCTCTTTCCCATGCATAAAGCTATGGTCTTGAAGGCCTCATACACATACTGCATTTAAATTGTGTTGAGAAATGAAATTCAGGAACATCAGGGGGAGTAACTTATGATACTTGTGTTTGGGAATGACTAACACGTATTCCTGGCTCCCAAATGCCCAAAAGGTCTCATTGCATCTGCGTTCTAGAGTATCTCCTTCTCGATGTGCTTGATATTGATTTGCAACGTAAATGCAAGATGAGAACGTGACCTCCGGGATTAATGGTTAATTACTATCTCCCACCAATCAGGAGAACCAGGGTTTATATCTCTAGAGGCGGAGGGGCCGATTGTGCATGCGTCCTGCTGCTCCGTTCATTCTATATGAGAGTGCAGGAGATGACTTAGCGTGGTCCCCGGCTATTTCCACCAATCCAATGACCATTGAATGGAGCAAGAGAATCGGAAATGTCACGAGAAAGGGTTTATCGCTCTGGGCCTCAGTATGAATCAATTGCAGGCACAAATCTGTCACTTTCACTTGGCAAGTAACCTTACAAGAAAAAAACAGACTCTCCGAAGTTCCAAACTTACTAAACATTTAACTTCCCAGCAGGGTGTTTGGATCAGATTTGTAAAATCCTATGTACACAGTGTAAAACACGTGGCTCTTGTTGCCGATTGCAGGCTATCTAGCTTGGGTGTATACATTCATCTCTATGGACAAGACAGGTGGATATTTACTCTATTTTGTGCATACTTTATCAAGATGACATGAATATAAAAGCAATGAATAAAACATACATGCCACAAAACAGAGACATAGATCTAAAAATCCATGATGGATGTGTTACAGTATGCGCCTGCTCCATGCTAATAATGAGATGTGAATGTAGCCTTAATGTTGCTGTGCACTCCAAGCAGTCATCAGCAGCTGACGTATGACCAAGCAGCTCCCTGATGTGCCGCCCTCTCAGCAATAATACAAAGTGCCGCCTGAGGCAAACCTCTCAACTGACTGTATAAATAAAATAAATGATTTATGTAAAAATTCTCAAACTCTATATCTCAGTCCTGATTCAAACCTTCTAGACAAATCAAATTAACAGATTATAGTTCAGTCAGTGAGACAGCACAGTGATGTTTCCCACAACAAAAAGTGTAACTGAATCAGCAGTGTTCCTCACTGAGAGGCCTCACATGTTGATGAGGACACTGCAAAGTGTTTATCTGTATGACAGGGGTAACTGCAAATGGATTTTTAATGCTATATTACAAGTTATCTTTTCAGTGATTACACTTTTTGCTGTGGGAGACATCCCTATCCTGTCTCAATGATAGAAATACAATCAGTCTAAATTGATCTTCTATTAGGTATGGTTCTCTTTGTTTGAAGTGTTTAATAAGAATACTGTCAGTATCAGCGGTATTGGATCCTTTGTACCACCGCGGACGATGACCTAAGCCGACACCTGGGAGTCTAAAGGGCTCACAGTTTTCACCAGAGCCACCGCAAAGTGGATTGGACTTGCTACGGCGTGGTTCCACCAGGTCGCTCCACAGGCAGGACTTTGTCCCAGATGGTCCCAAATTATTGGCGTGCTGACCCTTTAAATCTCCGGAAGCCTAGGAGGCAGGGACAAGTGCGTGGATGGGAGCATGGGTGCACCTGCAACCTGGGACGTGGGTCTCAGGAGCACCCGGGACAGTAACTCCCCCTCCCGCCTCCCCCTCTTCTTGGACTGGAGGAATTTCTGCAGAAGGCCATGGTCCAAGATGTTATCCTCGGACTCCTAGGATCTCTTCTCTGGCCTTAACACCTTCCAGTTGACAAGGAAGAACCGCTTGAAGGAAGAACATCGGTGAAATGAGCCTCAGGAGCAGGAGGAGGCAATTGTTGAGAGAAGCGGTTTAGAATGACTAGCTTCAAGAGAGAGACATGGAAGGAGTTCGGGATGCGCATGGAGGGAGGATAGCGAAGCTTATACGCCACAGGATTGATGCGCTTCAGTACTTCAAATGGACCCAGGAATCGAGGACCAAGTTTATAGCTGGGAATCTTCGGACGGACGTACCTAGAAGCCATACTTTACCTGGGGAAAAGACTGGATAAGGCCTGGGCTTCTTGTGCACCTGGGTTTTGGTGCAGGCGGATGCCCGGAGTAAAGACTGACATGTTTCCTCCCAGATGGATCTGAGATCTCGGAACAATTCTTCCGTGGCAGGATCATCAGAGCTCCCAGCAAGAGGGAGAGGTGGATGAGGATGTTGTACATACACAATGAAAAATGGAGCGCAGCCGGCAGATTCGGGGTCCAGAGAGTTGTAGGAGAATTCATCCCATGTAAGAAGAGTGGAGCAGCAAATCTCAGCAGCAAAATGGCCGAGATAGCAGCCCAGGGTCTGATTAACCCACTCAACTTGTCCATTGGACTGTGGATGGTACACAGATGAGAAGTCCAGCTTCACTTGTAGTTGACTGCACAGGGTTTTATTGCCGTGGAGGTACCGGCCGGGGGAGCGGACTGGGCAGCACAAGAGAAAATAAAGGGTTATCAGCAAGGCTTGGATACCTTGACAGCTGCTGTTCACTTATGGAGAGAATCTCAAACCCTACAGAACCTCTAGAGGTGTAATCAAGGGGTTCAACATTGGGGGCAAAAGAACACCAAGTAGTGCCAAGTGTCCCAATATTACCACCATACAGTCATAATATAGAGGTCGATATACCCATGTATATTAAATAACTTTAGTACTACTGTTTATTGCCCATATATACAGGATATGAGTAGTAGTACTGCATTGTGCTAATATTTACAGGATAGGAGTAGTAGTACTGTGCTGTGCCCATATATAACGGATAGGAGTAGTAGTACTGTGCTGTGCCCATATATACAGGATAGGAGTAGTAGTACTGTACTGTGTCCATATATACAGGATAGGAGTAGTAGTACTGTGCTGTGCCCATATATACAGAAAAAGGAGTAGTAGTACTGTGCTGAACTCCTATATACAGGATAGGAGTAGTAGTACTGTGCTGTGCCCATATATAACGGATAGGAGTAGTAGTACTGTGCCCATATATACAGGATAGGAGTAGTAGTACTGTACTGTGCCCATATATACAGGATAGGAGTAGTAGTACTGTACTGTGCCCATATATACAGAAAAAGGAGTAGTAGTACTGTGCTGAACTCCTATATACAGGATAGGAGTAGTAGTACTGTGCTGAACTCCTCTATACAGGATAGGAGTAGTAGTACTGTGCTGTGCCCATATATACAGGATAGGAGTAGTAGTTCTGTGCTGTGCCCATATGTACAGGATAGGAGTAGTAATACTATGCTGTACCATATAAACAGAATAGGAGTAGTAGTGCTGTGCTGTGTCCATTAAAACAAGATAGGAGTAGTAGTACTGTGCTGAACTCCTATATACAGGATAGGAGTAGTAGTACTGTGCTGAACTCCTATATACAGGATAGGAGTAGTAGTACTGTGCTGTGCCCATATATACAGGATAGGAGTAGTAGTTCTGTGCTGTGCCCATATGTACAGGATAGGAGTAGTAATACTATGCTGTACCATATAAACAGAATAGGAGTAGTAGTGCTGTGCTGTGTCCATTAAAACAAGATAGGAGTAGTAGTTCAGTGATGTATCCAAATATACAGAATAGGAGCAATAGTACTGTGCTGTGTCCATGTAAACAAGATAGGAGTAGTAGTACTGCGTTGTACCCATATACACATGATAGGAGTATTAGTACTGTGCTGTGCCTATATATACAGGACAGGTGTGTTAGTACTGTGTTGTGTCCATATATACAGGATAGGAGTCGTAGTGCTGTGCCCATATATACAGGATAGGAGTATTAGTACTGTGCTGTGCCCATATATATAGAGGATAGGAGTAGTAGTACTGTGCTGTGTCCATATATACAGGATTGGAGTAGTGGTACTGTGTTGTGACCATATATACAGGATAGGAGTAGTAGTACTGTGCTGTGTCCATATATACAGGATTGGAGTAGTGGTACTGTGTTGTGACCATATATACAGGATAGGGGTAGTAGTTCTGTGCTGTGCCCATTTATACAGGATAGGAGTAGTAGTACTGTGTTGTGACCATATATACAGGATAGGAGTAGTAGCACTGTGCTGTTCCCATATATACAGGATAGGAGTAGTAGTACTGTGCTGTGCCCATATATACAGGATAGGAGTAGTAGTACTGTGCTGTGCCCATATATACAGGATAGGAGTAGTAGTACTGTGCTGTGCCCATATATACAGGATAGGAGTAGTAGTACTGTGCTGTGCCCATATATACAGGATAGGAGTAGTAGTACTGTGCTGTGCCCATATATACAGGATAGGAGTAGTAGTACTGTGCTGTGTCCATATATACAGGATAGGAGTAGTAGTACTGTGCTGTGTCCATATATACAGGATAGGAGTAGTAGTATCGTGCTGTGCCCATATATACAGGATAGGTGTAGTAGTACTGTGCTGTGTCCATATATACAGGATAGGAGTAGTAGTACTGTGCTGTGCCCATATATACAGGATAGGAGTAGTAGCACTGTGCTGTGCCCATATATACAGGATAGGAGTAGTAGTACTGTGCTGTGCCCATATATACAGGATAGGTGTAGTAGTACTGTGCTGTGTCCATATATACAGGATAGGAGTAGTAGTACTGTGCTGTGTCCATATATACAGGATAGGAGTAGTAGTATTGTGCTGTGCCCATATATACAGGATAGGAGTAGTAGTACTGTGCTGTGCCCATATATACAGGATAGGAGTAGTAGTACTGTGCTGTGCCCATATATACAGGATAGGAGTAGTAGTACTGAGCTGTATGTGAAGAATTTTTTGTATTATTGAAAACTGATTTTCTGTAACTCTGGTTGTGGTACATTGGTTGGGACCCTTATTTTGTACTTCTCTCATGCCCCCGGCCACCTAATCCTCTATTCTCTTCTGTCTGTTATCACCTCCTGAGAGCTTTCTACCAAAACCGGGGAATGTGCTGATACAAAGTAAAACAATGTAACTTTCTGTTTTCCTTTGCTCTCGGCTTGGATTGTGTAACGATCTTTTATCTCGTCGCTTCCAGTCAATGTTGATTCTGACTTCTGGTATCTGGGAACTGTTTACTCCCCTCCGACTATATACCGAATATATTCTGTTACTGATTACAGAGGCTGCTGGATCAAGGTGAGAGCACCGAGACCAAATTATGTAATAACCTCCAAGTCTTCATGGCATCACAATTTTCCAATTACTTTCCAAAAAGTGGAAGATGCAGCAGATGCCGAGTCGCTCTGCACCTCACATGATGGCTGCACATAGGACCCTATAGATTACACTTCACTGGAACAATCCGAAGATTCACAAAGTAGAATGTGCAGGGTTTGCCCAAACAGCCAGAGACACTCAGAGACAGAAAGGGTTAGAGACAGAGACAGTCAGAGATAGTTCGAAACAGAGATAGTCTAAGAAAGTCAGAGACATTCACAGACAGCCAGAGATTGAGAGAATTAAAGAAAACTGGAGACAGAGGCAGTCAGAGAAGAGACAGTCAGAAACAGAGAAAGTCAGAGACAGTCAGAGACAGACAGACACAGACAGAGACATTCAGAGACACTCAGAGACAGAAATGGTCAGAGACAGTCAGAGACAGAGACAATCAGAAACAGCAGAGACAGTCAGAGACAGATAGACACAGACAGAGACAATCAGTAACAGAAACAATCAGAGACAGTCGGAGACTTCAGCCAGAATTTCATATTTCGCTAATTCCTGCTGGTAACGAGCCATTTCGGTGCAGGTCTTTACCACTGGCAAAGCGATGATTTTAGGGAAAAATCCAAGGGAAAATGGCAGCACTAGTGGCATTTAGAGGCTAACACCCGCGATCAATGCTGGGTAGGTTTGAGTGTGGCGAAGGGGTCCACTCATAACAGACTATAAGGGTAGTCCAAACCGACACAACACACTTCTAAGCAAGCAGGGTAGGCCGAAGTCAGGACTAAGGTGTGATGAAGTCTGTCCCCCGTAACTCACCCCTCTGAATATACAGGCAGAACCTTGGGTTACGTACAAGATAGACTCTTTAGGTTTGTATTTAAGTTGAATTTGTATGTAAGTCAGAAGTGGTTTATTTTAGAATTTTAACTCCAGAAAAAAAAAAAAATTGTCCCATTGACAATTGGATTTTCAAAATTTTGTGCTGCCATAGGAACAAGGATTATCAATAAAGCTTCATTACAGACACCTTACAGCTGATTATTACAGTCTGGGACTACAGTAAAGCATCCAGAGCTTCACTATTGGTCATAGAGGTCCGTCTGTAACTAGGGGTCGTCTGTGAGTCGGGTGTCCTTAAATCGGGGACCCCCTGTACTGTAAGTTCCTACATATATTTTAGTCTGAACACAGGGGAAGCCATAGACAGTGGCTGCCAATGTAAGCAAGTTGTCTCCGCGCCGTGCTACTTTCATCATTGGAGCCTTGGGGCTTCCGTCCTTGGTCTTGCCTCATCTATTCTTCTGGTTCAGGAGATATTATCATTTATCTAGCAGAGATTGCTCATCCCATTCAGGCAGGAATTCCTCTGTAAACGTGACATGAGCTTTGTACTGGAACAAATCAGCCTCCCAGATTCATTCTGTTTGCTGGAGTCTTGTTTGCTAAGAAGTCGACCGACCTTATAAATCCTCTCCCTCTGCACAGTCTCTGGTGGCATCATGGAGAGCGGAGCTGTGTATCTCCTCCTGCTGTCCTATCTCACCGGCTCCGCTGCACAACCACCGTGAGTACTTCTTACTTATCAAAACTAAAATTATTTT
The DNA here is from genome assembly GCF_040894005.1 of Engystomops pustulosus. Classification (NCBI taxonomy): domain Eukaryota; kingdom Metazoa; phylum Chordata; class Amphibia; order Anura; family Leptodactylidae; genus Engystomops; species Engystomops pustulosus. The sequence continues at coordinate 210,450,692 of NC_092414.1, forward strand.
CTCATTAGGTCTAAGTGTACAGAGTAACAAAACAAAATGTGGAAAATTTATGAAATGTGAAGGAAGGAAATGGATTTAGGGTCTGAATTCTTAAAAGTTTTTGGGGTTTTTTTTAGGGTCAAACTGAAGAGTCATAACTTTTTTTATGCTTCTGTAAATTTGCAATTTCTTGTTGCTACTTTTGAGTTCCTTTTTATACTGTCATTTTGCATTACTCTAGGGGTCATATTTAGGGATTTTTTTGCATTCAAAGGCAAATTTACCTTCAATCTTACATGGTTTTATAGGGTGAATCCAACTGCCCACCTTCTGTTTTTGGTGAACATATAACGCATAGGGGGTCATTTACTAAGGGCCTGATTCACGTTTTCCCGACGTGTTACCCGAATATTTCTGGTTTGCGCCGATTTCCCCTTAATTGCCCCGGGATTTTGGTGCACGCGATCGGATTGTGGCGTATCGGCGCTGGCATGCACGCGACGGAAATCGGGGGGGGGGGGGGGGGCGAACGAAAACCCGCTGTATTCGGAAATACCGCTGCATTTGAAAAAAAAAAGTGTAGCGGAGCTTAAACTTACCGTCACTAGGAATAGGCTGGTGAATTTGAGTGCATTCCAGGGAACTTCAGCGAAGCGTCGGAGGAACTGCCTTAGTGAATCCCGGCCGGACCCGAATCCAACACAGAGAACGCGTCGCTGGATCGCGAATGGACCGGATAAATAAATCTGCCCCATAGTCCCTCTTGTATGGCAGAGGACTTTCACTATTAGCTATCCTGTGACCTACCCATCCCACTCCTCTTTTTTCACTTGTGTAATTTTTATTGACACTGAAGATGCGCGTATCTATACAGCACCAATATGGCCGTCTTCAGGCAAAAGACCAAATCTTTTCAAATTCCCTTTGGACAAATCTTGTATATATGATAATAACAGAAGCGTAATGGATCCATTGAAATATTGATTGAAGTCCTGGACCTCATTGGTTTGCATTTATTTTGGATAGGCATCCGTTAGACTGTTTTATCAAAAAATAAATTTGGGGCCATCAGGGAGTGATGATCCTCCTCTCAATGGCTGCCCCTGTGGTGGTGGCAGGTGCTGTTGAGTGTGACCACAGGTAATTTAAATGCTGCTGGCAACTTTTCCAACAACATTTAAAAAGTTACTGCCCCCGATCTGTGCCCGCAGTGGAGGGGGGTTGAGCCAAACTCGGGGACCCAAACCGCAAAGTTTAGTATGAACATTGCAGTTTGGGTGTGCTCATCGCTCCCAGCAAAAGAAGGTCAATTCTAGACCCAGGAACACTTCCCTCTAAAGTTCTTCACCCACAAGTGACTTTGTCCTTACAAAATTTCTCCATGTATGTGTGGGATTTACTGAACCACTTGTGGGCAATGGGCCTAAGTCTTCAGACACAAATGGGGGATGTGTCTAGTAAGGGAACCCATCAGCAGCGTTACATTACCCAGGGCTGTATGTACATGTGTGCGGTCACTTCACCCACTCACAGATTTTCTCCATGAACAGATGCACTTTGATCACTCCCAGCGTCCTCCGGGCAGACACCATGGAAACCATTGTACTGGACGGACACAACTCTGGATTTGAGGCCCAAATTAAAGTCCAAGATTTTCCATTAAAGAAACAGTTATATGTTGATAGCACCGTCTTTGTAAACAACAGCAATGATTTCTTGGGAACAACCACAATACAGGTAAGTTATCAGTACGGAAAAAAATGGAAGGTTATTGAATGGGGATTTCTATAGACACTGGGGCACATTTACTAAGAAAAGTGCATTCTGTACTATATGCAGTTGCCTGTGTATAGTGCAAGGGGCGCCATATTTCTGACGCACGTTCTTCATGAATCTAGCGCCTCCCTCCACTGCCCCGACAGAGTGCACCACTTTTTGGTGCACCTTTAGCTTGGGGCTTGCAACACATTTCTGTTGGACTTTGCTTGATAAATCTGGCGCATTGGAGTGCCCCCTTCAGTGCAGACACTTCTTAAATACCTGTGCAAGCAGTTTTCACTGAGAAGAACATGCAAAGTTCAAGTGCATAGTGAGAATACAGCTTTTGCAGCATAACATATACCCACCCAGCCTGCTCACCCCTCCCCTCTCCATAGGAAATTGTGCTGCACGGCCATTGTTACGGCCAAAGACAGAGCAGGATCTATATAACGTATAGCGAACCCAGGCGCCATAGCCGTCTATAGGGACATATATCCCTCAAGAGAGGGAGTATTTATCCCATAAATATTAGTATTTATTATTACTAAGAAAGTCTCTGAACTTTCATGCTCAATAATTATGCAATAAAATATTTTACCTCCCACAATGTCACCTTTTAAGTCTTTGTGGCGATGGAGACAAAGTTTTGTCCAGATATCATAAGGTGTCAATTGTTGACATCAGTATAGAGATTCTCGTTATGTCAGAAGTTTTTTTGTGTTGTGTATGTGCTTGTGTGTTGCCACATAAAATAAGTGAATAATGTAACTTTATTGTTTCGCGAATAAGATTAAATCTGAGGATCTCCTGACTCAAGCAAAGAAAACCTATTATGTATCTGTGCAAGTGATATCAACCAACTGCAAACTGGAGAAGGTTCTCCTCATGTCCTTCCATAGTGGATACATCTTCATCCAGACTGATAAAACTATCTACACCCCAGGATCTCAAGGTAACAAACAATTGCTGCATTTTTGTACATCCCTTGGCCCAGGACAACATTTGCTTTCCAATGTACTTGATAATAATACAGGCAGTCCCTGGGTTATGTACAAGATAGGTTCTGCAGGTTTGTTCTTAAGTTTAATTTGTGTGTAAGTCGAAACTGTATCTTTTATAGTTGTAGCTCCAGACAAAAAAATTTTTTTGCCCCAGTGACAAATGTCCTTTCAAAATTTTTTCTGTTTTGGGACCAAGTATTATCAATAAAGCTTCATTAAAGACACCTTACAGCTGATCATTGCAGTCTGGGACTAGTGTCGGACTGGGTTTCCTTAAGCCCACCAGAGAAAATCAATTTGGGGGCCCTCTGGGGTTCAGTATTGGGTTGAGCCAGGGCCAACCGTAGGATCCTCTGGTACTCTGGTGGGCCAGTCCGACACTGTCTGGGACTATAATAAAGCATCCAGAGCGCTTCACCAGAGGTCACAGTGAGCAGAGGGGTCCACCTTTAATTAGTTGTCGTCTGTAAGTCGGGTGTCCTTAAGTGGGGGACTGCCTGTAATCTTTAGTTATATAGCACCATCTGATTCTGTAGCGCTTTACAGATTAGGCAGGAATATATACAAATAAAATAAGACATTACAGAATAAAAACAGTCCTAGGAGTCCTAGAGTGAGTGCCCTGCTCGTAAGAGCTAACTATCAATGAGGAGGGAGGGGGTAGGGGCACAGAAGGTATAAGAGATTGTATAATGGTCCAGCCATTATTCATAAAGGAACAGAATAAAAATAATTTAATAAATACATTATGCTGCTTGATCCAGTAATTACTCAATATGTTATCTGGGGCTGCAAGGTCAATGTGACTGCAGAGAAGCCTATAGATTGGTATCTGGTGTCTACTGGATAACAGATGGGAGAAGGACAACTTTGGAGTAGAGTTTGGAGATTTCAAGCAGTTAGAGAGTGTGATAGATCTGCCTAAAGAGATGGGTTTAAGAGCACGTTTGAAACTTTGAAGGTTGGGTATTGATCTGATAATCCGGGTTGGAGCATTCCAGAGAATTTATGCAGCTCGGGGAAGTCCTGGAGATGAGAGTGGGAGATTTCAAATAAGTAAAGAAAATAAGCTAAAATCAATGGTGGACGACGAGCACAGGCTGGCGGAAAGACTCTGATGCGGTAGGGAGGTGCAGCATAGTGCAGAGCTTTGTGGATTAGGGTTATTATTTTAAACTGTTGCAAAAATACTATAGTAAAATGTAGGTTTATATGATGCCATCTTATTTCTGATTTTAGGAATCTTAGCTCTAGTTAACTAACTGCCAAAACCCTTGGTTTTCTCAGTCAATGCAGCTCCCATTGAACTGAATTAAAACTTTATTAATTAGTATGTATCTTCTCTATACAAAAATAGCATCAACACGGAGTGTTTGGCAGTGAGAGTCCTGCTTAACCCCCCCACACATAGAGATTGGCAGTGAGAGTTCTGATTACTCCACCCACACATAGTGATTGGCAGGGAGAGCCGTGATTACCACACCCACATGTAGTAATAGACAGTGAAAGTCCTGATCACCTCATCCACACCGAGTGATTGGTAGTGAGAGTCCTAATTACTCCATCCACCCACATAGTGATTGACAGTGAGAGTCCTGATTATCCCACCCACACACAGTGAATGGCTGTGCAATTCCTTATTACCCCACCCACACACAGTAAGTAACAGTGAGAGTCCTGATTACCTTGTCCACACACAGTAAGTGACAGTGAGAGTCCTGATTACCCGTACACACACAGTGATTGACAGTGAGAGTCCTGATTACCCCGCCAAAACTGTGATTGACAGTGAGTGTCCTGATTACCCCGCCCACACACATAGTGATTGACAGAGAGAGTCCTGATTACCCCACCCACACAGTGATTGACAGTGGGAATCCAGATTACCCCACCCACACACAGTGATTGACAGTGAGAGTCCTGATTACCCCGCCCACACACAGTGATTGACAGTGAGAGTCCTGATTACCCCTACCACACACAGTGATTGACAGTGAGAGTCCTGATTACCCCATCCACACACAGTGATTGACAGTGAGAGTCCTGATTACCCTGCCCACACATAGTGAGAGTCCTGATTACCCCACCCACACACAGTGATTAGAAGTGAGAGTCCTGATTACCCCACCCACACACATAGTGATTGGCAGTGAGAGTTCTGATTACACAAACATGACCCTCAATAACCCCAGAATGGTATCCAAAAAAAATATATAATAGCTGTTATGTATAACTTAAACCTCTAAATGAAATTTACACTCAATTCAAAAATATTGATGAGGTATAAATAACCCCTATGATAATATATAGCTGTCTAAGTGGGTAGCAAAGACGTTATAATTGCCATAATAACAAAGCTCCACACACACTCGGGGGGTACCATTCACGGGGTGGTAGGTAAAAAATAGATGTCACCTCCAAATAAGTCACCAGACCCTATGATATAAACAAAATGTCATCAATATATCTGGACAGAGATGATGGCACCATGACAGGAGAATGATCAAAAAATTCCTGCTCCTGAAAAAAGGGGTTACCCGAATGGGGGGGGGGGGGGCAGCCTGTGTGCCAATGACTTAGTCTCTTCATATAAATTCTCTCCTCCAAACCATTCCCCTCTCAATGCACATGACAGGGAGAGGGTAGTGAGCTGGATGAGTCTGGAGGACAGGAAGTGAAGACAGAGGAGACTGAGACACAAGCTTCTCTGCTGGCCCTCCTCCCCAGGACTAACCACACACTACTGGCAGGGAGCCAGGTAAAATGAAATAACGTTTTATAAAGTAGTGGCAGTATTCAGAATGCCGACAAAGCCATTTTTAATATCAGCATAGAATAGGATTCTGAAACCTGTCGCCAGCTAAAAAACTAATTGTGGTGTCAGGGTCGCTAATTAGGTAGACATGTTATATATCAATTTCTCCCAATCCTTACTATATTAGATGATCTTGTATCTCACCAGTTATGTATCGTGTTTACCCCCTGAACTACGTCTTGAAGCCAACAAAGCAGAGTGTGATATTTGAGATATTGGTGAGTCTTTACTGTGACCTTTCACGATCCCATTCACCTATTCCAATATTTGTTTGTCTTGTATTTTTTAACATGTTTTTATCTTGTTTTCAGAACCCGGAGGGTGTTGTTACTTTCAGAAATCAATGGGTCCCTGATAAATTGGGCATGATCTCAAAGAATTATGAGCTGCCTGAACTAGCAACGTACGTGAAATGTCAAACATGACCAATTGGTTAAGCTGAGTCTTGAAATGTTCACACCAAATGAGATAAATGTCCTATAAAGGTCGTATCGTTTCACTTATGCTGACCAAAATGTTTTTGGTTAAACCATTAATTTTTGTTCACTCCTGTGAAACCTTAATGTGTCTGCTCGACCCTAGTGCTTAACTTTACTAGTACTTTTCTAGTATTTGGGCAGCATGGTGGCTCAGTGGTTAGCACTACAGCCTTGGGGTCCTGAGTTCAAGTCTTATCCAGGTCTGCAAAGAGTTTGTATGTTCTCTCCCTGTTTGTGTAGGTTTCCTCTGGGTCATCCAGTTTCCTCCCACACTCCAAAAACATACTAGTAGGTTGATTAGATTGTGAGCCCCATGGGCTGTGCAGTGCTGCGTAATCTGTGTGCTTTATATAAAAAAAATACAGGAATTATTATTAATACTTTTACAACAACTTAAAGAGGGCTGAGCCCTCTCCATGCACGTTGAGTGTTTGCTGCAAATTACTGTAAACACTCACCGGTAACACCCATGGTCAGTGCTAGCACCAATTTCAGGTGTAAACCCTTTGATCGCCGCCGGCAAAGCTGCCAGTGGTGATAAAAGCCCGCAGGCTTAGATCATCGGTCCTCATGATGTAATCTGTTGCTATGACAGCCTCGGGTCTTACAAAGTGCCACATTGTGATACGTGATCGGTAAAATCTCCATATACTGCCATACAGTAGTATGGCAGTATATGATAGGAACAATCAGACAACCTAGGGTTAAAGTACCCTAGAGGGCCTGAAAAATAGTAAAAAAAAATATTTTCAAAAGTAAAAAAAAATAAATTAATTAAAAAACTAAAAATTAAAATCCCCTCCCTTTCCCATGACCTGATTTAAAAATAACTAAATCATGAACAGGTTAGGTATTGCCGCATCCCAAAATATAATAACAGTTATTCCAGCGTTTAACCCATAACGCAAAATCACACCCAAATGTCCAAAATGTTACTTTTTCGCCATTATGCATCATATAAAAATTTTGTGCTCAAAAGGCCACAGTCCTCAAAATGGTAGCAATAAAAAACATCAGCACCGGAGTATAAAATAGTTATTAGCGCCAGAAGATAGTAAAATGAAGAATTTTTTTTGTGTACAGAATTTTAAATTTTTTTTAAATGCATTAAAACACAATAAAACCTATAGAAATGTAGTATTTCCGTGATCGCACCGACCCAATCAATAAAGTAGACATGTTATTTGGGGCGCTCAGCCATAAAATTCAAGCCCACAACAAAATGTTGCAAATGCGTTTTTCAGCCAATTTTACTGCATTTAAAAATTTTTCCCGCTTCCAAGGACAGCCCCTGGAATATTAAATACTGTGACTATGAACACAGCTCTGTACATGGAAAAAATAAAAAAAAAATTATGTATTTTTAAATTTGGGGAGTGAAAAATGGAAACGCAAAAACATTAAAGGAAACCTACCATCAGAAATCTACCTATTAAGGTGGATCTACCTATCTACCTATAGGATATACCTATGATGGTAGGTGGCTAGTAACATGCTGAGTCCATATCTGTTTTTACTAGAGAGGAGTGAGCACACTCGACCGAGTTTGATGCTCGTTCGAGCAATAGCATACTCGCAACTGCTCGTTGCTCGGAGGAAATGGCATCTCCCGCCGTTTTGATTTTTGGCGGCCAGAAACAGAGCCAATCACAAGCCAGGAGACTCTGCACTCCACCCAGCATGACGTGGTACCCTTACACGTCGATAGCAGTGGTTGGCTGGCCAGATCAGGTGACCCTGGGATAGACTAGCCGCTGCCCGCGCTGCTCGGATCATTCTGTGTCTGGATGCCGCTGGGGAGAGAGCTGCTGCTGGTCAGGGAAAGCGTTAGGGTGTTCTATTAGCTTACTGTTAGGCAGGAGTGATTCTACAACAACCCAACAGACCTTCTTAGGGCTACAATATGGTTTTTTTTTTATTTGCTTGTGGCTGGGCTCGCTGGCACTAGTAGTGCAGCTACTTCCATTGTGACGAATTTGCAGGGGGACTTGCGAACGTCATTTTTGGCTCTTAGTGACAAATGCTGCCCCTGCTGTTTCCTGTCCATTTCCGTGGTGTTTCCATCCTTTTCTGAGGTTTCCAGGATTTTGGCCAAGCTTCCCTGTGCAGAGCTTTGGTCCCATTGAAAAACGGTCGAGTCTCCCATTGACTTCAATGGGGCTCGTTATTCGAAAGGAGCACTCAAGCATTTTAGTGCTCGCTCATCTCGAGTTTTTACCTAAGTACTTCCTGAACTACACTTTATCTAGCTAATATGCTTTCTATCAGCAGGGGCTTCTGGGCGTGGATTAGCCGTTCCTCCCACTACCTGGAAAGGCTTCTTCATGCCCCAGTAGCCTCTGCTGATAACTAACATATTTGCTAAATAAAATGTAGTTTAATTTTGAAATTTTTGAGGATTAGGTAGAAATACATTAGAGTTTAGCGTTTTACCAGCCAACCACCATCAGATCTATCTTAATAGGCAGATTTCTGATGGTAGGTTTCCTTTAAAGGGTTAAGGAGGAATTGGGAGCAATTGATCTTTAATTGTATATCTTTATCTATACTGTATAGTGGTGCAAATGATGAGGGATTGAAGATGTTAAACCTGTTTAAAGGGAACCTGTCACCAGGAGACCCATTTTTAGCACTCCTCCAGTCCCCACAGAGCATAGTACATACACTGCCAAAGTGTTTTTGTATAAAAAATAGGTTTTACAGAAAAAAAGACATGTTATATAGTACCTTGCTGTGAGACTAGGCACTCGTCCCCTGGGAGTGGCTGGAAAGTAGCATTCTCCCCCCCTCCCCACCACTGGTAAACCGCTCCTCCATGTGACCTTTTCAAATACATGAAAACACCCATCACTTTCTTAGCGACGCCCCCTGCTCCTCTACAGCCAATCCTGAGTGAGGGGAGTTATTCATTTATTTGAAATGGTCACATGGAGGAGCAGTTTCCCATGGGTGGGGGGGGGGGACTACTCCTTTCCAGCCACTCCCAGGGGACGAGAGCCTAGTCACACAGCAAGGTACAATATAACATGTTTTTTTTTTCTGTAAAACCTATTTTTTATACAAAAACACTTTAGCAGTGTATGTACTATGCTCTGTGGGGGCTGGGGGAGTTCTAAAAATGGGTCTCCTGGTGACCTAATAACCCTAATAAAGCATTTTTTGGTTTGTCCTAATAAGGAATCAGCCCATTTCGGGAAAGCCGGAAAATGTAGCATTTGTCCAGGTCATCCATTGGCTCTCCAAATAACCTAATTGATCAAATAAATACCAGTTGTCTAGGTGGAGCTAACCCTTTCACAATCTCGATTAAACCTCAGGTAAATGACCCTCTTTGGGCTGAAAAATGCTAAAATAGTACAAGTCAAGGTCGGAGCGTTGTGTATCTTGGTTGTTCAGGTGGACGCACTCTTACACATCGTGAGCTTTAACCTTGTTCTGGGGTTTCACTTTAGATGCATAACCGCATAAATATCTATTGGGCCACTGTACTATCTTATTATACATGTCTAGATACTGATCTCGGTTTTTTTCCTCCCAGAACTGGCATTTGGAACATCACTGCATTCTATGACAGCTCAAACGAAAAGTTCACTGCACATTTTGAAGTGAAAGAATATGGTAAGAAGATATTTTTTTCTAGTCCAATGGATGTCGAGAGTTCCTAGCAGGACCCGTTTAAGACAAAGTGGGGACCTGGGCAAAACTAAAAATGGGACCACAGAATAAAAGAATTTTATGAACAGTCACAGTCAGTAAGAGGCTCCTTTAGCCCTGCACAATAATAACATGTTGTAGTTACACACAGTAGTAGGTAAGAGAATGGGGCAGATTTTCTTACCCGGCCCATTCTCGATCCAGCGGCGGGTTCTCTGATTCGGGTCTTCTGGCAATTCAGTATGCCCGATGTCCAACAAGGTGTCGCTGCTGCGCTGAAGTCCGCTGGACTTCACTGAAGTTCACCAAGCTATCCTGGGTGCAGGTAAGTGCGTGTCCAGCGACACATTTTTTTAAAAAAAATACGGCGTTTTTTCCGAATCCGTTGGGTTTTCCGACGGCCACACCCCCCCCATTTCTGTCGCGTGCATGCTGGCGCCGATGCACCACACTTAGATCACGTGCGCCAAAAACCCAGGGCAAATCGCACAAATCGGTAATTTTGGGGAAAACCAATGAAAAAACGTGATTTGGGCCCTTAGTATTCTAGGAGAATTGTATAGGAGATGGAGAGATGAGAGGTAGATTGATGATAGGAGATAAATATGAAAGACAATAGATTTATAGATAGATGATAGATTTGTAGATGCAGAAATATAAAGTAGATTATATATAGATAGAAAGATATATGATAGATATATATGAGAGATATACACAGTAGAAGAGAGATAGAAGATCAATTTATAGATTGATAGATTAGATAGATAGATAGATAGATAGATAGATAGATAGATAGATAGGAGATAGATGATAAGCATCATCACCCAGGCATCCAACCAAGGGGTATTAAAAGAACAATACATCCTCTGCCCACAAATGTCCACCCCCAGGGGGCTCCTTCAGGACAGGGGGCCCTGGGCAAATGACCAATTTGCCAGCCCCTAAAGCCGGCCCTGGCTCATAGGATTACACCCATGTCATCCAGATTTTGAAATCCACCGTCATCAAAAATGAACACATTTTGAAAAACATGGAATTTTTTTTTTTTAGAGCTTCATATTACTGAACCGGCATTTACGGAAAGTTCTGTAGATGAATTGCATTTTGCCTTTTTGAGGGGGAAAGTGGGAGGACTTTAGTAATATATATACTACATTATTTCTGTTAATCTTTTTTTTCCCTCCAGTGCTACCAAGTTTTGAAGTTAGTATAAAGGCGGAGAAAGGTTTCATGTACATTGACGATAAGGAATTTATGGTAACAATTGAAAGTCGGTAAGTGAAGCATTCAGACTAACTTAAAGACTAATGTTATGGATTGGAGACGTTGGATGATGTACGGTTGGACCAATTAAAATAATGTTCTCGATGATCTGCAAGATATATAATTTCCACATGTCCCGTTATATGATTAAGAGTGGTCTCCAGATTTTGAAAAGTATAAAGTGGATAGACCCATCCATTTGATGCTATAAGGGTTTTAGAAAGAGCCAAGATAATCTATGGGTGGAGAATCGGGACTACCGGAAAACAATGGTCCATTTCTATACTTAGTAATCAATATGAAGATGCATTTTATAGGAAAAGATATGGAAGACAATGGCTCTAAAGCTTCCATACAGTCCAATGTTCTGGAAACCTTGTGATATCTATAAACAGCACAATTTCAGAATAATTTATCCTGGTCAGTGCAGTATAGGGGACTGGTTGGACTAGGTTAGAAGCCATAGACATGGGTCACTGATATACAACACCCTATTGAGAGGCAGGGACTATAGGACTGGCAAGGGTCATCTATCTATATACTTAGACATCTCTATCAGTCTCCCAGTCATTGGATGGAGATATGGGGGCAGATTTACTTACCCGGTCCATTCGCGATCCAGCGGCGCGTTCTCTGGGGTGGATTCGGGTCCGGCCGGGATTCACTAAGGCAGTTCCTCCGCCGTCCTACTGCGCTGAATTTCCCCGAGGCCCGCTGGAATGCCCTGAAGTACACCGGCCTATACCTGGTGATGGTAAGTGCAAGTTTCGCAACACATTTTTTTTTAAAATGCGGCGGTTTTTCCGAATCCATCGGGTTTTCTTTCGGCCACGCCCCCCGATTTCCGTCGCGTGCATGGCAGCGCCGATGCGCCACAATCCGATCGCGGGGAAATCGCCGCAAATCGGAAATATTTGGGTAACACGTCGGAAAAACCCAAATCGGGCCCTTAGTAAATGACCCCCATGGTGTACATATATGACCAGCACTCCCTTAATACTCCTCTGTGCTCCCTCCACTCATTTTTTTGGTAGGTTGAAGTTTTAGTGGTGGGGTTCCAAAATACTGGCTACAAAACATTATGTTTTGACATAGATATTTGGCCTCTATTCTAGTGGGAACTGGTGACTATTTTAGATAGATTTGTAGCTTTTCATCCACAATTAACCTGAGGTCTCTCCAATCTTTAGATACCTGTATCAGAAACCGGTTAACGGGAAAGCCTTTGTTATCTTTAATCTGAAGAAAGAGGATCAAAGAATAACTCTCACAGACTCACTACAGAGAATCGAGGTAAAAAAAGTTGCGATTTAGGGAAATTCCCACCATAGTAGGAAATGAAAGTAAAACAATTTGCTGAAATCACTCAATAATTAATCACATTATTTAAAACATAAATCTTGAAATGAATGAAGAGAATCATGTGCAGTCATGAGATACAGAAAGGTCACCCTCTGTGAATTGTGTTCTGAGGGGGATAAAAGAATTTAAAAAATCTGTGAAAATTAGGTAAATTCATCCCGAAATATTACAAAACCGATCCCACTAGGTCAGTATTTATTTATCAAAAATGAAGTCAAAGTGTCCCCCATGAATCAATATGTTATATGACCAGCCTTACAGTAGGAACTAGTAGCCCTGAATTATATTATTAATTCTGGAGGAATTCAGGAATCTCTTCTTTACGACATTGCTTCAGCTCATTGAGATCAGAGTAGCTGATCCCACAAACCATTTATATGACTGTTCATAGATGAAAGAATAACACCCGGCACTTCACCAAGTTATTTCTTCCATGAAAAACCCTTTATTTCAATAGCTTCTCACATCATCCATTAAAAACACTTGTCAACGCGTTTTGGCCAAAACCTTAGTCCTGATCTGACATATGATGGTACTATTGCTCTATTTAAAATAATCCGCCCCTTACATCTGGTTGGTGGGGGCGTGGACAAACTGTGATAGTTAAAACCAACTTTAGACTACACATACAAAAAAAAAAACAAGTACCATATGCTTTCAGTTGCTGAAAGTAGATAAAAACAGTATAATCATGTGGGACTTGTTTTTGTTTTGTATGTGTAGTCTAAAGTTGTTAAGTTTTGCAGGTTGTCTACTCCCCCACCAGCCAGATGAAAGGGGCAGGTTATTTCAAATAGAGCAATAGTCCCATCATATGTCAGATCAGAACTAAGGCTTCAGCCGAAACGCGTCAATCACTTTCCTTGTGTTTTAAATGGATGATATGAGAAGCAATTGAAATAAAGGATTTTTCATGGAAGTGCTGGAGGTTATTCTTTCATCTATGAACAGACCTCGAGTTTTCCATGCACCGAAGGATTGTTCTGGTGACAGGACGTGTCTGAGCGGGTGTCTACACTATTGCAAATTTATATGACTGTAGGTTGTGGTCTGGTTTCTTACAACAACAACACAGTTTTCTTTCAGACATTTTGTTGTAGATTCGCTAGGACTCATGTGACCGTTGTCCTTTTTCATGACCCGGCTTTGGCCAAGTTTTAGCTGTTGGATAGGTGGCCACAAATTTCAGTTCAGAGTTGTCTCAATCTCAAGCAAAACCAAATCGACCCCCTTATCATACGCATCACACTCACTATGGGGGAGTGTTGGCATAAGCTGTTTATCCTGAAATACTGTTTGGGGTTTTGCCAACTATGATGGTATGTATAAAGGCTGAACTTTCAATATATATTGTATTATCATTATTGGTAAACCAGTTTTCTGGTGTACAAGGTAGTATGTAGTTGCAATGTCTGGTGGAAGACCAGGAAATTGTCACTTTTTTCTAATCTTGCCACTTTTTGAAGAGTGGCCATGATGGGGTAGGGCACAGTGTGGGCTCAAGACGGATCACTGGGATACTGGCACTGGTTAGAGCATCAATTTGATTCCCAGAATACTAAGAGGAGAGAAGCCCTTAGTATTTCTGGCATTTCATGTGCCAGTGCACAATGAGCCCGTCTTAAAATATTCCTACGATTATCTGAGGATTCTTATGGATTGTGGAAACCACTTTTTCCGGTGACCCCTCCTTACAAGTCATAATTTTACCTGAATATGTAATATAATATCTGAGACCTCTAGAGTCTGAGGTTTGGTTCTTGTTTGCTTTGCAATTACACTGAGAATTACAGGGTTTAACATTCTGGGATGTCCACACCTGGGAAAATTGTCACCTATCTGGAGTATGATCATTTTTTCATGGCGGTGTTAACCATAAATTTGACATTAATCTGTTTTCTGCCTTACACTGTGGACTTCAATGGGACTTCAGGACAACTGTCCCTTAACGCAATGAGGGTGAATATAGTTCTTGCTGGGAAAAGTTCTTATGGGGCACCTCAAAGAAGATCTGGAAGAAGGAAATCCGATAAGTCAATGTTTAATGTATAAACCCTAAAACTACCCTGCATGTACTTGTTTTCTGAGTGAATATAATTTGCAATATTGTGTTAGGGTCTATGTAGTATTTCATCAGATCTTTTAGAAAAATGTATGTTAAAGGGGTTTCCGATGGTGGTTATAAGAAGCAAATGCCGTGCACCAGCTCAGGGTGAGCTGGTGCCGGCGCTTACTTTCATTATGTTTTTAAACCGATATAAAGCGTTTAGACGCTTCATTAATCTTTATATACAAGTAACTTCACTGCACCGTGGTCCGTGCTCGGCACACCATGCACTCAACCACTTCCTATTCAGGCGCACAAAGTGGTCACGTGCATGGTGCGCCGAACACGTACCATGGTGCGGTGCAGCCACTTCGTATATAAAGATTAATAAAGAGTTTAAACGCTTTATATCGGTTTAAAAACATAGCGAAAATAAGCGCCGGCACGGCATTTGCAACTTATAACCACCATCAGAAGTGGTGGGTTTCCTTTAAGACGAGACAGTTTAGAACTCTCTGTGAGAACCACCTATGGGCCAACCACCACTTGAAATAATATACTAGGACCCAAACAAGAGTGGAACTCCTAATGCAAACCAATGTAATACTAGGAAATTTTGAGTAAGTGTAGGGGTTCAGAATGTAAATGGTTGTATGGACTATCTCTCAATCCACAGGACCCTTGCAGTGCTTGGACAACTACTACCAGGTGTCCACACAGATTAAAGTCAGGGACATATGCATCAATTTGGAAGCCCTCACATCCCACGTGTTCCTGTTCTGGTTACTTTGCCTTTAAATCCTTTCCTATGTTTTGTTTTATAATTGTTTAGATTACTGACGGAAAAGGAGAAGTAAAATTACTGCGTAACCACCTAATAAAACCTTTCAACGATCCAGAAATGTTGCTGCAGTACAAAATCCACGTTTCGGTGACAGTCATCACTGACTCAGGTTAGAATTTTGACCATTATAGGAATGTAATTAATTTCAAAATGTTAATGAAAAATGAAAATTAAATTTCTTCATGGATGTAAAATCTAGATATATTTTAGCTACTAACCTTGATAGATTAAAAGGGCTTTAACATATTATTGCAAATGTAAAACAGTAACAAACATACGGTCCACTACCACATCCCATCTTCCATCGCACTAATACCCAACAACACCACAGCTCCTCATGCGGACAAGTGTCATCTGTTCTCCTAGGGAATTTGGAGTAAGCAGAGAGGTTCAGAAAGTATATGGTTACAAAGATTGTCTCTCTTTCCGATTTTGCAGCGCTTGGGCAACCTCTACCAGGTGCATATTCGGAAATTTGGAAGTACTAAACGCCCTCCCTTTGTGTGATGTGGCACTACCTTATTTCGGTCAATTGGTCATCCCAACACTAAGTCACCCCTGGTCACAGCTGATCTATTGAGTTCTATCAAGAGGGATACATTGTGATTAGTTTGTTAAGGAAGTAATCCAACAAGCAGAGAACCCTTTGAGGGAGCATGCTTCAAGATGTTTTGGAGGATAGTCGGTTTTCCGAATACTACAAGCTGGCATTGTGTATTGGATAGAATATATCAGTCAAGAATAAATACATTGAATAGGAGAGAAATACATTATTTTTTTTCCATTACAGGCAGCGACTTTGTGGAAGCTGAGTTGAACGACATTTACATAGTGAAATCTCCATATAAAATTCTCTTCACCAGGACATCGAGATATTTCAAGCCTGGAATGCCATTCGATCTCATGGTTTGTAATTCCTTTTCCCTTACACAGTGGGGGTCATTTATTAAGGGCCCGATTTGCGTTTTCCCGACGTGTTACCCGAATATTTCTGATTTGCACCGACTCTCCCTGAATTGCCCCGGGATTTTGGCGCACGCGATCGGATTGTGGCGCATTGGCGGTGGCATGCCACGGGGGACGTGGCCGAACGAAAACCCGATGGATTCGGAAAAAACGCCGCATTTAAAACCAAAAATCTGTCGCAGAGCTTGCACTTACCTTCACTCAGCCCGAGCCGGTGAACTCCAGCGCGTTCCGATGCTTTTCAGCGCAGGCGGAGGAACTACCTTAATAAATCCCGGCTGGACCCGAATCCAGCGCAGAGAACGCGCCGCTGGATCGCGATTGGACCGGGTAAGTAAATCTGCCCCAGTCTCTACAGTACAGAATGACCTGGTCTCCAAAATAGTACATGTGGTCTACTCTACAGTCTCTAATCTACAGAATTAACAGTCTGATAATCCATGCAGAATGTTAGGTTCATCATGCCTTGGCTTACGTCGTAGGGCAAAGGTCAGCGCAGGCAATACACATTTTTAATTATCATTTTTGCTTCCATATAGGTTATGGTAACCAATCCAGATGGATCTCCTGCAAAAAACATCCCGGTGGTGGTTGAAAACCAAGACAAAGTAAATGGTAAAACCCAAGACGATGGAATATCGAGACTAAAATTGAATACGGCGCTGAAAGACAAATCTATGAAGATAACCGTGAGTCTTTTATTGCTAGTCATACTATTTTCTGGTTCATCACAGAAGTATTTTCCTATATATCGAGCCAATTTCTACCCAACTCTGAAAGGATTCAAAATTTGATAGCAGTTTTATGGGAGGCAGAAACGCTAGCAATGACCACAGGCTGCACTGCAGCCTACGAGAGGATTTTCTCAATGGTGAACAATGATGTTAGCAATGAACAACAATGATGTATATTTGTTTAGACATTTGATGGGTTCCTCAATAAAACGTAAATTTCTATAAACTAGATATGTTATTGTCTGTGTTTAGTATACAGATGAAGTACAGCACTAGTAGGGCGCAAACCATGCCATATAATATTACCAATACTGTGATATTCTCAAACTATTCTTTCATATCAATTCCTCATAGGTAAAAACAGCTGTTCCTCAGTTACACAACAACTTGCAGGCATCTGGAGAGATAACCGTGACCGCATATACACCAATGAGCGGACAGGACAATTACCTCCACATCGGCATTGAAAATAATGTCCAAGAACCCAGAAAACAATTATTCATAAACTTTAATATTTTTAATAGCGATGCCAAAGTCCAGAGTCAGATCACACACTTCACCTACCTGGTAAGTGAATGTCAGGAAGAATTGCTGCCTAACCACACTGACTACTAACTACAAAGAGGTTTCAGTTTGGCCGACACCACTTGGATATCAAAGTTGCACGACCAAGAATAGTTGGTAGCAGGATGGTCATAGTCAGGGCAGATCAGATTTGCCAACATACAAGTATCAAATTCAAAATATTTTTTTTCAGTATTTAATTTTTTTTTAGCAGATCTTTAAATTTAACACATTCTTAAAACTTACATAAACAAATACCCAACAGATGCCTTCTCTACCATGTGCCCGAGAGTAGCAGGAGAACTGTCTCACTCCGAGTGACAAAGCCCCCATAAATCCAGAAGAGGCAGCTCTTTTTTTTACTAACGAAGGAGGTACAAGGACTGGCTTCCAAAGCCTGTTCTTCTCAAAACCCATCCCCCAGTATACCCTAGTATGGTGATGGCAAACTTTTTACCGAGTGCCCAAACTGCAACACTAACATAACAATTTATGTCACGGTTTGTAACGATATCCACGACCTCTACGACACCAATATCCTTGAAAGAAGATAAGGAAGTTCGGATTACAATTGTAGCTTCCCTCCAGGGCCCCTGTACATGAAGAATCATGAGGACTGGAGCAAGAGCACCAATAGCTCCATTCCGACCCTGTCTATACCGTCTCACTTTTCATAAGGAACCCCAGGTTGTGTCACTTTAAAATAGCACAAGCTGCATGATTTGGGGTTCCTGGGCCTGTAGAAAGATGCTTTGAGTCCTGTATGGTGAACTCTGTTCTGGGGAGACGGCCTGCATGCAATTGGAAAGGGCTTTGACTGCCACCTCGAGCATGCATGCTATAAGTTTTCTACCACTGCCCAGCAGTAAACTGTGTTAACAAATCCTATCAGTTCTGTCACGACAGAGGTGGCCAAGGGGGGGGCAGAACATATTAAGTGTCCAGCCGTTTTTTGAGATGGAAAAATGTAAAGGCTAACCAAGTTCCCCAAGTGGATCGTGGTACCTCCACACACTACCAGGTAGTAAGGGAAGAAAAAATTAGAAAAAAACACACAGTCATCTATCCCCAAGCTCCAAATAGGCCAATGCAACAGTTTTCCTTAATGACTGAAACACTGCAGCAAAAAGGTCAAAGGAGACCAGCTAGCCATTAGTGAAAGATACATAACCTCGGGGGCAATGTCCAGGTCACAAATATTTGACAACCAGCCAGTAATTCAAACATCAAGGTAGAAGAGACAAGATTACTGCTTTGTTTGATGTAGAAAAACAGAGGTAGGTTAAGACCATCATGGGCCCTGGGCTGTATGAATAGTATAGCCCTACAAGTCTGGAATCACTTCCTACCGCTAATCAGTTGGTACTAGAATCAGCTTCTTGGGAACGGAGGCCACATGTTGATCATCAATAGCAATATCCTGTTTCTTGGTGGAGACAACTTGATCAGGACAGCTCTTGGTAAAGCCCCCTGTGGTAGCAATTGTGTAGTGACTCAGGTGGGGGCGCTCTGTAGACCATACAAGTACAAAATATGAGTAAATAAATAAAAATAATGTCCTAGTACAAGCAATACCACACCTAGGTCTTCTGCTGGGATCTTCACACTGAACTCCTCATTGCACTGCCTTTTTTCATAGAGAGAGAGAGATTGATTTTTGTTTTGTTAACCTATTTTTTCCAGATCCTAAACAAGGGCCGAATAATGAGGGCGGGAAAAATGAAACGGACAAACCAAGCCCTGGTCACCATGCAGCTCTATATAACTGAGGACTTCATGCCATCTTTCCGTATTGTTGCCTATTACTTTGTTGACAAAGAGATAGTATCCGACTCCCTGTGGGTGGATATGGTGGATAGATGTATGGGAACGGTAAGATAATAAAACCATTAAGACATGATTGGAATTCTTTGGGGTTATATTCTTTCGGGAATATATTTCTCTTCGTGGTTAAATGCCTTTTCCCCCATAATTTTTTCTAAACTCTTGTTTCAGTCATATTTGCAACCCCATCTATCAACTATTAATAACCTGCGCATCTTCCCCTCTCTTATCTCCTCATCTGCTGCCATTTGTACAGATGGTTGTAATTGAATGGCATCAATATCACTAACATCCAGAATTTGGCCAAAATTCTCACCTCAACCACAC
Organism: Engystomops pustulosus; assembly: GCF_040894005.1. Classification (NCBI taxonomy): domain Eukaryota; kingdom Metazoa; phylum Chordata; class Amphibia; order Anura; family Leptodactylidae; genus Engystomops; species Engystomops pustulosus. Next base: position 210,470,312 of record NC_092414.1, read on the forward strand.
AACTCCCGCTAATAATATAATGAAAATAAGGTGCATAAATATGACTTAGCCTACAAAAAACAAGACCTCTAATAGATACTGCAAATAAATACATTTTGGTGGGAAATGTGTAAAAAATTTTAAGCAGATTTTATAAATATTTTACACTCTACAACTCTTTTACCTAGCTGTTGCTGAAAGGCGAAAGGGACTCGGGAAGGCCACAAGATCAAATAAAACTGACTTTGCAAGCGGACGTTAATGCCACTGTTGGACTGGTGGCAGTGGATAAAGGTGTCTTTGCATTAAACAGCAAATATAAGCTGACTCAAAGCAAGGTAAGGACCTGTATATATTATTGTAGGAATGTATTAAGACTGGCTTTTTAAGATCTGGTCTGTCGGATTCACTAAAACGCCCCTAATCTCTGCTGGGTCGGACTTTATAAATTGGTTGGTGGTTGTCCATTCTGCTGGCTTTCGGGTGGAGACTACAGTAAATGCAGTGGCCCTGGGATTCTTGTCTTTGCCCACCCCGTTCTCTGCCCGTCATGCACAAAGTGGTGTGTGAGACGGAAATGCCTAAAAACCGGTGGCAATATTTACAGGCATACCAACTCTCACACCATGTCTTACAGCTTGAAAACTATCTACAAATGTGTTGTTTACCATTTATCTTGACTTAGACATCCAAAGATGAGTACCACCACTTGTTGAGGTTATTAGTTTTCATAATAAGATGTTGAATTTCCATCTTAAGAAGGTGTATCCCTTAAAAAAAATTAAAGCAAAGCTTAGGATCTGGTAGAAGACGCCAGCATTGATTTGGAGAGGGGCAGATTATGGGGACTGGGCATTTTATTGATGTTTGTGTTCACTGTAATATTTAAGTTGCTCAGTGACTCAATGAAAGTAAAAGGGTTGTCCTGTTTGGCTTGTTTATGGTGTTAAATTCCATCCGGTCAAGACGGCACAACATCTTTCACTTCTGAAGCCCGATACAGGATACGGAAGAAACTGATAATGCTCTATTCGAGTTCTACTATGTCTATAAGAAATGTTAAAGATGACATCCGAGATTACAGGTTCTTATTCCTATTTCAGATATGGGACATTGTGGAGAAATTTGACATTGGATGTAGCCCAGGGAGCGGAGCTGATAACATGGGAGTGTTTTATGATGCTGGGCTTGCTGTAAACACAAATTATGGCATGAGAACTGCAGAGAGATCAGGTAATTGTTAATGCTGTTTTATCCAAGACTATCAATAAATTAGGGACGGGCTTTTAAAAAAATAAATGTGTACTTTTGTCCGCCGTTGCCCCTGATGTCCCGCACGGCAGTCCGTCTGATCCGTGCTCCCATTTGCGGTCTGGGAGCATCCGTCACTATCTCTCAATGCCCTACAATGCTGAGAGACAGGGATGGATGGGAGTAGTCGGCCACCACAGCCGGCCAGCAGCTCCCAGAGCTTGGATCAGATGGACCATGGCATGGAACATCAGGAGCGACAGTGGATGAGAGTCGAGTTTTTTTTAAAAGCCCGCCCCAGCCCGTCCCTAATTTATTGCTAGTCTCATAAAAACCCCTTTAATGCTATCTCATTGTTAGGGGATTTGTCCTTCAATATCAACATTTGTCATATCCCATATCTTAATTTATTCTTAGTTCAGTCATGTAAGGACACCAAGACACGTAGAAGAAGGACATCGGCGGCTCTAATGGAAATCAAAGCTCAGAAAGGTAAGATACCTCAAATGATAAATAGCTTTGTGTAAAGACTAGTCTGGGCTCCTGGGCCATAGAGAACCTGTAGTCTCTTGATTCTGAAAAGAAAGGGTCTCTCTTAATAACTTTCCCCAACCAAACCCATTAAAGGGGCCTTCTAAAGCTGAAGAGTGTCTGTTCCTGACTCCTGCTTGCTGATTACTTCTACTGTTCCCAATGTCAACTTAAGTTCCACAACCCCATTTCTAGACCTAAATTCTAAATCCGAACAAGACAGAAAAAGTATTATGTGTATTATTGTTATGTATGACATAACAATCCCAGTGGACCTACACCAATACTTCTCTGAGAAGGAGAGACATAGTGGTCCTATTACAGAGAAGTCCAGGTGCCTATAAATGGGTTAATGGGTGGATACCAAACAAATACCAGTGGGCCTGTTAAACCGAAATATCCACAAAATAATACTTGCCACTTTGCATAAAATAAATTATAACAGTAGCATAGTAGAGTTTACAGCAGTTCTCATGCAAATTAGCCAGACATATTGTTATACGATGCCAACCACAGAAAATCCCATTAAATTACAGTGTTTCTGCCGGCGCACACATGTTGTATTGATTTAAAGGCCACTGACGGCATTTCAACAGTTAAAACCCACAATCGGTTTTAGCACCGATCACGGGTGTTACTGGGGGGTTCGGGACCTAAACAGGTTTCTCAAGTTCTGGTTTAGACGAACTTTGCCAAATCCAAACTTTAATGGGTCTGGTCATCACTACTCATGTGCCCTTTGAAGTTTGGAAAGACCAGGCTTGGTGTCAAAGCCTATTGGTCCTATCACTCCATCCTGTGATACACTCTGCCTAACAATTCAAAGTAGTTGTTGTTGACCAGTTTGCATGCCTTTAATACTTTATCTCACATAGAATTCACTTATTTCTTCTATCATTTAGCCTCTAGCTACAGGGACCTGGAGAAGCAATGCTGCAATGATGGCATGCTTAGCAACCCGATGGGCCACAAGTGTGATCGGCGCGCCCGCCTCATTCAGGAAGGAGAAATGTGTGTGAAGGCTTTCTTGGAATGCTGCAGATACATTGACCAAAAACTGAAGATGGAGAAGCTGCTGATGGGAACTTCCGACCTAGAAAGAAGTGAGAACCAATGGGGCAAGGATATTAATGGGGTTGTAAAAACATGCTTCTTCCAAAAGCAATGGCACAGCCCCTCCCAGGATGTGTGGGGGACATTGTTTACATATGTTATTTAGTGACAGAATATATAAAATGTAATATCTCTAGAAGTTATCAAAAATTTTGGGCAATATCAACTTACCTAGTTTGTGATAGTTGCCATAAGGTGTCGGAGGGGTTAAAATGTTGCCATGTTAGATACGTTCAGATACACCTAGACGTGATCTAAGAACCCTGTCAGGCCAATTTGGGACACAAAATCGCCCTTTAGCTAATCCTTCTGTCTCCCATTGGACCCATTTCCTTGCCTCGGCAGTAATAAATGAAACGGAGCAGTACACCCTGACTTCATTGCACAAGCGCTATAATCACTGTAGATCTGTAGTCACGCCAGGGTGTGGTATGTTGGCTTTACTATGTGACTGCGCAGATGTGGAGAACTCCAGACTGAGGTATGCATAAAGGTTGTTTTTCAGTTCACAGAGGGACATGCTAAAGGGATATTTGGGACACTAAACCAACGGCCCATACGGTCGAAATCACCCTGACATATGCCATTTAAGTTCTTCTGCGCATGCGCAGCCTCTTTCATTTTTAGGTGAATTTTGGAACAGCCCACAAGGGAGAACGAGGGCACATACTTGCACTCTTTCTTTGCCGTTATTCCTGTTGACAATAGGTCTGGCATACACGGGAGCGGCCACAACCCTAGGAAGAAAATGGGCATACAGTTCTAATGCTCTACAACCCCTTTAATTGTAGCCAATAAAATGTAAGAATAATATTTACATACACAATGATTTGACATAAATATCTAAAACCTTTATACCCCTTTAACCTTTTGAATGGGTTTCTTTCTTACAGGTGATACAGAGTCTGAGTATATTCCGGATGCTGAAATTTTGGTTAGGAGTGATTTTCCGGAGAGCTGGTATTGGAACATTGTAAAAATGGAAGATAAACCTAATACAGTAATAGAGTAAGTTAAAAGGGATAGGTTAGGAATCGAAATGTACGTCCTATGAATTGATGGGTGGCAAACACTCGATTAGCTATAATGCTTGTCATATAAAGTGAGAACAAATCTGGCAACAGATGGCTCTATGCTCTTTGTACTATACCAAGTTGAAGGTCAAGGTCCTTATCATTTGGTGAGAGTGTAGAGAACTCCTTTAACATGGTGTTTATTTTTTTAGCGGTATCTCTACAAAGGTTCTGCAGAATTTTTACCTAAAGGACACCATTACCACATGGGAACTGTTGGCTGTGAGTATATCCGAAAATAAAGGTAAGTAGATGAGCCTGCGTTGGAATAATAATATTTCTGTTGTACAATGTTTGGGGGAAGCTCTTGTAGGAAAGACTCTAGGGGCCTGGGGCTACCTTATTCTAGGGTTTGTAATTCTCTAATGACTTCTTTCTTAGGGGTCAGGAAGTTTCCATAAATTTGCTATTGACAAGATGAGTGATAGGTGTGGGGTTACTCTTGGAACCCTTACAATCGAATGATTGTACGGCCCTTGAATGAGTCTGAGCTGCAGTCACCGGACACTGCACAGTGCATGGGGTGGCCTTCCTGGAGCTGCAGTCCCCGGACACAAACACTGCACAGTGCATGGGGTGGCCTTCCTGGTGCTTCTACTGAGCTGCAGTCCCCGGACACAAACACTGCACAGTGCATGGGGTGGCCTTCCTGGTGCTTCTACTGAGCTGCAGTCCCCGGACACAAACACTGCACAGTGCTCGAGGTGGCCTTCCTGGTGCTTCTGCTGAGCTGCAGTCACCGGACACTGCACATTGCATGAGGTGGCCTTCCTGGTGCTTCTACTACATGGCAGATATTCTAGTTGGATGAGCATTCAAGATTCCAGAAGCCATATACCACCAGCGTATTATTGAGGGTATATCCTAAGTATAGAATATCAAAAAGAACCTTTTTGGACTAGAATGATGTTATTTGCACCAGATAGTTATTCCATAGTTCTTCCAGTTTTAGGGACAGAACATTAAACTGAAGTTCAATGTTGTGAGATAACTTTCTCTTCAGAACTACATGCTTGTGCAGTATAGTTTTACAAGGTGTCTTAGGGTTTTGCTGACGTCTTGTGTTGGAGGAGCTTTCCTGAACTGAATTCATGCTAAGGTTTTTGTGGAAACATATTTGGGTTTTAACCCAATTTTCTGAGGCTTATGATGAGGAAGCAAAAGCAGTCACTGTCTCGATTACTGATGTGACTACTGTGGATCGGAAGGATCCGTGTTCTACTTCATCTTGGCCATTGCCATGCGCTGATGATTGTCAGTCATGTAACTACTGCTACCTATTCATCCAAGTAGGTGTACGGTGCTGGGCTCCATGTAATGATATCCATCACTGTATATATCTGGCACACGATGGTAACGAGTTAAAGAAGTCTATATAACTATATAACAAGAAAAAGGACGACGACGGCTGCTGATATAGTCGATGCTTGACAGTTAGAAACCTTATTACATGTAGTGAACATACGTTCAGTTTTGTATTGGAGTAAAGAAGTCTTTGATTTGCAAAGTATACAGAAAGGTTGCTATCCATCATGGGCCTGGATGCTTTTTCCTCAATCCCATTTTATTCATCCTTAGAAATTATTACTATAGATTTTTAATGGAACATAATGGGGCAGATTTACTTACCCGGTCCATTCGCGATCCAGCGGTGCGTTCTTTGCGGTGGATTCGGGTCCGGTCGGGATTCACTAAGGCAGTTCCTCCGACGTCCACCGGGTTCGCTGCTGCGCTGAAGTCCCCCGAGGCCCGCTGAAATGCACTCAAGTACACCGGCCTATTCCTGGGGAAGGTAAGTGCAAGCTCCGCAACACTTTTGGTTTTTTAAATGCAGCGGTTTTTCCGAATCGTTCAGGTTTTTGTTCGGCCACGCCCCACCCCATTTTCGTGGCGTGCATGCCAGCGCCGATGCGCCACAATCCGATCGCGTGTGCCAAAATCCCAGGGGGAATTCAGGGGAAATCGGCGCAAATTGGAAATATTCGCCTAACACGTCGGGAAAACGCGAATCGGGCCCTTAGTAAATGACCCCCATTGACTTGAGGGACAAGCAAGCATCACAAAGAGCTTTACAACATCTTTTAAATAAAGGGTACTAAATTTTGAGCTGTATCATATGATATTCTGATTATTCCATCATTCACAGGGGTCTGTGTGGCTGAGCCATATGATATTCAGGCCTTCCAGAGCTTCTTCATTGACCTAAAACTTCCATATTCTGCGGTGAGGAATGAGCAGGTGGAAATTCGAGCCATACTCTACAATTACGAATCAAAACCCATGAAGGTAAATAAAATCACACTCCTTTATTTCCGGCAGAATAGTAATTTTATGGGACGCCATTATATAATTAAGCTAAAGGGTTGTCTATGTCCCTCCATAAAATAGTTCATGTCTCTCTATTGGTTGTGTCTGGTTTTGCTCCTTGAGTCAGTAGGAGAAGCTTCAAGAAACAACCATGTAATTTGCTCTGCTACCACATCACTGCTGGGGGTCAGGATCTTCCTGTGACTTTGAAGCTTCCGGGAATTTTCTATACCCAGATTTGTTTCATGAGATGCTGGTGACCTTGCCATTCATACTATGATCAACCTCTGAACCTAACTATAGATACAGACTCCTCCATTCAAAAGGTCCAAACACCATACTACACTTTTCCAGTCCATGAGATGGTGGCTTATTCAAGAATGAGTGCACAACATTGACATTTTCCCTGCCCAAATGCATGTACCATCTGGGTTGGCTCCAGGTTTCAGTAGGCCCCTGGCTGACATAGCCTCAGTAGGCCCTTTTGCAGTGAACTCACGTGGCATCATTCAAAATTCAGAAACTAAAACTGTCTCTTGTTTCCTTAAATATTCCTAGTTTATCATTCCAAACAGCCCCCCCTTGGTTATTTTATATAAACTCCGTCAACCACCATGGATTCCTTATTTACAGCCTTATGTGGGCCCCTCAAGCAGCTCTGGGCCCCCACTATTTGCCCAGGTATTCCCACAGCTGGTGCCGGCCCTGTGTCCCATCATGAGCAGAATACTTTAATCTTGCGCTTAGTCTGTTATGTTGAATGACCTGTAAGATATCTGAAAGTACACAAAGCTGCCCCAGTATATCTAGTTGGACTAAACTCTCCCTCACCAGTCCTAGAATAATAAAAACAATGGAGACTGTGAAAAGAAACCATTCTTGTAATATCGTCCCACTTATGTACTTACCAGATGACAACATGAGTTGTATGTGTTCTATGGCTTGTCTTTATATGATCTCCTTCAAAGGTCTTCTACAGAAATTATAATTGATCTTTTGAATGAACCATCATTGTCTCAATGGTTGGGGGCTTTCAACCAATATATATACCAATCAGCTGGAAACTCAGTTCACAGAAGAAAAAAACTGTTGGTTCAGAGGTCTATACATGCAGAAAGTGGCCAGGCCTCACCCCCATATTTCAGAAATTGATGGCTTTGATCCACATACATAGGAATATACTTGAAAGGACACAAGTCACTATAGTTTGAAGATGAATAGCACCATTCTATTGCCTCTATTCTAAACTGCAGGATGATCAGTGGCCATAACTTATTGGGGCAGATTTCCTTACCCGGTCCATTCGCGATCCAGTGGCGCGTTCTCTGCGGTGGATTCGGGTCCGGCCGGGATTCACTAAGGTAGTTCCTCCGACGCCCACCAGGTGGCGCTGCTGCGCTGAAGTTCCCCGAGGCCCACTGGAAGGCCCTGAAGTACACCGGCCTATACCTGGTGAAGGTAAGTGCAAGTTCCGCGACACTTTTTTTTTAAAAAATGTGGCGGTTTTTCTGAATCCGTCGGGTTTTTGTTCGGCCACGCCCCCAATTTCCGTCGCGTGCATGCCAGCGCCGATGCGCCACAATCCGATCGCGTGCGCCAAAATCCCGGGGCAATTCAGGGAAAATCAGCGCAAATCGGAAATATTCAGGTAACACGTCGGGAAACGCGAATCGGGCCCTTAGTAAATGACCCCCATTATCTTTTCGGGTTGGTTTTGTGTCGGTGTCTGGCTCTAGCTCACAGGAACGGCACATGCACAACCGGGAACCAATCCTTCACATTCCTGGTTGGGCTTTGTCTCCTCCTGCTTGGTATATTCTCTGTAGACACAGTTATACAAGAAGATGTCAATAAACATCCTTTAGAGGGGAACTTGGACTCCTTCAGTTCCTCTATCAGCCTTTTAAATGTTTAAAGACCTCATACTAAAAATTGTAGAAAACGGTTGAACCTTCACCCAGGTAATGGCACCACATGAAATGTGGCTGATAAAAGCAGTTGGTGAAATGTTTTTGTTTTATTTTCTAGGTGCGAGTGACCCTTTCTCACAATCCCCTGATCTGCAGTCTTTCCACGGCCAAGAAGGCATATTCAGTGGTGGTAGACGTGAAAAATGCCTCATCCATTGCAGTTCCCTTTGTCATTGTGCCGCTCACCATTGGACAACATTTCATTGAAGTGAAAGCTGCAGTCTATGGAATATTTGCGGGCGATGGTGTCAAAAAACCTCTTAAAGTTGTGGTAAGAGAGGATGGATACTGTATAATAAAGCAGAATTTTAGTTTTTGGGGGAAATTTGACTACTCTGTGTTAATGCTATATTTACTTTTCCCGATTTTTCTCTAATTTATGGGTACACTATCTGGATTGATATTGCCCCTTACATTGCTGGCCATATATTATTTAAAGCACTATGGGGTGTAGGAAGCTTTGGCTCCAAAGTCGGACTGGGTTTCCTTAGGCCCACCAGAGAAAATCAATTTGGGGGTCCACTCTTCATTATTCCCCAGGAAATATACTCTAGCAGCCACCAAATTATGGTGCTTCTGATGAACCTCTGGGGTTCAGTATTGGGTTAAGCCAGGGCCCACCGGAGGATCCTCTGGTACTCTGGTGGGCCAGTCTGACACTGTTTGGCTCCCAGTTCCAACATCGCTTTTGACATCTGGCAACCACTGCAGAAGATCAGTGGCCTCATAAATACCTTTCAATTAAACAAATTATGTCACCCAGGCCTGGAGAGGACACCGATTGGCCACAGTGGGTACCATCACTGGTCGCTCGTGTTCAGTCAGCAAAATGGGTGCATGAGCACCAGAAGTGATGTTGGAACTGGAAACTGGAGGAGGTTATCTTTAACCGAGACCCAAGAATTCCTAGAAATTCAGATGATTTATCTTTACGCAATGCATTATTAATCTCCTCCCCCACCCTGGGTAACAACCGGATAGCATTTTCCTTTATGGTCTATAAATTAGACCATTATTGACCGCACTATAACCGTTCAAATAAAACCTTGCTACTAGAGACCTGTGAACTCGAACTTTCATAGCCATACAAAAAGGGAGAGTCCGAAGCAGCACAGGTGGGCTAGGGTGCAGCAGCCGTAGATCCCCTGGCCAGGGTCCATTTAGGTAGATGTAGGAAAGAGGCAGCACTCCAGGGTACGTGAAAACGTTTTTCACGTACCCTGGAGTGCTGCCTCTTTCCACCAATCATAGCCATAGCTAGTTAACCAGGGGCGTGAATTTGCTGGATTTGCTGTTTTGATTCCACTCATACTATATATCCGGAACGTGAAGGACACACCCGAACCTGAACAGAAAGTTCAGGTCTGCTCATCTCTACTTGCTATCAAACAGAAACAATGTGGGAAATGTATCAATTCATTTACTTAATCCGATGCTCGGTGGAGCTCCAAAGGCAGTCATAGGACCCGCAACGAGCCCGCGTAGTGACACATAAATCCATCCATACTTTAGCAGGTTTCTTCTAGAAATTTCATTTATTTTCCATTTCAGCCAGAAGGTGTTCGTAGGACAGAAATGATTGCATCAGTAATACTGGAGCCAGAAGCAAAGCGTGAGTGCCCCACTTTTTAAATGATTTAGTTTGGCAACTATAGCTATAAGGAAACCTGTCAGGGCAATTTGGGACACAAAAAACAGCCACAGGTCCTTACGGACCAATGATTTAGTGTCCCAAATGGAACTGTATAACTTTTTCCATGACAACCCCCTCTAGTACACTAAAACATAGGATTCTTATCAAATTGTTTCTTTATTTTTTTTACCAATTTTTCCCTCGCCGATCCACTTCCTAATCCAGCCCTGGTCCATTGAATAAGATGACATTTGGACAATGAGAACGATCGGGCTAAGCAATATGGCCGCTGACCACCACATAGGAGTATCAACGACAATGGGCACTGGCTACACTCCAATATTATTCATTAACACAAACAAGCTGTAAAAACTATCAAAACTATTAAAATCAGGACATATAGAGCAAATTGAAAGTCCTTCAAATGCTTAATAAACACCAAAATAATAATGATCGAGGTTTCTTACTCCATAGCGTCTCAAGGCATGCAGCCACGTTCCACAGCAAAAATTTTAAAGATTTTCTCAATAACTCCCAAAGAACACATCAAAACTAACAAACCCCATAGATGTAAAACACTCAAACAGAGTGAAATGTTCTAGATCTTCAAACTGCATACAGGCAGTCCCCTACTTAAGAACACCTGACTTATAGATGACCCCTAGTTACAAACGGACCTCTGGATGTTGGTAATTTACTGTACTTTTGCCTTAGGCTACAATAAACAGCTGTTATCAGAGGTGTCCACAATGAAGCTTTATTGTTACTCCTGGTTCTTAGGACAATCCAACATTTTTGAAATTCAGTTGTCACAGAGACCAAAAACATTGGGGGTCATTTACTAAGGGCCCGAAGCACGTTTTTCCGTCAGGTTACCCAAATATTAGCGGTTTGCGCCAATTTTCCCTGAATTGCCCTGGGTTTTTGGCGCACGCGATCGGATTGTGGCGCAACGGCGCAGGCACGCAAGCGACGGAAATCGGGGGCGTGACCATCGGAAAACCCGACGGATTCGGAAAAACCGCCGCATTTAAAAAAAAAATATGTTGCTCGACACGCGCTTACCTTCACCCACGATAGGACGGTGAACTTCAGTGCATTCCGATGGTCTTCAGAGCAGCAGCGACACCTGGTGGACGTCGGAGAAACTACCTTAGTGAATCCCGGCCGGACCCAAATCCACCGCAGAGAACGCGCCGCTGGATCGCGAATGGACCGGGTAAGTAAATCTGCCCCATTGTGTCTGGGGTTAAAATATAATAAAAAAATAATTATAAAATATACAGTTCCGACTTACATACAAATTCAACTAAAGAACAAACCTACAAAACCAATCTTGTACGTAACCCAGGGACTGCCTGTACTTTGATCCCATCGGGCCTCAATGAGAGCCTAGAGAATATCTGAAGCCTCTCATGCTGCTCCGTTGATCTATTTATTTATTCATTCATCTAACTGTTCATTAGATTTTATGTTGCCAAGTTTTGAACTCATCGTTAATCATTTATTTATCTTTCTGTTTATGTATTATTTATCTATATTACTTTTCATTTATATAAATTCTGCTCTTGTTTTATCAATATCATTTCATTATTCTATTTAATATGAATTCCAATGATGTAATATATCTTGTTCCCCAGACAATCTCTTTTGTTACTTCTGCTCAATCGGTCGTCATTACAGATGGACATATATTCCATTCATGTATTTAATGATGAACATTGGGGCAGATTTACTTACCCGGTCCATTTGCGATCCAGCGGCGCGTTCTCTGTGCTGGATTCGGGTCCAGCCGGGATTCATTAAGGCAGTTCCTCCGACGTCCACCAGGTGGCGCTGCTGCGCTGAAGTTCCCTGGAACGCACTGGAATACACCGAGCCGGGCTGAGTGAAGGTAAGTGCACGCTCCGCGACACATTTTTTTTTTTTAATTTTAAGTTTTTTCCGAATCCGTCGTTTTTTCCTTCGGCCACGCCCCACGATTTCCATCGCATGCATGCCAGCGCCGATGCGCCACAATCCGATCGCGTGCGGGGCAATTCAGGGGAAATCGCCGCAAATCGGAAATATTCGGGTAACACGTCGGGAAAACGCGAATCGGGCCCTTAGTAAATGACCCCCATTGTCTTAATACTATTGTTTCTGACACCTCAGCGTACACTGTTCCCACCAGTACATACTTTTCAAATCAGCGAGTGCGCACTTCCGCATAGCCGATATTCTTAGTGCTGGGAGGCGTGTGCACACTTCTACTAGCCCTCCATTTTGAACTCGGCTCGTGTACATGCGCGCCTAGTGAGAGTGAGAAAATAGGCATGGCACGGTGCTTGGGCGAGAAGCTTGGCTCGCGCGCGCCCAAAAGACCAGCACAGCTCATGCGCAGTGTGCCGAGCGACACACCACTGAGCGACACACCGCCACAGAGTTTTGTTGTGCTCATTTCCAAATATGTAAGTCTTTTATATGCAAATGTATGATTTTTTGTATTGGTTCATCCATAATAAGTATGGAATTTAGCTCACAATTCAGCTGTTTATGTCACATGATGAGTTCTATAAATTCCTATGCAATAGACACTCTGTTAGTCCTACTTTTGGAAAAAGGGTAATCCGACCCCAAGGACTTTTAATTTGCTTTACATGTTCTGATTTGAATAGTTTTTATAATATTGGAGTGGAGCCGGTGCCTACTGTCGTTGATACTCCTATCCGGAGGTCAGCGCCCTTATCGCTTAGCCTGCCTGTTTTCTGTATCATTTACAACCGGCCCACCCTTTGGGAACCGGTATTTTTTCCTTTTGGTTAATGGAGCTGCAGACCGTGTCTGGACATCGATCATCCTTGGAACCTCTACCCTTTAAGGGTTATATGCGCAACAGCCAAGTTGGCGTATAGTGAGAACTCCATAGGGGACCATTGTCTACCATATATTCCTACTCTTAACCTGCCGATATTACTCAAGGCGCCGCCCTCTGTTTTGTTGTTTTTTGTCTTTTTTTTTTTACTATTTTGGACAATGACACTCTGCCAGAAGATAACTTGGTCTGTTTAGATGTAACCCCCCAGCCATTCAATAGATTTGTTCACATATACTGATAAGTTCTATTACCATCATGATTAAGGATTCTTCTATGCTGGTTTCTTTCAATAGGTGACCATGTGGTGAAGGTGCCGTCACTGACTCATAAGAACTTGGTTCCAGACTCACCACTTACAACTATTGTCAATGTTCAAGGTGAGGGTCTGAGAAGTAACCACCATTGTTTGATGCTGTATTCCGCTGGTGACTTGTCCCTATATATTGGTGGATAATAACAATATTTATTTACTTTCAGTTCATGTCTATTCATTTTATGTTTTTTTAGCCATTTTTATTTATGTTTACATATATATATATATACCGTATATATATATATATTTTTTTTTAGCTGCACACAATGTACAATGTGCTTGTGGTTCCCACTCTTGTTCTCCTGACAGCAAGAAAACAAATTTTGATACAAAAAGAGAATGGTCTATGAGACGATGCATCGGCTAGAGTAGACCGTCTCATACATTCATTATTTCAGCATAGGAGATATGGTCAGTTCTACTCTCTTATAGAGTAAGAGTGGAATATGTTAAAAGGATTTTATCAGTTTTAAAGCTTTGAAATGCGAAAAACATAATGAATACATCAAAAATTCTGTAACTTTACGGAAATGTAATTATTTTTTTCCATAAAAAAATTAATGTTGCATTTAATTATCTGAAGCGATATCTCTTTCCTTAGGAGTTCCTATCGCACAGTATCTGGAAGATTCTATAGATGGAGCGGCTCTAAATCATCTTATATTTACACCCAGTGGTTGTGCTGAGCAAAACATGAGGAGAATGACTCCAGTTGTAATTGCTACACATTATCTTGACCAAACTAACCAGTGGGATCGGATAGGAGTAAATCGGAGGGAAGAGGCAATTACAAATATCAACATAGGTGAAGTTCTTGGAGATCCATCTACATCCCGACCACAATGTGCATTCCATACTTCAACATCTTTCCTTCTTCTCCTATTAGGATTTGTCAATCAACAAAAGTATCGTAGAAGTGATGGATCTTTTCCATTATTTCCTGATGAGCCAATCCCTGGCACCTGGTATGTTTTACTTCTCTCATTTGGCATTACACATAGGGGGTCATTTACTAAGGGCCTGAATCTCATTTTTTCGTTGGGTTACCAGAATTTTTCCAATTTGCGCCAAATTGCCCCGGGTTTTTGTCGTACGCGATCGGATTGTGGCACATCGACGCCGGCATGCACGCGACGGAAATCGGGGGGCGTGGCCGTCGGAAAACCCGACGGATTCGGAAAAACTGCCCTTTTTAAAAAAAAAATAATGGGGGTCATTTACTAAGGGCCTGATTCGTGTTTTTCCGACGTGTTACCCGAATATTTCCGATTTGCGCCGATTGTACCTGAATTGCCCCGGGTTTTTGGCGCACGCGATCGGAATTTGGCGCATCAGCGCCGGTGCACGCGACGGAAATCGGGGGGCGTGGCCGAACGAAAACCCGACGTATTCGGAAAAACCGCCGCATTTAAAAAAAATATTGTGTCGCGAAAATTTCACTCACCTTCATCCTGGATAGGCCGGTGTATTTCGAGGCATTCCAGCGGACTTCAGCGCAGCAGCGCCACCTGGTGGACGGCGGAGGAACTGCTTTGATGAATCCCGGCCGGACCCGAATCCAGCGCAGAGAACGCGCCGCTGGATCGCGAACGGACCGGGTAAGTAAATCTGCCCCAATGTGTAGCTTGACACGCACTTACCTGCACCCAGGCTAGCTTGGTGAACCCCGACAAACTTCAGCGCAGTAGCGACACCTGGTGGACATCGGGCACACTGCCTTAGTGAATCGCCGGAAGACACGAATCAGCATCGGAGAACCCGCCGCTGGATCGCGAATGGACCGAGTAAGTAAATCTGCCCCATAGTCTTCTATTTTCCATAATAATGTTATTTCTCTGATGTCTTTTCTTTAGGCTCACCGCCTACATTGTTAAAGTCTTTGCTATGGCTAAAAACCTGATAGACATTGGTGATGATAATCTGTGCGGTTCTGTCAAGTGGCTTATCTTGTCAAAGCAGAAACCAGATGGGATGTTCACTGAGGAATTGCCTATAAGTCATCAATATTTAAAGGTAAGGGCCCTATATGATCACATTAGCTTTTATCTTATGCATACAATGGCCAAGGATGAGTGGGTTTTAAAGAGTTTTATCAGTTAAAGATATTTTGGTTGTATTTTGTAGATATATCATGAATGTTCTAATATTGGAGCAAAAAAAAAAAACCGAAGGCGCTTCCTGGTGAAAATAAATGTGGTTTTCCAAGGATCAGTAGATTAAATATGTATTGAGTTCACCTCTGGTGGTTGTGCGGGCAACCACAACACTGTCAACATGTATAAGGGATGCTGCCTCGTCCCTTCGGTGGAGTTCTCCCCGGTGTAGAAATGTCAAGATTAGAGATGAGCGAGTGCTCGTTACTTGGGTCGAACTTTTCCCAATGCTCGAGTGCTCATATCGAATAACGAACCCTATTGAAGTCAATGGGAGACTCGAGTATTTTTCACTGAAAGAACACATTGAAAGAACACGGTGAAGAACACATTGCAGATATTTCCATACATCTGTGTTCTTCACACATATTGTTTTTCACATACTATTGTGAAGAACACCGTTCGGCACTTGTGTCTTCAGATAAGTTGGCAGATGTACGGAAACATCTGCAATGTGTTCTTCACTGTGTTCTTCACTTAAATGATGTGTTCACTGTGTTCACTGTTTTCATTGTATTCTTCACTGTTCTTCACTGTGTTTTGTTAAGTTAATGCTCGATATCGAGCCGGTGAAATACTCGTCCGAGCAACGAGCCGTTTCGAGTACGCTAATGCTCGAACGAGCGTCAAGCTCGGAAGAGTATACTCGCCCATCTCTAGTCAAGATATATCCAGAATAAACGAAGAAATTGCCTCATTTAATGGATAATAGGGTGAAAGTAGGACTAGCTAGGAATTGGATATGCTATATACCTAAGTAGTAAAGAGAAAAAACATATTGGACAACGCGTTTTGCGCCTATTACTGGGTGGTTCATTGACCTGCCGAAGCGACCAGTACTAGGCGCGAAAAGCTTTGACCAATATATTTTTTTATTTTATGTATTTAAACTTCTGTTATTAAATACTTTTTACTACGAAGCTATATAGCATATCCAATTCGGGTTGCTCTGCAGCTAGTCCTACTTTCACCTTATTATCAATTGGATGAGGCAATTTCTTTGTTTATCCTGGATATATCTTGACATGAATGTTCTAATGGTTGGGCAACATCCACTACTCTCCACAAATCCTTACTGAACTGGTCTCCATATAATAAAAACATGTGTACTTGAGGTTTATTCTGCTAATTAGTTTGCCTCTTTACGCATCCCTTGATATTCCAAATGCAGCCAAATAAAAGAAGGTAACAACATAGCTAAACCATGTAGTTTAGTTAAACATAGGCCATTGAAATAGTGGGGCACATTTACTAATTTACGAATTGCGTTTTTCCGCCGGGTTTCCTGAATATTTCCGATTTGCGCCGAATTGCCCCTGGGATTCTGGCGCACACAATAGGATAGTGGTGCATCGGCGCCAGCTTTCACGCAACAGAAATTGAGGGGCACACATGGTACACAGTGAGGGGCACAGAGGGTACACAGCGAGGGGCACACAGGGTACACAGTGTTGCAAGAATATCACTCACAAACACCAGAACGAAGCAGGTGAACTCCGACGGACTACAGCGCAGCAGCGACTCCCGGTGGACATCGGGGGCACGACCTTAGTGAATCATGGCAGAACCCGAATCAGCTTTGGAGAACATGCCTCTGGATCGCGATTGGACCAGGTAAGTAAATCTGCCCCAGTGATTGAACATCAGATCAATCTGTGATCTTCCTTGGTCCCTTCACCAATCAGTAGAAAAATGGCCAATCATCGTAAGCACCACAGGTAACAATCTGTGAGGATCTAATCTACAGTAGAAAATCTCATTATCCTCTATATGGACTCAGCTGAAATCTGTGCTGACCTGACACTACTACGACTAGTCAACCATCACATTAGATATCTGCCACATTGCTTACAAAATGCCCTACTGCCAATCATGGCATTAGAGGGTTCAATTACTTCTAATGCTGGCTCCTAGGTAGGTCCAATGTCATGACTGCTCCCATGTCATAGCAAAGTGGGCAATACAGGCTATAGCTGAGGCCCACAAACCCAAAATTACATCCAAAATGTTAACATTTATTTTTTCTTCCTCAATCAGGGTGGTGTTGCGGGTTCGTATGATCCTGATGTTGCCATGACCGCATTTGTTGTTATAAGTCTACTTGAGAGTCAGAAATACTGCACCAAGTATGTGAACGTAAGTAACTTGTAGAAGGAGCTGGTTATAGGACAGTTCTGAAGCTTGGTTCCCCTTTGGAACAGATACTGCAAAACTTTTTTTTTCTCGTCATGTGACCATTGCCTTTCCACTACCAATGAGGTGAATGGTGTTAGCCAACCACTACCAACTAGAAGCTAAGCAGAGATAGGCAGGGACATTTGAAAAACCAACAACTGTCCTTTTCATAGAACTTAGGTGTCTTAGTAGGCTGCTGTTTTTAGGGTCAGGTGGAAATCTGAAATAATTGCTCCTATTAGGGTACTCTGAAGATCTGCATTAGGCTACTCATTGGCTGCTCTATTGCAGGGGTAATCTTACAGATTATATAGAATTTTTTTAGCAATTCTTGGAAAGAGCATACAGGAATATTAGCATTAACTGCATCATCCATCAAGATCTTTAAACTCCTGTTTCTGTAAAGTATTCAGCTCCAGAAACATAGTTTGTGGTAATGCATGGATCATAAAAGTTTCCTCATAGTGAATAGGTTGCAGTAATACGTGGATCATAAAAGTGCTCTAATTAGTGAATAGAAAAGTAATACATGCATCATAAAAATGCTTTTCACTGTGAATAGCGTGCAGTAATATATGGATAATAAAATGGCTCTTCATTGTGAATAAGGTGCATTAATATGTGGATCATAAAAGTGCTCTAATAAGTGAGTAGAGCACAGTAATATGTGGACCATAAAAGTACCCATCTTAGTGAATAGCTTGCAGTAATACATGGATCATAAAAACGTTTTTGTCAGACAATAGAATGCAGTAACACCTTGAAAAAACTATAAAGCTTTATATACTGATTCCTTTTGATGTTGGGGGTACTCCATAATGAAGGCTTTGTATGATGCCAATAAGGACATTCATTGGTTGCAGTATCCACAGGTTTTAAGACACAGGAGAATTTCCTCATCCTGCTCCTTTTTTTTACCAGGCCTGCAACAATCCCTGAGGTATAGCGATGTGTCGAGGGCTAAAGCTTTTCAGCAAATCAATGGCATAGATTTGACGCTGGAATAGTGATTATTCTCCATTGAAATTTTATCAGCTCGACACTGAAAATAATCCATAAAAGAAAACAGTTAAAGACTTAACACACAACATTTTTAGGGAAACTAATGAATGATGCATGTTGCATCTTTAATCTCCAGGAGGAGAGCATAGTCCTCTGTAATCACATAGTCCTCTGTAATCATGAGCTCCAGTTGTGGAAACAAGGATATTATAGATTATATATTATAGATTATATATTATACAAGGATAGAGTGAATCCAGCAGGGTTTGCCACCCATTAATTGCCACCAGTGATTATTTAAAAATCCTGTCCCTTTCTCTCATGGCCATAAAAGATGCTTTGGGAAAAATCTGGCCATTCTTCACACTGTCATATAAGACATAATGGGCATCCAAATAAATTTTTGGTCCACCCATAACTAAACAGGGCAATTGGCCTGGAAAAAATGGGTGTGTAGTTCATGTGTTTGCAAACAGTTTCAGATTTTGTAAAAAAAAGTTTTTTTTTTCCAACTTAGGTACTTTTTTATTTATAATCTTGTCATTTAGGTCACGCAGGACAGCTGGTGTTTGCACTTAGGGTAAACAACAGAGAGAGGCACATTTACTTACCCATCCTGACGCATTCCCAGATGTGCATTGTCACTAAGATCGTGCAAAACGATTCGCAGAACATGCAATATATTAGAGGGTCATGCTAGTATTGAGTTCTAAGGCATGACTAATCTATCAGACTGGTTGAGCGTGTTCTCGTGCTGTGTACTGGGAGCGTTATACCTATATGTAAGGATAACACATCTTTTAGCATGGATGGCAGAATTGGTGATGTAAATCATATTGGTATAGTTAGGTAGATGTTACTTACTGGGAATGAACACGACTGCCAGGCCAAGCGCTGGCCATCAGTGTTTTGGCGCGCTGTGTTCTCTTTATATGCGTGTAAAATAACTGGCGCACGCGTACATTGGAGAGATGGCTCCGGAGTCAACGCATGCATGGTAGATGGCTGGATTGCTGTGGTACTTAGGGCTGAGTTCCTTGCAATGTACCAAATGAGTATGTAGTAATATTGGTCTGGTGATGGTTCTAAATGATTTTGGGATAAGTGCTAGTCGTCATGGCTAGTGAGAGTGGTACAAGGTACCTCTCAGGAGGAGATTTTGGATTGGACTACTTGTGAGGTGGAAGACGGTAGTTGAATTGATTATATCAATGGAAAACATTGATTACATGATGAACAGTAGCTGAATGGAAAGGATGTAAAAGGTAGTGGTGTAACAGGAATGGTAGACTTAGAGTCAGACTCTCAAGGGATTCTTTGAGTCTGTAGGGGCTAATGGTATTGATCTTAAAGATCCAGTAGCTAACTCTATGCACCCTAGTCGATCTGTGTGGTCCCTCGGGATTTGTTAAATGGAAGTCAGGGTCATGTTGGTAAAGTCACAATTGTTATGTCAACAATAGTATCAGGAGACACTATGGTGCAGATTTATCAAGCTGTCTGAAAGTCAGAATATTCCGAGTTGCCCATGGCAATCAATTACAGCTCAGCTTTCATTTTACCAGTGCCCATGAATATTTTAAAGGGGAGCAGCCATGGGCAACTGAGAATGTACTGACTTTCAGACGGCTTGATAAATTTGCCCCTATGTACTGTAGTCTGAGCCCTGACTTGATTTTGTTCCGATGGGTATTCATTCTTTCTCAAAGTGCTTGAGATGTTCGACCTATTTACTGTAATGAGCATGGATATTCCATAAGGTAAATTACGTATTCTGATGCACAATTCATAGATGTATTGATTTCAAAGCTTTCCCCTGTAGAGGTGGAGGTGAATTGAAAGTCAAAATTATGGGGGTTGTTATCTCCCACTTGTCTGTAGCAGACAAAACCCACCTTGTCTATCAGGTGCAGGAGCCAGTGGCCTAGCCTATGGGCCAGGAGCTTAGTGAAGATCTTGAGATCAGCATTTAGGAGGCTAATGGGTTGGTAACTAGGGCATTCTGAACGGTCCTTATCCAGTTTAGGGACTACAGTGATATATGCGGATAGCATTGTCTGTGGGATTGGTTCACCTTTAAGGAACCTGTTAAAAAGCTCGACCATATGGGGTAGGGAAAAGTGCAGGAAGCTTTTGTAGTAAAGGTAGAAGAACCCGTCTGGGCCCGGGGCCTTGTTGGTTGGTAGGGCTTGTATAACCTCTTCTATTTCCTCAGGGGTTATTTCTTTGTTTAAGTGGGCTAGGGCCTCTCCGGATAATTGAGGGAGGGAGCACTGGGATAGATATTTTGTGGGGTGGAAGTGTAGAATACCTCTTGTGTCTTTAATAGCATATGGAGTTTGGGTAGTCATTTTGTGCATCAGTTGCGATTCTAGCATTGTTTGGGCTTTATTTCCGAACTCATAGAATCTCTGTTTGAAGAATTTGATCATATGTTCTATATCTAATAGGTCCAGTTCTCTTATTTTAGACATAAACTCGCTTGAGTAGGGGCGATGTAGGATGGCATGCCAGCTCCTGCTCTGCTTGTTGGAGGTTCTGCTGATACCCAGCATAATGGATTAGTCTGTCCGTTTTCAGTTTAGTGACTCGAGATAATGCTTTCCCCCTGCAAACTGTTTTGTGTGCTTCCCAAAAGATCAACACTGATGAGGTGCTATTAATAATTTATGAGAACCATTAGTAGAGATTCTAAAGATAGTGGGGATGTAAAGAGAGTTTCATTTAGACACCAATGTGGGGATTTGGAAAGGACATCTTCTAGCTGCATCTCAAGAAAAATCGGGGCATGGTCAGACCATGTAATATGACTTATAGCGGCCACAGTCATAGCTCTCAGGGCCGGATAATTACCAAAGAAGTAGTCTATTCTGTAGTGGGTTCTCTAGGGTGGTGAATAAAAGGTATATACCCGAGCCGTAGGGTTGTTTACTCGCCAAAAGTCGTATAGAAAGTTTTTGCTGATTATCTGGTGAAAGCACAGCGCAAACGTTTTCAATCCCTGAGGCGCTTGTCGGGTAGGTAGGGTTAGGCAATCTACACAGTCTAAGAAAGTAGCATCAAAGTCCCCTTCCAATAGAAGCACTTAACTACGGGTCGACGATAGATTAGAAAGAACTGTGGAAAAAAAGGGCATTTGCCTGGCATTGGGGGCATATACATTGTATAAGGTCACATTCATACCAAAAAAAGTACCTATGTCTATGGTGATGGTAGAAATACAATACCTATGTCTATGGTGATGGTAGAACAATCACTCCTTTAGGTGTAGAGGATGCCTCCTGTCTCTGGTGATGGTAGAACCTACTCTCCTCTAGGTGTAGAGGATGCCCCCTGTCTATGGTGTTGTTAGAAACTCCTCTCCTCTAGTACGCCAAGTAGGATGCGCCCGTCTATGGTGATGGTAGAACCTCCTCTCCTCTATGTGTAGAGGATGCCCCCTGTCTATGGTGATGGTAGAACCTCCTCTCCTCTAGGTGTAGAGGATGCCCCCTGTCTATGGTGATGGTAGAACCTCCTCTCCTCTAGGTGTAGAGGATGCCCCCTGTCTATGGTGATGGTAGAACTTATTCTCCTCTAGGTATAGAGGATGCCCCCTGTCTATGGCGATGATAGAACCTCCTCTTCTCTAGGAATAGAGGATGTCCCCTGTTTATGGTGATGGTAGAACCTCCTCTCCTCTAGGTGTAGAGGATGCCCCCTGTCTATGGTGATGGTAAAACCTCCTCTCCTCTAGGTGTAGAGGATGTCCCCTGTCTATGGTGATGGTAGAACCGCCTCTCCTCTAGGTGTAGAGGATGCCCCCTGTCTATGTTGATGGTAGAACCACCTCTCAACTAGGCTTAGAAGATGTCTCCTGTCTATGGTGATTATAGAACCTCCTCTCCTCTAGGTGTAGAGGATGCCCCCTGTCTATGGTGATGGTATAACCTCCTCTCCTCTAGGTGTAGAGGATGCTATCTGTCTATGGTAATGATAGAATCTCCTCTCCTCTAGGTGAGAGGATGCCCTCTGTCTATGGTGATGGTAGACCCTCCTCTCTTCTAGGTGTAGAGGATGCACCCTGTCTATGGTGATGGTAGACCCTCCTCTCTTCTAGGTGTAGAGGATGCACCCTGTCTATGGTGATGGTAGAACGTCCTCTCCTCTAGGTGTAGAGGAACCCCCCTTCCTTTAGTGATGGTAGAGCCAATTCTCCTCTAGGTGTAGTGGATATCCCCTGTCTATGGTGATGGCAAAACCTCCTCTCCTCTAGGTGTAGAGGATGCCCCCTGTCTATGGTGATGGTAGAACCACCTCTCCTCTAGGTGTAGAGGATGCTCCCTGTCTATGGTGATGATAGAATCTCCTCTCCTCTAGGTGAGAGGATGCCCCCTGTCTATGGTGATGGTACACCCTCCTCTCTTCTAGGTGTAAAGTATTCCCCCTGCCTATGGTGATGGTAGAACCTCCTCTCCTCTAGGTGTAAAGGATGCCCTGTGTCTATGGTGATGGTAGAACCACCTCTCTTCTAGGCATAGAGGATGCCCCATGTTTATGGTGATGGTAGAACTCCCTCTCCTCTAGGTTCAGATGATGCCCCCTGTCTATGGTGATGGTAGAATGTCCTCTCCTCTAGGTGTAGAGGAACTCCCCTTTCTTTAGTGATGGTAGAGCCAATTCTCCTCTAGGTGTAGAGGATGCCCCCTGCCTATGGTGATGGTAGAACCGCCTCTCCTCTAGGTGTAGAGGATGCCCCCTGTCTATGGTGATGGTAGAACTGCCTCCCCTCTAGGTGTAGAGGATGCCCCTTGTCTATAGTGATGATAGAACCTCCTCTCCTCTAGGTGTACAGGATATCCCCTGTCTAAGGTGATAGCAGAACCTCCTCTCCTCTAGGTGTATAGAATGCCCCCTGTCTATGGTGATGGTAGAACCTCCTCTCCTCTAGGTGTAGAGGATGCCCCATGTCTATGGTGATGGTAGTACTACCTCTCATCTAGGTATATAGGATGCCCCCTGTCTATGGTGATGGTAGAACCTCCTCTCCTCTAGGTGTAGAGGATGCCCCCTGTCTATGGTGATGGTAGAACCACCTCTCCTCTAGGTGTAGAGTATGCTCCCTGTCTATGGTGATGATAGAATCTCCTCTCCTCTAGGTGAGAGGATGCCCCCTGTCTATGGTGATGGTAGACCCTCCTCTCCTCTAGGTGTAAAGTATTCCCCCTGCTTATGGTGATGGTAGAACCTCCTCTCCTCTAGGTGTAGAGGATGCCCTGTGTCTATGGTGATGGTAGAACCACCTCTCTTCTAGGCATAGAGGATGCCCCCTGTTTATGGTGATGGTAGAACTCCCTCTCCTCTAGGTTCAGATGATGCCCCCTGTCTATGGTGATGGTAGAATGTCCTCTCCTCTAGGTGTAGAGGATGTCCCCTGTCTATGGTGATGGTAGAACCGCCTCTCCTCTAGGTGTAGAGGATGCCCCCTGTCTATGGTGATGGTAGAACCTCCTCTCCTCTAGGTGTAGAGGATGCCCCCTGTCTATGGTGATGGTAGAACTGCCTCTCCTCTAGGTGTAGAGGATGCCCCTTGTCTATAGTGATGATAGAACCTCCTCTCCTCTAGGTGTACAGGATATCCCCTGTCTATGGTGATGGCAGAACCGCCTCTCCTCTAGGTGTATAGAATGCCCCCTGTCTATGGTGATGGTAGAACCTCCTCTCCTCTATGTGTAGAGGATGCCCCATGTCTATGGTGATGGAAGTACTACCTCTCAGCTAGGTATATAGGATGCCCCCTGTCTATGGTGATGGTAGAACCTCCTCTCCTCTAGGTGTATAGAATGCCCCCTGTCTATGGTGATGGTAGAACCTCCTCTCCTCTAGGTGTAGAGGATGCCCCATGTCTATGATGATGGAAGTACTACCTCTCAGCTAGGTATATAGGATGCCCCCTGTCTATGGTGATGGTAGAACCTCCTCTCCTCTAGGTGTAGAGGATGCCCCCTGTCTATGGTGATGGTAGCACCTCCTCTCCTCTAGGTGTAGAGGATGCCCCCTGTCTATGGTGATGATAGAACCTCCTCTCCTCTAGGTGTACAGGATATCCCCTGTCTATGGTGATGGCAGAACCTCCTCTCCTCTAGGTGTATAGAATGCCCCCTGTCTATGGTGATGGTAGAACCTCCTCTCCTCTAGGTGTAGAGGATGCCCCCTGTCTATGGTGATGGTAGTACTACCTCTCATCTAGGTATATAGGATGCCCCCTCTCTATGGTGATGGTAGAACCTCCTCTCCTCTAGGTGTAGAGGATGCCCCATGTCTATGGTGATGGTAGTACTACCTCTCATCTAGGTATATAGGATGCCCCCTGTTTATGGTGATGGCAGAACCTCCTCTCCTCTAGGTGTAGAGGATGCTCCCTGTCTATGGTGATGATAGAACCTCTTCTCTTCTAGGTGTAGAGGATGCCCCCTGTCTATGGTGATGGTAGAACCTCCTCTCCTCTAGGTGCAGAGGATGCCCCCTGTCTATGGTGATGGTAGAGCCTCCTCTCCTCTAGGTGTAGAGGATGCCCTCTGTTTATGGTGATGGTAGAGCCTCCTCTCCTCTAGGTGCAGAGGATGCCCCTTGTCTATAGTGATGATAGAACCTCCTCTCCTCTAGGTGTAGAGGATGCCCCCTGTCTATGGTGATGGTAGAACCTCCTCTCCTCTAGGTGTAGAGGATGCCCCCTGTCTATGGTGATGGTAGCACCTCCTCTCCTCTAGGTGTAGAGGATGCCCCCTGTCTATGGTGATGGTAGAACCACCTCTCCTCTAGGTGTAGAGGATGCCCCCTGTCTATGGTGATGGTAGAACCACCTCACATCTAGGTGTAGAGGATGCCCCCTGTCTATGGTGATGGTAGAACCGCCTCTCCTCTAGGTGTAGAGGATGCCCCCTGTCTATGGTGATGGTAGAACCGCCTCTCCTCTCGGTGTAAAATTTTATCACTAATTACATTAAAATTAAAACCACAGAAACAACAAGACAAAGGGTGGTGGTCAGAGTAGTAATCACTATACATCCCTCAATGGGGTATCACAGTCAGGCACAAAAAGGACAATCAGATTATAGGTTATAAGGGTAGTACCAATGCCCAAAACAGGGCACAATATAGCCCATAAGTGCCTACCAATGGTGTTCGAATCACCAGACCACCACCACAGCACCCCGACGTACATTTCGCCATCGCTTCCTCAGGGGGTGCTGTGATGTGGTCTGTGTGTGGTATATAAAACCAAGATAGGTACTCCCATATTACGGCCTAAACCAATGAATAAGCTTACCCAAAGAAATGAGTGATCCAGGTGTGTGTAGCGGCGCATACCCTTGGCTATTGCGCACACATCCGGCCACGGGAGCCAAAGTTCCGGAAGACGAAGGCATGCAGAGCCCGTGCGTCATCATGAGCCTAGGTATAAAAAGGTCTTTGGAGAGATCCTTGTACTGCCCATTCAGGTATTTGTACATTGTAATGACGTCATTTTTCTTACCTGAATAACCTCAAATTTTGTAATCTGTCAGTGTATTCTAGTTCCCCCATCCCCCTAATAATCTTGGTTTCTCTCTTCTGCACCCATTCCAATTCTACTATGTCCTTTTTATACACTGGTGCCAAAAACTGTACACAATGGGGCACATATACTAAGAAAGTAGGAAACTGCACTAAAAGAGCTCTACCCTTGTATAATACTTGGTGCAATAGATTCATTAAGAACTCTCCGTTTTAAGTGTCTTTTCATTTATATACTTGAAAAATAATTTGGAATTATTTTTACTCCCCTTGGAAATCTTTCTCTAGGTCCCTATTTTTTCGGCCTTTATCTGTTTTTTACATTATTTATTTTCCTGTCTATAATCCTGTAACGCCTAATCGCTACCTTTATGTTTTAGCAGCTCAAACGCCTTATCCCCTTATTGCCCTTCTTACATTACCAGTTACCACATTGGCATGGTATGTGTTTCTCACAGGCCTTTTTTAGAATTT
The DNA here is from genome assembly GCF_040894005.1 of Engystomops pustulosus. Lineage (NCBI taxonomy): Eukaryota > Metazoa > Chordata > Amphibia > Anura > Leptodactylidae > Engystomops > Engystomops pustulosus. The sequence continues at coordinate 210,496,679 of NC_092414.1, forward strand.
TTTTGTCAAAATGTCTTATTTTTTGGTGCTTTTGTTTTTGAGAACACTGTCCCAACTTATGCCTATAAGATCCTCACTTAGCTCCTGAAAATTGTCCATATAAAGGGGCGTTCCGGTGCAGAGTTGGATCATGTGCCACATTTATTACTGCAAATCCCTAGAAATGTGGCACACGACCAATAAAAAAAAAAAATAGTGGTGCACTCAGTTTAAGCACTGGCACATGCAAGATGTGCCAGATTATTTAAGACCGAGTACTAGTATTCAATAATTTGCTACACTCTGCACATTAGTGAGGAAACTGCATGTAGTGCCTTACTGCAACTCTATTGATAATTGTTGGACAATGGTTATGGAATTTCTGATAATATCTATTGTAAGGCAGTGGCAGGAAAGGTGGTGTATAAGTTCCAGCTAGATTCTTTACCTATACATGTCGGAGCATTTGCAGTTACTGAGTAACCCAGGTTCATGGATGGCATTAGTTCGGCTCTTTAGACTGCACCTGGTCAAGTGCTGCACCCTGGGAGGGTCTTTCTGGACAGAGATGTAGGTTATGTGGAGAAAAAGGTATACTGAAGGTATAGGTCACCTTTGTATTTTTTGTAAGTGAGAGAGGGAAAGCCACAGTGTTAGCTAGAGCTCGGATGAGCAGTATTTTGTTTCTGTTTTATTTTCTCTCATGAACTTGTAATCATTTAGCCGGTAAATTGTGTAAATACCTTTTTTACCCTCATAGAATTTGCCATCAAGTATCATGAAAGCCTTAAACTTCATAGCGGACAACTATAATCAGCTGACGAGTCCACATTCTGTTGCAATAACATCATATGCACTTGCTTTGGCCGGCAGACTAAATGATCCGAAAAAGCTAATGTCTGCAGCAAAAGGTAATGTATGTGTGTAGTGGGGGATGAGAGGAGTTAATCCAGTCAGAAATATCTCATGCCCACATCCAACCTTTACCAAATCCATCAGCCATTGGTGAAACTAATGCTGTGTGCCAGGACTGGGAAGCTATCTGTACCTCCACCTGAGTCTCATAGGCCCAATTGAAGATGAGTATATACCACTTAACTTTAGGCACAGTATAGGCACAATGTTAGTTTCGGGCACTTACATGTGATCCTCCTACAAGCTCCTCTCTGCCTCTCCCCCGCACCCCAGCATGAGAATGAGCCTCACAGAAGAGCCCAGGTGTGTGACACCCAGCACCCAGTGATCTCCTCAGCAGTGGCTTTCCCAGTGCTGGTCTTCTGCTGCTCTCCTGTAATTCTGGCCATTATCCTCCTCAGACACCAGTGTGGTCATCCTGCTACACGGGGGACACTTCTCTGTTGTATCTGTAAAATCCTACAAACATCTCTTCTCTCCTGCTCTGAGCTGAGGCTTTTGCAGATTGTTTATAAATAGAAGGTCATAAACTGTAAACAGAGGCTGCATGTAATGTCTGTAGTATCTGCTGAGCTCTGCTGTTGGGGATTAGCTGCTCTACACAAGAGCTCAGTGCTACTTCTCAGTTTGTGCCACCTTCAGGCTGGAGTGTTTTTGTGCCTAAATTGTCCTTAAATGAATAATTATTAGGTGCAGCAAAACATCTAGATTGGTAGGATAAATGAGGGAAACCTGTTTATTTTTGCTGCTCAGCTAGTATGAAAAGGCGCAAAAACAGCAGAAAAAACAAGTGATACATCTGGTCCCATGTTCTCTCTCTACCTAAAATATAATCTCTCTAAAATTTTACTTGTTTTTCCACTATCTACTAACCATCATCTCCATTTCTGTTTGTGGGAGCACCATTACCATGAGGCAGCAGGCCCACTGTCTTGGGTTTGTGCTGGACCCTGAACTCTGCTTTGCACCAAATTTTCAATGACTTGCACACTCTTGCCTGATGCACCTACAAAATATCTCGAAACTCCACCCATTTCTTACAATGGAAACCTCTAAAACGTTAATTGTTGCTTTGATCCACTCTTGTCTTGATGATTATAATTCTCTACTTATCAGTCTTAAACTTACTAAGCTCTCTCCTCTACAATCTATTCTTAATGTAGCAGCCAGACCTGTCTTTCAGTCTAAACTCTAAAATGATTCCTCCAGTCTGTGCCAATTTAGAGAACTGGCTGCCCACCCCCTTCCAAATACAACATAAACCAGACTTCTCCTGAGATACACCAATTCCCTGCAATGCTCCACCCTGGATAATGAGACTAATGCCCAACTACAAAAACTTCAAAGATGCTCTTTAAACACATCTCCTGAGGCAGGTCACATTCCACCGCCACATGTAACCCCCACACCATTCAGGAGTGCTGACGGATGCCCTATATACTACATCACACATGAGGACTGACAGATCCATAATAATACTATACCACACAGGAGAGCTGACACATCCTCTATATACTACACCACACAGGAGAGCCAACACATCCTCTATATACTACACCACACAGGAAGAGAGCTGACACCTCCTCTATATACTACACCACACAGGAGGAGAGCCCACACATCCTCTATATACTACACCACACAGGAGGAGAGCCGACACATCCTCTATATACTACACCACACCGGAGAGCCGACATATCCTCTATATACTACACCACACCGGAGAGCTGACACCTCCTCTATATACTACACCACACAGGAGGAGAGCCCACACATCCTCTATATACTGCACCACACAGGAAAGCTCACACATCCCCTATGTACTACACCACATAGGAGACACATCCTCTATATACTACACCACACAGGAGACACATCCTCTATATACTACTACACACAGGAGACACATCCTCTATATACTACACCACACAGGACAGCTGACACATTCTCTATATACTACACCACACAGGAGGAGAGCTGACACATCCTCTATATACTGCACCACACAGGAAAGCTCACACATCCCCTATGTACTACACCACACAAGAGGAGAGCAGACACATACTCTATATACTACACCACACAGGAGACACATCCTCTATATACTACTACACACAGGAGACACATCCTCTATATACTACACCACACAGGAGACACATCCTCTATATACTACACCACACAGGAGAGCTGACACATCCTCTATACACCACACAGGAGCGTTGACATATCCTCTATGCACCACACAGGAGCATTGACATATCCTTTATATACTACACCACACAGGAGAGCCGACACATCCTCTATATACTACACCACACAGGAGAGCCAACACATCCTCTATATACTACACCACACAGGAAGAGAGCTGACACCTCCTCTATATACTACACCACACAGGAGGAGAGCCCACACATCCTCTATATACTGCACCACACAGGAAAGCTCACACATCCCCTATGTACTACACCACATAGGAGACACATCCTCTATATACTACACCACACAGGAGACACATCCTCTATATACTACTACACACAGGAGACACATCCTCTATATACTACACCACACAGGACAGCTGACACATTCTCTATATACTACACCACACAGGAGGAGAGCTGACACATCCTCTATATACTGCACCACACAGGAAAGCTCACACATCCCCTATGTACTACACCACACAAGAGGAGAGCAGACACATACTCTATATACTACACCACACATGAGACACATCCTCTATATACTACTACACACAGGAGACACATCTTCTATATACTACACCACACAGGAGACACATCCTCTATATACTACACCACACAGGAGAGCTGACACATCCTCTATACACCACACAGGAGCATTGACATATCCTTTATATACTACACCACACAGGAGAGCCGACACATCCTCTATATACTACTCCACACAGGAGGAGAGCCGACACATCCTCTATATACTACTCCACACAGGAGGAGAGCCGACACATCTCTATATAATAATCCATACAGGACAGCTAACACATCCACTATATACTACACCACACAGGGGGAGAGCAGACACATCCTATATATACTACACAACACAGGAGAGCTGACACATCCTATATATACTACTCCACACAGCAGGAGAGCTGACACATCCTCTATATAATACTCCACACAGGAGAGCTGACCCTATATACTACACCACACAGGAGGAGAGCCGACACATCTCTATATACTACTCCATACAGTAGGAGAGCCGACACATCCTCTATATACTACACCACACAGGAGGAGGAGAGCCGATAGATCCTCTATATACTACACCACACAGGAGAGCCAACACATCCGCTATATACTACACCACACAGGAGAGCCAACACATCCTCTATATACCTTAGACCAAACAACGTGGAACATGCGCTAGTACAATAAGTATAGCAAATGCCAACACACTAAGGGACAAGCTTATACCACAAGAAGAGAAAGACAAGTGTGTACAGGCTAAAATACAATAAACTTTATTGAAATTCACAAACAATGACTAAAGTGTCCTATATGCATGATTAAAAACATTTAAAAAGTGTACAAATACACATCCATATACAACTAAGTGGGTCAGAGCCTGGTAACAAGGACCCACCTACGGCCACAGTTCACAAGAGAGTATGTGAATGTAAATTCCTCACAACAAATGAAAATGGAGCCCTGACCACCATACCTATAGTCTATCCAAAAGAAATATACTATACAGTCCAAGTACTCACAAGACCAAAGCCCTTGTTAATGATGTTGCTAGCCAAAGGTCAATTGCCAATGCAATCCAGGGCTCCATTTTCATTTGTTGTGAGGAATTTACATTCACATACTCTCTTGTGATCTGTGGCCGTAGGTGGGTCCTTGTTACCAGGCTCTGACCCACTTAGTTGTATATGGATGTGTATTTGTACATTTTTTAAATGTTTTTAATCATGCATATAGGACACTTTAGTCATTGTTTGTGAATTTCAATAAAGTTTATTGTATTTTAGCCTGTACACACTTGTCTTTCTCTTCTTGTGGTACATCCTCTATATACTACATCACACAGGAGAGCTGATACATCCACTATATACTACACCACACAGGAGAGCTGACACATCCTCTATATACTACACCACACAGGAGAGCCGATACATCCTCTATACACTACACCACACAGGAGACACATCCTCTATATACTACACCACACAGGAGAGCCAACACATCCTCTATATACTACACCACACAGGAGAGCCAACACATCCTCTATATACTACACCACACAGGAGACACATCTTCTGTATACTACACCACACAGGAGAGCTGACACATCCTCTATATACTACTCCACACAAAAGGAGAGATTACACATCCTCTATACACTACACCACACAGGAGAGCAGACACATCCTCTATATACTACACAACACAGGAGAGCTGTCACATCCTCTATATACTACATCACACAGGAGAGCTGATACATCCACTATATACTACACCACACAGGAGAGCTGACACATCCTCTATATACTACACCACACAGGAGAGCCGATACATCCTCTATACACTACACCACACAGGAGACACATCCTCTATATACTACACCACACAGGAGACACATCTTCTGTATACTACACCACACAGGAGACCCATCCTCTATATACTACACCACACAGGAGAGCTGACACATCCTCTATATACTACTCCACACAAAAGGAGAGATTACACATCCTCTATACACTACACCACACAGGAGAGCTGACATTTCCTCTATATACTACACCACACAGGAGGAGAGCCAACACATCCTCTATACACTACAACATGCAAGAGGAGAGCCAACACATCCTCTATATACTACAACACACAAGAGGAGAGCCGACACATCCTCTATATACTACTCCACACAGGAGGAGAGCTGACACATCCTCTATACACTAATACTACACCACACAGGAGAGCGAACACATCCTCTATGTACTACACCACACAGGAGAGATAACACATCATCCATATACTACACCACACAGGAGTAGAGCCAACACATCCTCTATGTACTACACCACACAGGAGAGATAACACATCATCTATATACTACACCACACAGGAGGAGAGCTGACACATCCTCTATGTACTACTCCACAAAGGAGAGCTGACCCATCCACTATATACCACACCACACAGGAGGAGAGCTGACACATCCTCTATATACTACACCACACAGGAGGAGAGCTGACACATCCTCTATATCAGTGGTGGCGAACCTATGGCACGGGTGCCAGAGGTGGCACTCAGAGCCCTTTCTGTGGGCACTCAGGCCATCACCACAGGACAGAGTTCACCAAACAGGACCAAATCTTCCTGCGGTCCAAGGCAACTTATGAGATGATACTCTCAGCGCTATTTTAAAGCGACACTTCATTGGCTGTTTGGAACGCCAGGAAAAGTGAGGTGGTATTGACAGAACTGGAGGTCATCCTGTTGGACCCACCAATCTTCCTCTACAGAAAGACCCTCTTTCTTTCAACTGTATTGGTGGCCTCAGGGGCTGATACGATTGAAAGATGTGGAAGAACACGTAGTAATAAGTTACTGCTTAAAATGCCACGTTGGCACTTCACAGTAAATAAGTGGATTTTGGTCATAGTTTGGGCACTCGGCCTATAAAAGGTTTGCCATCACTGCTCTATATACTACACCACACAGGAGGAGAGCTGACACCTCCTCTATATACTACACCACACAGGAAGAGAGCTGACACATCCTCTATATACCACACCACACAGGAGGAGAGCTGACACATCCTCTATGTACTACTCCACACTGGAGGAGAGCTTACTCCTCCCCTATATACTACACTGCAATAAGCACTGGGAGTTCTCTAATAGCAAGAAACATCTTGCCTGCTGTACAAGTTAGAGATTCAAGCGGATCCATTAATAATGTGGCAAATAGAGCCATTATATAACTCAGAAACCCAAACTTCTCTGAACAATATATATACTGTATATACAGGCAGTCCCCGGGTTACATACAAGATAGGGTCTGGAGGTTTGTTCTTAAGTTGAATTTGTATGTAAGTCGAAACTGTATATTTTATAATGGAAGTTCTAGACAATTTTTTTTCTTTTGCCCCAGTGACAATTGGAGTTTCAAAATTTTTGGTGTAATTGGACCAAGAATTATCAATAAAGCTTCATTACAGGCATCTTACAGCTGATCATTGCAGTCTGGGACTATAGTAAAGCATCCAGAGAGCTTCACCAGAGGTCACAGTGGGTAGAGGGGTCCGTCTGTAACTATGGGTTGTCTGTAAGTCGGGTGTCCTTAAGTAGGGGACCGCCTGTATATATATATATATATATATATATATATATATATATATATATATATATATTATTCTATTCTATGGATTGATTAGGCTTTTAATAATATTTTGTATCCTTTTTTTCTGCTTCTCCTAGATAATATTTCCTGGCTTGACCTAGAAGGATCCAAAATGGTTTCAATAGAGGCTACATCTTATGCTCTCCTAGCTCTTTTGAAATTGGAAGCCAGTCATGCAGTCATGGAGCCCGTGGTTCGTTGGCTTATCAGACAGCAATTCTATGGTGACAAATATGTTTCAACACAAGTGAGTTATCAAAGTCTAAAGAGGTTGAGCAGGAAAAGAAAGAAGGGTCTTTTTTTCTTCAAAGGCATTCTTGGACATAGATGGGTCTACCAGCATCCAATTCTCTCCTCAAATAAAATCAGCATAGTGTAAGGCACATAAGATTATTAGCTCCATTTATATCTTATGCATCTTATTCTGATTGGAAATGTTATTTATTGTATTAAAGGGAACTGCTGGCCATCAATGGGAAGCACCGACAGTTAATATCCTTATTTTTACAATTGATTAGTTTCTAAAATTGTATTTGATTGGGATACAAGAAAGCTATGTCGGAAAAGCTAAGGAAGTGCCCTGCACACAAATGGCTTTACTTACATTCCCTTTACTATGAAGCATTTTAGGTTAACCTCCAACTCTTTCTTATTTTAACCTGTAGGCAACAATGATGCTATTTCAAGCTCTCGCCCAATTTGATGTGGCCAAAGGGACTGATAACCATACGGAAATGGATGTTATTTTCACATTGCCAGGAAGGACATTATCTACGACACAGCGCATCGATGTGCAGAGCGGATTGCAGGCTCGTTCTGAACAGGTGGGAATAGAATATTTTACAATGTATGACTTTCTGCCAATTCTACCAACTACACATCTCTGCTGCTGTTGGAATTAGTCCTGTGGCACCACAAGTGGCAACTACTTAAGAGAAGTTGGAGAAGTGGAGTAGGAAGATGTGGTGGACAATTCTCATTAAATGGAGACCGTTTCAGAATGACAATATTAAAGTTATATTCATGCCACTGCTAGTGGTGCCTGTGTACAGTAAGGCATGCAGGCCCTAAACTCACCAACAAACTCAGTCACCTCCTAACAAGTCTCACAAACCCTGTAGGGTTAGAGACTTCTCGAGGATCCCTACACTGACTCAGTGCTCAGGAAAGAAGATAGAGGGATGGACAACAGATAACAGACAAGCAAAATCAGACAGAATCAAGTAAAACCCATATGGTGGCAAAGGACATAATGAATTAGCAAGAGAATGGTCAAAATAACGTAGCAGAAGTCAGATACACAGTATAGCAAAACAACAACGGATGCAAATGATACAAATGAGACAGGAGACTAGTAAAGCCAGACAGGTATTATAGAACTGTGCAGATATATACTAGAGTTCCTGAATGTTACCTCCAGCAGCTAACTTGTTTGGTCGTCCATCATCAAATCACATGGGTGAACACAACTACACTCAAATGGACAGCATCCAGATTTCTCAGGCAAAAGATTCTTATTATTGTTTTTTATACACACTCCCTAAACATATGGATTTCCCTGAAGGCACAGAAAGTGAAATAGAGTCGTCCACACAACCTCCTGTATGACACAATACTAAATTACAACCCTGAATGGCTGAACAGCCCCAATGAAACAGAGACTTATCCGTACAGTAGACTGAAACCAAATACAGATAAGAAACTACTCTATCCTTGCGTCTTTGTCTGAGTCTGTTGTCAGAACAGACTTCTAGAATCAGAGTTAGCTCTAAGGTACTGGGATAAGGGCGATCAACCTAAGTTTTTTCTAATAGACTCAGAAAGTCCCCATTTAAAGTTGCCTTCAAGTTGAGTTCATCAATGTTGCACAATACTCCATACAAAACTTCTCAGCAGAGCGTATGCCTTGCTGCAGAGAGAGAAGTTGAGATTCCACAAGTGCAGTATGATTTGGTTCAGCATTAAAGGAACCTAGGTATTGAATAAATCTATCCATGGATGACCATTCCTGCTCATCTAGAGGAAGCTTCATGGCCCAAGACTGTAGATCTTTCTGCAATAGAGACACAACTACTTCTGCCATCTGGGCCTGGAAGGAAAGCGGATTAAAACTAAAGTACAGCAAACATGTTTCCTAGAAGTTTTCAAATTTCCCACAGAAATGACCCAGGGGTAACATCTTTACCTTGTGTACAGTTGGTGGATATGGTTGATGGGTTGCAAAAGGTGCTGCAGCACGGTCCATGTATAGATTTTTGTATATGCATAAGATATAATAATTGTGTACCAAAAACTGTAACAATTTTGGAGTCCAAGAAGAAGTCCAAGTTACGGGTAGTGGATCCACTGTACCACCGCGGATGATGATATAAGATGTAAGCAGAGTCTAAGTGGTACACAGTTTTCACCAGAGCCCATTGCAACCTGCGGTGTGGTACCACCAGGTTTCTCCACAGGTTTGACTTTGTCCATGGTGGCGGCCAAGGCGAAGTACAAAGTTGTAGAGCAGAAAAGTGGCCGGGGACATGCAGGTGGTCAGGACAGGCAGCAGGGGATTGGTGTCAGGAGCAAGGCCAAAGGTCAAAGCAGGTAGCAGAGTAGCAAAGTCTGGATGGAACCAGGGTCACAACAGGAAATTTCAATACAGTCAGGGAGCATACAGGAACAAGCTTTCTCTTGGGCATAAGGCATGGAGATCTGGCAGGGGACACAGGAAAGGGCCAGGAATTTATCTGGCTGGCAGTCAGCCAGCACCAATCATTGGTGGACCCTTAAATCCTAGATGGTCGGCATGCGTGCGCCCTAGGAGGCGGGGGCGCACGCGCCGGAGCGAGGAGACTGTCGCTGGAGCATGGTGAGGTTAGTGAAGATGCTGAACTTCTGGGGCACAGGGAGGCACACAGGTGCACCTGCAAAACGGAACATGGTTTGCAGGAGCACCCATCACATTAGCATTGACTAAAAATGAAATCAAGCAAATTCCTATAGAAATGTTCAAGAGTAGTTCACGAAAGCTTAATTGATCACTGCAACATTTGACTAAAGCTTAGAAAATTTCCTGCATCCAGAGAACTGCACCAGAGCTCATAGTGAGCAGAAAGGTCAATTTGTAACTAGGGGTCATCTATAAGTTGTTGTTTTTTTAGTTGGGGACTGCCTGTACTTGCATTTTGAATATCGAAGACATCCATAAGGAGAAATAATATTTTACATTGATAGGAAATAGGGAAGTCCATAAGCAAAGTAAAACAGCAACTGGTGGGGTCAACCTAGAGGGCAAACCACTACAATACGCTACATATGAGAATGCGGACCTAAAAACTGAAAACTAGATGTACATCTAAGAAAGATGATGTAAGATGATGAAAGATGGAGAAAGAAGCACAACTCTTCCACCATTTGGCTATTCTCATATCTAATGATTAAGGCTACTGGCAACCAGACAATGTGAAACTATTAAAACCAGGTTTCTGTAAGAAAACTCAGCTTAAGAAATTCTGAAAAGATGAAAACAAGAAAAAAGTTTGTTTAACATAGAGAGAAGACCAAGACTAATTTTAACGACATTTGGAAAGGTACTTCAAGCTGAAGTAGTAATAGATGGTGGACCAGAGTTATTGGAGACATCTCCTGCTGCAAATAGATGGAAAATGTAGATGTAGAAGAGACAGCAGATGTTTCAGTGATTGCAAAGCCCTTCAATAGTCACATGGTTTAAAGCCATAAAAGAACTTGGATAGTGAAGGTGATCTGTCCTGTGCACAGGTGAGAGAAGGAGGGGGACTGATGTAGAATTGCTGGTTACTGAATACTCTTGGTAGCCTCAGAAATTTTCATTCTCATTGGTCCATCAGAGTTGCCAACAGAGCCATGAAGTCAGCGTGAATCGAGCTGTGGCTATCCAAAGGCTTTGATGTCATGAATAACCACCTATAAGAATCATAATCATATAGTTTTAAAGAAAAACATTGTTTTTTTTTTCATTTTCTTCATTGACTCCTAGAAGCACAAATGAGAGGCTGTCACTGCTGCAGATTCGATCTGGGGATGATAACTGGGTAAAATTACATTTTTAAGATCACATCAACTTTTGGTGACCAGGTTCCCGTTACAAATGGAGAAAATATATATAAATGCTTGTAGCTTTGGAGTTATGTGCAGCTTTCAATATGACTGCATGGTTTCTTTACAGACCAACATAAACAAAGACTTTGTGGTCACGGCAAAAGGTATCGGACAAGCCACACTAAAGGTAAGACGATGCATACATATTTCAATGGCTTCTTCAACCTTCCAGTAAATTGACTCTTTGGTTTGAGGATTTAGTCTTGCACGTAACTGATGGGCTGTCATGTATATTCTGTTTTTCACTGGTCAAAAAATCTGACTTGCTCTATTTTTTGGATGACCACGTGGGTTTGTTAATAGCTGTGACATGGCAAAAATAGGCTATATGTAGACAAAGCTTGGAGACCATCTATGGGGATTGTGGAAACTCCAAGTGTATGGTAGATGTAGGAGAAACAAGACAAAAAGCGCTTTCCTAGTGTATAAAGCTTATAAAGCGTTTTGGGTAATCTCTCCGAATGGCTGCAGGCATCCACCTCCTAGCATGGAGCTGCTCCAGGGAAGTCAGACAACGCTCTCGTACTGCTGTGGAAGGGCCCAGAAATGGTAGTGGAGATATTTCATGGCATGATGTAAGGAATTCTTCGAACTAGTTTCTTACGAAGAAATTTTATTGCAACGTGTTTCGTCTCGGATTCCGAGCTAAAACACGATGCAATAAAATTTCTTTGTAAGAAACTAGTTTGAAGAATTCCTTACTTCTGAGCGCCAGGAAACATCCAATACCTCCACTACCATTACTGGGCCCTTCCAGTGCAAAAATAGGCTATAGGTAGTGCAGAGGTAGCAGTACTACCACTTCCTGAGGCCAGAGGAGCGCATAAGCAGTATTATTAGTGGCACATAGAAGGTTTGGTGGCCCAGAAGCTTCAAGTTATGCCTTTTTTTGTGGATAGTCTCTGGCAATATTGTGGCATGGCCCTATGGTTGAATTGTGCCAGTTCTGTGCCGTGATTGACTGCCATAATTATTACTCTGACACCAATATTGTTACAATATCCTTTTCTTGTAAAATTGGTACAAGTTTTGCTTGGAAAACTAGGCACTTTGTGAAGTTTATTGACATCTAAGGAAATGTCCCATTTAACATTGTCAATAGATATTTTTACAATATTTTACCTATCCAGGCAAGCTCACCTCTGTTATGAAAATCATCACCAAGTTCATAGCTCAGGGGTCAGGGGTCAGGCAAGGGAATGCAGGTCATATTTCAAGGTTCAGGATTCCATTGGGGCCACTTCTCCTTGGATATGTTATTTATATACATGGTCAGTCCACCAGAAACCTTGTATCTGATTTTGCAGATCAGCTCCATTGAAGGTAATTTGGCTAGGTTGCTGGAAAAACCCTGTTGTTTTTAAGCTTTTTAACCACAAATCCTCATGTATGTTGATCATCCCTCTTCTAGGTGATGGCCGTTTATTATGAGCTAGCAACAGAAAAGGGAGAAGAATGCAAGAACTATGATCTCTCGGTCACTGTGACCAAAGAACCTATTGGTAAGCGTGAACTTCTCGTATTCTCCTGTCCTAAAATCGATAGGCTTGAGACAGTTAAGAGATTGTCTGAGATTTTCAATTTTGGATCAGATGGATGAGGTTTATATTATATAAAGAACAGTCCTTCCCTCTCCACCTCTCCGGTCCAGCGTGACACTTTCTATTACTGTCGTCTTTGGTTGCAAACAGAGGCTGTAAGGGTGACATCACATTCACTGCATGATCTATTACTTATTTGTATGATATGAGCCCCTGTATCCTGAACCTAAATTAATAATCCGGACAACCACTTTAAGGCCATCACTTTTAGCCACAGTTTGAAGGATATCCCCCACTAGCGCAACATGTGGCCATACTATTAAGATGATTGTCTGTGAGTCAGAAAATATATCAATGCCATCCAGGAAGTATCATAGACTTCAGCTACAACAAATTTACAAAATTTTGTGATCTCATTGAACCACGGTTTTTCCGTTGTGCCATGATCTGCACTCTGCTCCACCAACTGTTGTCACACCAAAAACTTTGACTATTTCATGCCTTGAAGAAGGCGCCTTAAATAACACAGCGGGATGTACTGAGCGGTACAACATTCAAGGTGTGAGTAGGACCAACAATGGTCCTGGAAATATTACCAGCACCAGTTAAGCTGCCTGACAATGACTTTCAGAGAGACGCTACAAGCAGTGTGATATAGACATAGCATTATTATAACCTCACATATGCTTTCATCCTCTCCCAGTGACCAGTGATACTCTGGAGACAATTTCAATCAAGATCTGCTTCAGGTTGGTTTTGGCATACTTTAAGTTTTGTTTATACATTTTTTTTTTTGACACAGTCAAGAAATCCGACTTGAGTGACATACCATCCAGATAATCTTAAATGGACACCTAAATGTAATAACTTAATTTCATAACATCCACCAAAGTAAATAAAGACCCAACCCAACAGACCCAAAAACCTATCCAAGCCCCACAACAAAGTGGAAAACCTGACATTGAGCATTCACTTACTTTCTATTCTTCACAGCCAAATCTTTGTCTCTCACAATGGGGCAGATTTACTTACCCGGTCCATTCACGATCCAGCGGCGCGTTCTCTGCGGTGGCTTCGGGTCCGGCCGGTATTTATTAAGGTAGTTCCTCCGCCGTCCACCAGGTGGCGCTGCTGCGCTGAAGAGCATCGGAACGCACTGGAATACACCGAGCCGGGCCGAGTGAAGGAAAGTGCAATTTTCGCGACACATTTTTAAATGCGGCGGTTTTTCCGAATCCGTCGGGTTTTTCGTTATTTGGGTTATAACTATAGCCCAAATTTCCATTCATCTGCTGTCTCATTGTCATATCACTTCAAGCTTCCAAGACATATCTTCTTACCTTGGGATTGTTTTGGAGTCATACATGTCTTTCTTTGAGGAGATCACCAGGATACTAGGCCTAAAAACACTTTCATGATCCAAAAATTCCAAGGATAAGGCAGAAGACTCACAAGGTATTCGGTAAAAATAGGATTGCCTTGTAAATGTTCACTAAAGATAATTCAAAAACACCTACATGGATACAAAGACATTGAAGTAATGAATCTCTATCTTGTATTGAATGCTAAATATAAACAACCTAATTGATGGTTTCAAACTAATGTACCCTCATGGACTAACCAATTTTTGGGGTGTTCTCAGACATCTTAAATCTGTAGATGCCACCATGTCCATCATTGATGTTTCCATGATGACTGGATTTTCCCCCGATGAAAAAGACCTTAAAAGGGTGAGTCGAAATAGTCAATAACAGAAATGTTATACTTTTACAACACCAAAAGAGGTCAACATATCCTACAGTTATCAGTAAGACTGGTACATGCATGTTGTCTTATCAAGAACGTTGTTATCTTCTCCAGCTGAAGGATGGAGTGGACAAATACATCTCTGAATTTGAGATCAACAAGGGGGCCTTTGATAAAGGAACATTGATCATCTACCTCAAAAAGGTGAGAAGTCAAATATATATGTAATACTTGTGTTAAGTCCATTAAAATTACTAAAAGTATTTTTTTATTGTGTTGTGAAAGGTTATGTAGACATGTACTGTAGCACTGATATCTCCCAACCATCTTGGATTCAGTAGAACCGTTCCGGTTCTTGGAATCGGTTCCAATGTCCTGGGTGGTGGGAGGTAAGTTCAGGATTTTATTTTACCATTCTATATTTGTCACTGCTTTGTGTGGTCCTGAGGCCCCCTGGTTTGGATCCATGATATCATCTCACCTGATATCTTCAGATCTGCACACAGCAGTGGTAAAGACGAGAAGTGGACAGGCGAGTATTTTTGGTTTTGTCTTTAAAGTTCGACACCAACTGTTTGTGGATTATTATTTAGTTAGACATGCACCTGGAAAATTTTTGGAAACAAAGTAAAGGAAAAATTTTGAACTGATCAATTGTTAACCACAAGTGTTGCCAGCAGTATAAAGTCCTCATTTGTGGTCTTGTTTTTGTTATACACCAATACTCTAGTGGACATGGTGAATATTCACCAGGAGCCGCAGCTGTTCGTTTATTTTTACTTTAAGGCCCCGGAACTTAATAATACAATTGCCAAGATTCACTGAACTTCCCTGCTGTCAGGATTCGGGTTCAGTGGACCCCCTGGACCACCGCGGGAGATGGTACTAGCCGACACCTGGGACCAGAATCTTAGACTAGCCCATGGTGACAGCCAAGGTCAAGGTACCTTTGCAGGAGACAGTCTTGTAGTCAGGCTCAAATGGGCAGTCAGGGCAGGCAACAGAGATGCAGAGTCTAAGTCCAAGTCTGGTTTCAGCAACAGGAGATCACGTAGGAGGGAATGGGAACACAGGAACAAACAGGAGCACGGGTACAGGAATGCAGTAACAGGAACAACACAGGAGGGCTATCACGATGTCAAGAAGCTCAAAGAGAGTTATGGGAGTCACCGGATTAAATAGCAAACCCGGAAGTGGCCAGCTCCAATCCCCGATGCGCTGGCCCTTTAAATTTCCGAGTGCCGGCGTGAGCACACCCTAGAGAGAGGGTATGCACACGCGGGCTAGGCCGGACTGTAGCAGGAGCGTGCAGAGGTGAGTTTGGGCCGGGGGAAGCCGTGCCATGGAGAGGGACACGGGTTTGCCCTCAATCCATGACATGGATCGCGGGGGCTCCCGTGACACATGCCCTTCCCTTAGGCCAGTTTTATAATAGTTTAAAAAAACTTCTGTATCACCATCATTTCTGGTCTATTGAGTGAGATTGAAAAGATGCTGATTTTATCGTTCATCTGTACTTTGTTTGTGTGAAGGTCTTAGGTTGCTTACTGTTTGGGGTTCATTGCCTCCTTTTTCTGCTGTCTGCCCTGGTCCAACAACAGTTAACAGTTGTGACTGACAGCTCTGCTACAATCACCATCACCAGACCAGGTTTCCCATAAGTATTTTGTTCACCTTCAGATTATTGCTGGTTAAAGTTTCTCTTAGCTAGCTCCATGCCGTGAGAGAGAGACACTTAGTTTTCTGCATTCCTGGTCTTTTGATCTCAGCTCTATACTCTTCCATATCTGCTATTGGGTACATCTTTGCTATATCTGTTGTGATCCGGCTCTGTTCTTCCCTGTTTTTGCTGTTTACCTTGTTACATGTTTGCATATTGGTATGTAGACTGACCGTCTTCAAGTTTTGCCGTACTGGCTAGGGTATGAGAGGCGAGTAAGTAGGGCTGTTAGGGGGTAGAGTTTAGGGCTTTGTCCTTCAAGAACTGAGTCCCTATAAATCAAATTTAGAAAACCCCTAAATATATAAATTTGAAATTAGAAAGTATCTAAAATAGTCTGATAACCCCACTCTAAATTGAACAGTTCATGAGCTCTATCAGTGATTGTAATCTATATTTACATGACATTGCAGATTTTCTATACATGTATTTGCATTTTTTATTTTCTATTTAATGTATAAGTTTAGAATTTTATGTAGAATTTTAATTCATCATTTTTGGTGCAAATTGGTGCAAACTCCACAAACCCATCCTATATTTTTTTAATGTTTTTTACTTTTTTCAGTTTTGGTACAACTCTAGGTTTTTTTTTCCGATTTGCTTCGGGTGAATGTTGAGACACAACAGAAGTTTAACGAATTGAAGTCAAATTGATGAATGATTGATTCGACAGACTTTTAATGGCTTAAGTTGAACAATCGTTGAGCTCAATCAGTAATTGTATGGAACAGTTTTTAACAAACCAAATTCTGCACCATATTATATGTTTTTTTTTTAAACTTAAGTATTTGCATTTTTGTTATCTATATATTTATTATTTTATTATCTAATATCAATATTTCTTGTATTTTTTTGAAATCACCAATTTTGTCGGCTTTTGCCTATTTTCTGATCTTAAACACACTATATAAGCGGGGCAGGACTTCCGACAAATCCACCCTACATATTTTTTCACTATAATTGAGGCTCCTTATATTGGAGGAATCCATTTTACCTGTGGACAATGACTAGAAGGACCTACAGGACAACTAATCTCAGGAGTATCTTTTTGATTTCCACAGGTTTCTCACGAAGAAGAGGAATGTCTGAAGTTCAGGCTCAACAAACATTTAGAGGTGGGACTTGTCCAACCAGGTTCTGTCACAATCTACGACTATTATGCACCAGGTAACTTCATCAATATAAAAACCCACCAAACCTAAGTGGACACTTCCAGTTCTCATCATTGTGGATTGATTCAATGTCAGTGATGCACAACAGTTTTGTCCTGTTTCCTCAAGGTTTTATGCACTGGGGCAAAAGGGAGTCATCATGACGTGTTCATATATCAACATGGGGTTATTGTGACATATGTTGACTTATGTGATCAAATGCTTTCTCATCTGTTGATGGCAGACCATAGATGCTCCAGACAGCCATTGTCGGAGGTTGTCCTGAGAAGAACTCCAGCTTTCGATGCACCAGTTAGATAGTAGGGGTGAGATAGCAGTTACTCTTAAGGTTCACCAACTTGAATTACAACCACAGGGGGTTTCTTGAGCTCCATCCTGAGCTGTATTCATAGTCTATCCCAGAAGGAGGCCTATACATCATAAACATGTTGAGTGAAGTGAGTCTGCCTCTTGAGAAGTGACGTTAGCCGTACTAGAATCTGGACGCTGATGCCTGAAAGTGAAGAGAAGAATTACATTATAGAAAATTGAGACTGTGTAAGGACCGATCCCCAAGATGTTGTCTAAGAGAGAACAGTTTGTGTGTGAAGACAACGAAACTGCTATAGGGATGTTATGATTAAGGGGAAGATACTGCCAGGACAATGCTCCAAGTGGAGATGACCCAGAAACACTAAGATGACCTCATTTGAGAACTCTAAAACCATCAGGATCATTGTCCACCAGTGAGTAGTACATTCCCTACATTCTCCAGTCCAACCTGAAATTCCACCGTCCCCAGGAGGATAAACCACTGCAACACCAAATTGCAAAAACGACTCAATACTTTATTTTCTTAATGTAATATGCATAAATTATACCAGTAAGACACATTTATCTTCTATTCCAGATGTGCTAAATGTCATAAATGATATTCATGACTTAAAATTGTCTAAAATTTGCACCATTTTTGGCGCAAAAACTACAGACAAAACCATGATTAAGGAAAACTTAGAAAATGGAAAGAAGTGACTTGAGACATTTGTAACAAATGCATTTTTATTGGTTTTTAAGGGGTTAAACTATCCTCTAAAGCAGAAATAAATCAGGTATTGTCTCCTGTCTAGAAACTATGGTGAAACCCAATGGGGCTCATTTACTAAGGTTTCCTGATGATTTCCGAGTTGCACCACATTTAACAGAGGTTTTTGGCACACGCGATCGGATTTTGGCACCGGCTTTCACGCAACACATATCCGGGGGGGCGGGCCGTCAGACTATCCAAAGGATTTGGACAACGCACGGGATTAAACTTTGCAAATTGTGTCACAAGACATGCACTCACATACATCGGGAAGAAGAAGGTGAACTCTGACAGACCTGAGCGGGGAAGCCACACATGCAGGATCTCAGCCGCACAATGTTGGTGCATGGCGCTGGACTTCATCTTTGTCAGAACATCCGGATCGGGGATCGCATACATTTTCCCCAATATGTTCCCAAATCATGGTGGGCTATTAATAGCATAGGGCAGTGGTGGCACTCAGAGCCCTCTATATGGGCACCCTTGTCATCACCCCAGGGTAGAGTTTGCCAGACAGGACTCAAGGCCTCTTGCAGTCACAGGCAGCTCAGGACCCTAGAAGGAAGCTACAATGGTAATCCAAACTTCTTCTGCTTCTCTCTACTGTATTGGTGTCCTCGGGTGCCTATACAATTTAAACCTGTGACAGAAGGGAGTAATAAGTTACTGCTTGAATTGTCGCATTGGCACTTTGCGAAAAAATATGTGGGTTTTGGTTGTAGTTTGGGCACTCTGTGTCTAAAAGGTTCACCATCACTGGCATAGGGTATGATAACAGCGCCCCTGGTGGTATGTATCTTCAGACATCAATCCAGGAGCTCCATACTTCCAGAACTTGGGATAACCTGATCACTATTGATTACACCATTATAAAAGTTACATTATAATGTGACTGGGATGGCATTGGCCTGGGCATATTCCATCTAAATGGAAGTAAACGGAAGCAAGGTCTTCTAGACAGACAGGTCTGATTGCTATGAATACTCTGGGGGTCATTTACTAAGGGCCCGATTCGCGTTTTCCCGACGTGTTACCCGAATATTTCCGATTTGCGACGATTTCCCCTGAATTGCCCCGGGTAAGTAAATCTGCCCCTCTATGTCTACTAACCATATTGGGGCAGATTAACTTATCCGGTCCATTCACGACCCCTCTGTGGTGGATTCGGGTCCCGCCGGGATTCATTAAGGCATTTGTCCGACGCCCACCAGGTGCCGCTGCGGCGCTGAAGAGCATTGGAACGCAGTCAAGTACACTGGCCTATTCCTTTTGAAGGTAAGTGCAAGCTCCGAGACACTTTTCTTTTTTTTAAATGCGGCGGTTTCTCCGAATCCGTCGGGTTTTCGTTCAGCCACGCCCCCCGATTTCCATCGCGTGCATGCCAGTGCTGATGCACCACAATCTGATCGCATGCGCCAAAATCCCGGGGCAATTCAGGGGAAATCGGCGCAAATCGGAAATATTCGGGTAACACTTCGGGAAAACGTGAATCGGGCCCTTGGTAAATGACCCCCATTGTGTAAGTCCCGAGCAAATGATCTATATCAGGATACTCCTGTCTACGGACTATCTGATTAGAGCAAATCTCCTATTAACATAGCGGAATGAGAGATATTCTTGTAAAAATGCATTACGGTAAGCTGGGTGACCTCTTAAATCTGGAGAATACGATACTACACTCTCTTTTCTTCCACAGAAAGTCGCTGTCAGAAATTCTACCACTACATAGAGGATAATACATATTTTGGTCGCATCTGTCATGAAAACGTGTGTCGTTGTGCTGAAGGTAAAGAGTGTTTGCCAACTCTCCCAAGATTTCTATGGGACTCGAATTAGAAGGGAAGAGGTCTGATCTGGGGTCGGTAATAGGAAATGATCTGCTCTGGGTTCTGTATTTTTGGGATTGACTGGTCTTAATCTGATATCTTTTCTAAGGATGTCCAGGGCCAAATGATTGGACAAATGCACTTTTTGGGATAGAAATATACTATTTTGTCCAATCTTGGTCCCTACCATGTGATAAAAAGGCACCTTCCCCCAATGGCTCCTTGTGTTCTTAGTAAGAGTGTTCATAACGTTCATACATTTTCAGAATTCCTGGGTTTGACCGTGTCTTTGTTGCATGGAATCCATACTGCCCCATGATTATATATTCTGTTCTGGTAAAACATCGGCTCGACTTGTCATTGTTCTATGTCTGCCTGTCCGGACATTGGACCCACATGGATTCTGTCTGGTTACTGCAAGCCCACAGACATATTTACATACCACTCTAATAGGTGGAAGCCTTGTGCCCTCATCGCAGGCAGGTCCACATACCGGTTGGAAAATGCTATTGGGATTATCCCAAATTTAAACTGGTTAGGTGCCACAGTGGGTCCACGTCCCACTTGTTGTTCTAAAGAGTCTACTTTAAGATTCCTTTTAATGACCCTTTAAATTTCCCAGTGATAGTTAAAGTATTTTTCACAAGTTTGCATCAATTTTCAGGAAAATGTTTGATGGATCAGGAGAAGAAAGATGCAGAGTCTCGACTGGCGGACGCCTGTAGTAGTGGAATGGATCATGGTGAGGCACATCTATCATATATGTACATGTGGTGCACCCTGGATAGGAAGGACATCAACCATCAGTTGAGTGACGGTAGATATGTCCTAGTAACAATGTTCCTTGGGATTTCTTTTGTTATAACTGTATATCCCGTGTAAATATAGAGTTATAAAAGTTATGCAAATGACCCTGGGGTGCTCAGGCTATACGACCCGAGTGCCTCAGGGAGCCTAGTATTCTAATTTACGCATACCCCCATAGCACTACAGGGGGTCTGCATAAATCAAATCCAAGCTCCCTGAGGCACTCAGGTCATATAGCCTGAGCACCACAGGCTTAATTAGCATAACTTTTATAACTATATATCCGAAATCCGTGGAATATAGAGTTGTAACACAAGAAGTCCTGAAGAACTTCTTACTAGGACACATCTGCCACAATAGTTTTAGTTTTCTCTAATGCCGTATGGTGGTGACTGCCATGTGCCATTTAAGTGATTTGGTGATGGGTTTTCATAATTTTTGGCAGATATCCCTAATGTCTAACAGCTCTGGTGACTATTCCTATCTGTTTGTACTGTTTTGTTTTTGTCTCTGTGTATCACACTTTGGCACAGAGAAGGATTGCCACCCAGTTACCGGCCACCACCTAGTGTGGATTGAGTAAGTAGGTAGGGTGAGTCTGGTGGATTCAGAATTAGGGCTCACTCTCTGTGTCCATTTTTTTTGTTCTTAATTCCCTCATCAGAGCTGGATGATGCAATAGTTGAAAAGTCTTGTAGGAGGATCAATTTTTTTTTTTATTATTGTCCCAGGTCGGACTTTTTTTACCTCAGTACTTACCTCTGGTTCAGTGCTCTTTGGCATACATAATTTTAGCAGCCTGTAGGTGGCTTGTACTAGGCTAAGGAGGTCTACACTACACCATACCAATAAAGGCCCGCCGTGATGAGAACCACTGCTTTGGATGCTGGATAAAGATGAGTGAGCACGAACCCACAACTTCAGCAAGAAGTCTGGGTTTAGGTCCAACTCAACCCCCAGCAGGTATTAACTGTTTAATCCCTACGGCATCAATTGCAGTTGTTCGCGGTGGGTGTACCCAAACCGAACTCTCAGGATTGAGTGACGGGAGATATGTTCAGACAAACTTTGTGAACCCATACCTGAAAAAAATATGATCTCACAAGACCCATCTAAGTTACCTGATTTTAGGGTTTTCTATCTTCTGATTTAGATAATAGCATGGATGAAGGTGTGAAGGTCTTTGGATAAAAATTGTCCCACAGGTCTGGGAGTTGCCTTCATCCATATGGTAGTGGCCAGTTCTTACACCACCATCCATATGGTTGAGTAGTTTGGTTGGTAGGAGGCCATGGCAGTCGCCAAATTCTGTTCTTTTAACAATGATTGTCTTTTTTATACAAAATGTTTTTTGTTGGTAAAATGTTATGACTAATCTCCCTTTCTCTTGGATTATCTGCATAGTATACAAGGTGACCCTTCTTCAATCATATTATGAAAAGGACTTTGACAAATATGAAATGCTTGTAACAGATGTCTACAAGAAAGGTAATGTGCTGGGATGTCTGTCTACTCATGGTGTAACAAGAGGAATAACATTAACATATGAACAGTCCCGAACAGTTTTAGTACATAGGTGCAGCACGAGAGGAGTTTTAGAGACAATATCCTAAAAGCATGTAGTATTAGTAGACGGATTTAGGAAGATTACTTACTGGTAATAACTGCTGGGGTCAGGGGGTTGTTAGTGAGGTGGTGATCTATAGATAGATGAGAGACAATTTCTTTAAAGCTGAATTGAATCTCAATATTTTTTTTTTTTTTTTTTATCAATCTTGTTTATTGATAAGCAAACACTAGTAACAATTGTAGTACACTTATTTGGTAGTTACATGTATGCATAGGGTACAAGTTATGTAATACATCATATAGTTTGTTAGAGAGTTACATCAGTTTGTACATGCATAATCTTATAACACTGTAGTGTCTACGAACAGTAATTAACTAGATTATTGTTTAACGGGGGCTAAAGTGGGGTAAGTAAGTTAGAAGGAGGGTACGTTATTGGTGGGAGGGAGCGGGTGGGTGGGGTTGGGAAAGGGTAGGGGGGATTCCAGGTTACGTTGAGGGAGATGGTTTAGCGTATGTTGTGGTATTGTTGATTAGTCGGGGAGTGTTGTGAATGATGTAGAATTCTGAAACGTTATCCATTGGGACCAGGTTTGCAGATGTTTATCATGTGTTTTGTGGTTTTCTGCTGTGAGTTCTTCCATTTTCTGGAGTAAGAGGATTTCCTGGAACCATTCAGTGATGGTTGGTACTCTGGAGGATTTCCAGAGACGAGGTATGAGTGTGCGAGCTGCTGTCAGCAGGAAACCCAAGAGCTTGGCTTTTTTGTTGTCTAACTGTGCGGGAAAAATAGAGAGCAGTAGTACGGATGGATCGTTTGGGATTTTATAATCCAGGATATCTGAGGATATTTTACATACTTGGCTCCAGAAGGTTTGGATCAGGGGGCATTGCCACCAGATATGGGTCATTGTACCTTCCGCCTGATTGCACCTCCAGCATTTGTCAGAGCAGGAAGGATAAATTTTGTGGAGTTTGGTCGGGACCCAATACCATCTAGAAATAATTTTGAAATTTGTCTCTTGGGATTTAACCGCTAGTGATAATTTGTGCGTGCGGTGGAAAGCTCTGGACCAGTCATCACTGCTGAATGTGGTGTTAAGTTCCTTCTCCCATGATTTTGTGTATGGGATGTGAGAATTTGACCAGTTGTCCAGTAGCAGGTTGTATATTGCTGATATCGGGTGCGATATTGGGGAGGGTGATAGGCAGAGCTCTTCAAAGGGTGTTAAATCCCTGTGCAGGTTAAGTTTTGTTTTGTGTCTGTTATAGAAGTTTCTGAGCTGCATGTATTCCCATTTGGTTTTGGGTAGAGATGAGGCGCATACGTTGAGATCCTCTAGTGGGGCTAGTGTCGAGGGATTTAAGACTGATTTAAACCTGAGGGGTTTGTCTTGTGATCTCATTGGTAGTAAGAAGTCTTGTGCAAGACCTGGTGGGAAGTCTGGGTTGTCTGTGATTGGGGTGAGAGGGCCATAGGGTTCTGTCAGTTTGTTCGTATCTGGGGGTCTATTTATTGTCTTCATGGTTTGAGCTGCTGTGAGGGGTAGATTATTTAAATGGTGCGGTGTGAGGAGTGAGTGTGAGGACCAGGGTATTCCTGCCAGAGGGCAGGGAGAAAGTTGGTTTTCAATTTTAACCCAAAGTTTTGAATCTTGGTGGAACCAATCTAGGACTCGGGAAAGGTTTACTGCGTAGAAGTAGCCCTTAATATCCGGGAGACCAAGACCTCCTTGTAGTTTCCTACGTACCAGGATGGATTTGGCTAGTCTGGGGGAAGATGCGGACCAGATGAATCGGTTAATCAGAGTTGTCAGTTTGTTGAAGAACACTTTGGGAAGGGCGATGGGGACTGTTTGATACAGATAGAGAAGTTTTGGAAGGACTGTCATCTTTATGCAGTTTATTCTCCCTATCCAGGAGATCTTTTTATTTCCCCATTTTGTGAGATTGTTTTGGAGAGAGATCAGGAAGTTTTTATGATTATGAGCGTATATGGCGTCTGCACCAGAGGCGATTTGGACACCCAGGTAGGGGATGGAGTCCCTTTCCCATGTGAACGGGTATTTCTTTTGGAGAGATTTCGTGATATTGCTATGTAATCCAAACCCTATTGCTGTGCTTTTGGTCATATTAACTTTGTGGTTGCTGAAATAGCCAAAGGTTTGCAGTACTTCCATTAAGTGTGGGAGAGATTTATCCGGGTCCGTGAGATAAATTAGCACATCATCAGCAAATGCTGAACATTTGTAGGAGGTGTTCTTTATCTGTATACCATGTATCTCTGGGTGGTTTCTGATGGATATTAGTAGGTGTTCGATAATTAGTGCGTAGAGGAGTGGGGAGAGGGGGCACCCTTGTCTGGTCCCATTACTTATTGTGAATGGAGAGGAATAAAGACCGTTGACTCTGATTTGGGCTTTGGGGTGATTATATAGGGCTTTGATTTTGGAGAGCATGGTGTTTCTGATGCCTATTTGTTTAAGTGTTGCTTCTAGGAATCCCCAGTCCACCCGGTCGAACGCCTTCTCTGCGTCCAGGGAGAGAACTAATAGTGGAGAGTCAGTTTTTTGGGCATGATGTATGAGAGAGAAAGTTTTTAGTGTATTATCTCTCGCTTCTCTTGTGGGTATGAAACCTACTTGGTCCGGGTGAACTAGGGACTCCAGCAGGCGGGAGAGGCGTTTTGCTAGTAGTTTGGCGTATATTTTTGCGTCAGTGTTAATTAATGAGATGGGACGGTAGCTTTGGCATAGTTGTGGGTCTTTCCCTTCTTTGGGGATTATTGTGATGTGGGCATGTAAAAATGCTGGTTGGAATTGGACAGCATCGGAAACCGTATTGAAAGTGTGTAACATGGGGGGTGTTATTTCGTCTACTAATGTTTTGTAAAATATGGCTGTGAACCCGTCTGGACCTGGGCTTTTGCCATTTGGAAGAGCTAGGATTACTTGTTGTATCTCCTCTGGGGAGAAAGGAGTGTCTAGTTGTTCCAGTTCCTCCTGAGATATGGATGGTAACGCTGTCTCTTGTATGTATTGTGGTAAAGTTTTGAGGGGAGAGGGAGGAGTGAAGTTGGCGGAGGGAGGGGGGAGGTTGTACAGTTTTGAATAATACTCCATGAACGCTTTTGCTATTTCCTCGGGCTTGTGAGCGGTGGGACCGGTATTTGTTTTGATTGATGCTATATATGATGCAGCTTTTTTGTCTCTAAGGGCTCTGGCCAGGTATTTACCCGGTTTGTTACTCCACTCATAGATTGAGCGTGAGCAAATCTGAAATATTCTTTTTTGTTTGGCGTCCAATATGGTGTTGAGTTCGTGTCTGGCTAATGTTAGTTCTCTTAGGGAGGCTAATTGTAGTGACTGTTTGTGTTTGTTTTCTAAGTTTTGGATGGTCGTTAGAAGGTTTTGTGTCTTGTGTTCTGTCATGCGCTTTAGGCGAGCTCCGTGTTTCATTAGGATTCCCCTAAGAGAGCCTTTTAGTGTTTCCCAAAGTGTGGTGGGGCTTGATGTGTCTAGTTTGTGATCATTTTCAAATTTAGCGAATTGTTGTTTCAGTTCATTTAGGCAGATGGGATCTTTTAGGAGAGATTCGTTTAATCGCCAGTTATATGCAGGGCGTTTTGGGGGGAGTAATGTTAGTGAGCAGTAAATGGGGGCATGGTCTGATAGATAGGACAATCCTATTTTGGAGCTTTGGGCAGTGGTGAGAAGTTTATGATGTACAAAAATATAATCTATTCTGCTGTACGAGTTGTGGACTGCAGAGTAGAAAGTATAATCTTTGCTGTCTGGGTTTTGTAGCCTCCATATATCGCAGAGTTGCATTTTATGCAGGGATTTCCTTATTCTGTTTATTTTATTGAAGGGGACGGAGGATTTCCCTGAGGAGGTGTCTAAGGTTGGATTAAGTGCTACATTAAAGTCTCCTACCAGGATTAATGATCCTCTAGTGAAGGCACACAGCTCGTCTAGCATTTTTGTGATAAAGTTAGCCTGGTCTGAGTTCGGGGCGTATATATTGGCGATGGTGAATAGCGTGCCTTGTATTTCACACTTTAAGAAGATATATCTGGCGTGTTTATCCATTTTGGTTTCTTGCACTTTGCATTGAAAGTTTTTGTGGAGAAAAATTGAGACCCCCTTTGTTTTCCCTTCTGGGTTTGTGCAGTGGTAGGATGTTGGGTAGTACTTGTTTTTGATGTTTGGGGTATGGTTCGTTTTAAAGTGTGTTTCTTGCACACAGAGAATATGAGTTTTTTGTCTATGCATGGTGTAAAGAACCTTAGACCTTTTCTCGGGTTGGTTAAGGCCTTTTGCGTTGAAAGATGTTATTTTTAAAGATGAGGACATTTTGTTTCAGATTAGTAGTTTTTTTTTTTTTTGTTTTTTTTTTTGTTTTTTTTTTTTTGTTTTTTTTTTTTTTTTGCTTTATTTGGTTTGGTTGTGATGAGTACCTGGACTTGGGAGGTAGGGATTTTAGGGATGCTGGGGAAGGGCAGGAAAGGTGAAAACCGGACTTAGCTAGGGTAAGTCGGACAAATCTTGTTGAGAGTTGCGTTTACGCAATTTAAAGAACCGTAATGCCTTATTACGGTTAAGCCTATTGGGGGGTTGTGTCTAGGCAGTTTATTTGTTGTAGTGTTGGTTGAAGTCTATAGGTTATTAGTTATTTGTTTGTTATCAGTTGTCATTTATCCGGGCCTGTGGATAACTTAAGGGATATGGTCGATATATAATTTATAGTTTAGAGTTTGTGCATGGGGAAAAATGTATGGTGTAGCACTATGGCTTTGGTATGGGGTTTTGTTAACAGCAAATAGTAAAAATAATTTTTTAGCAAACAGTTTGAGAGATCCCGGGTGAGATCGCGAGCTCCTTGTCTGTATAGTTTAGGGTTGGAAGAACCCATTGATAGGTGTTGTGATGTAATGGGGAGCTCGCGGGGACACCTAGGACCTCCCATGACAATAACAGTTAAATCAGAACAGACTGAACTTAATGGGAGAGGAAAAAGAGAGAATGATATGTAGCCATGTTTCTGTCTAGGACTTCAATTCAGGCCCAAACAGATATGGCTGCCATCTTCTTCTGCAATAAAGACATCAATAAAGGTGGATCAGACAGGTCTTACTGCTTGTGGTTTGAGATTAGAGTTCCTTTAACTTTCTTGAAGTCTCTCTAATGGTGGCATTCTCCGTTCTCTCTGTCTTTGTTGTCGTGGCGTGTCGAATCTGGTGGAGGAATTTTGGTTCCAGCTCAGGGATCTTGTGTTCTGTCTTGGGTCTTGATCGTTGAAAGGGTCATCCCAGTTGGGGAGGGATATACGTGGTAGGTTTAATTCTTCCAAGAAGCTCGGCAGATCCTCTGGGTGGGTTAGTGTTGCTTGTTTGGTGCCATTCTTGGCGTGCAGAGCGAAGGGGAACCCCCACCTGTAGGTGATGTTTCTGTCTTGTAGGAGCGAGAGTAATGGGCGTAGCATGGCCCTCTGGCGTAGTGTTCTCCTAGATAAATCTGGGAAAAGGGTTATTTTTGCTCCATCAAAGTCTATTTCCCCCTTGTTGCGTGCCTTCTGCAGGATTTGTTCTTTGATGGCGTAGTAGTGAATTCGGCAGATTACATCTCGAGGTCTAGCAGGATCCGAGCTTCTGGCTCTTAGAGCTCTGTGAGCGCGGTCAAATTCGATTGGAGTATCGACCGGCCGTTCCAGGAGGTTATTGAAGATGCCTGTGAGTGTGGGGATCAGGTCAGGTGCATGGGTCGCTTCTGGGAGCCCTCTTATTCGGATGTTGTTCCGTCTGTTTCTGTTCTCCAGATCGTCTATCTGGGCCGCTAGATGGCGCTGTTGGCTTTCCTGTGTGTTAGTAGCAGCTTGTAGCTCCAGGATAGTGGAGGAGATTTCTGTTCTGAAAGATTCCAGCTCATCTACTCTTTCTTGCAGGGATGATACGTCAGATTGGACCTTTTGTAGGTCTTGGCGCCAGGCGCCTTTTAGGTCTGATGCTAATGTATCCATGTCCCTTTTTGAAGGAAGAAGTGCTAGAAGTGCCTGGAGTTCTGGATGGCTTCTCAGGGCTAGTGCTGCCTCTTCAGGAGGGGGGAGGCTGACCAGGACATCAGCATGGTCCGACTGAGAGGCTGCAGGTCTCTGTGGGCTCTGAGAGGGCTCAGGATCTGGATTAGTGAAATAATCAGGAGCCTCTTTTCTACCTGGAGCTTGGTTGTGGGTATTTCTTTTGCCAGCCTGTGATGTTGCTGGGGACCCGAACAGGGTGCGTTTAGATGGGGGGCTGCTGCCTGAGTCTCCTTTCCCTCCTGCTCCTTTCTTAGTGGAGATATCTCCCTGGGTGTTATGTGGGGGGGCCATCTTGTCTCCTAGTCCCTGAGTGGCGTTGCGCGTGAGGGATCTGGTGACGGAGCGCTGGCCCTGAGCAGTGGGTATGAAAGCAGGGGTTGGTGTGCTGAGCGGAAGCCTTGGCTGTGTGTGGGCTCGGGGGCTGGTGGTGCAGGGGCTGTTACACTTACCCCGGTCCTGTGCCGCTCTGTTCTCCTTCCCTGCAGCTGCCGGGGGTCGGGGTGAGGGAGTCCCGGTGCGGCTCTGCGCTCCTCTCTTCACAGCAGCGCGCTGTGCTTGTGAGCGCTGCTGCTGTGGACTCTCCTGCCCTTGAACACGCTGCTGCCGGGGACGCTCCTGCTCCTGTGTGCGCTCCAGCTGCTGGGCCCTTGAGCGCCGCTGCTGCTGTCTCTCCTGCCCGTGTGGGCTCTCCTGCAGCTGGTGCTGGGAACGCTGTTGGTGTGTGCGCTCACACTGCTGAGCGCTCTCCTGCTGCGCCCGATGCTGCTGCCGGCCGCGTGGTGTGAGGTGGCGGGAGCGGCTGCCCGTGGAGGGAGAGCGGTCCTGGAGGGGCTTAAAGAAGTTAAATATCGGGGTGCCAGACACCGGGGAATGTTGTGTCCTCCTGGAGGTACGTCTGGATCCTGGTTTCCCCATGCACTGTATATTTTATCTCCCTTTATCCTCTGGCCCGGAGCGGAGCTATCTCATGTGCGTCTGACCTGCATGGCGGTTAGTCACGCCCCTCGAATCTCAATATTTGAATATTGTGGTCCAGGTTCTTTTTTTATTGGCCTACTGTTTGATAACATCTAAACTTCCACGTGTGAACCTGTAGAATTGATTAGAATTTTCTCATCATTACTGATTTTATTTTACATACCTTAGGAACGGACGAAGATGCCAAGGACAATAAGCGGATCTTTCTCAGTCATGTAAGATGTCGTAAAAATATAAAATTGGAAATAGGAAAAGATTACATTGTATTTGGGTCATCCAAGAACGTTTGGTACACTGAGACCTTTGGGTAAGTGAGAAGTCTCATCGTGGAGATGAGAATGGGGTAGATACATCAAGTTTATGGCACTGTCGATACATGCTGACCATCCACTGTATGTCTCCTCAGCTACAGCTACGTCCTGTCAAGCGATTCTTGGATTGAATGGTGGCCGAATCAGAGGGAGTGTCAAGATCCTGAGTATGAGGATCTTTGTAATGACTTTTCTTCATTTACTTTTGAACTTAACATTTCTGGTTGCCAAAGCTAATGGTCAACCATATTCTTATTTCCACAAACAATAGGATTTATATGCCATGACAATAAAGTGATCTGTGTCCTGTAAGCTCTGTCTGATATTTTTTAACACCACCAATCAAACCTTTAAAGGTATCTAGGACCAAAGCAGTTGGATACATAGAGAGAAGCACAGTGGATTCGGAAAAACCGCCGCATTTTTAAAAAAGAAATGTCGCGAAAATTGCACTTACCTTCACTCAGCCCGGCTCGGTGTATTCCAGTGCGTTCCGATGCTCTTCAGCGATGCTCTTCACCTGGTGGACGCCGGAGGAACTACCTTAATAAATCCCGGTCGGACCCTAATCCAGCGCAGGGAACACGCCGCTGGATCGCGAATGAGCCGGGTAAGTAAATCTGCCCCAGTGGGGCATATTTATCAGGACCTCTGCGCACCGCCAGTGGCGCAGAGGCCCTGAAATAATCGTAAATGCTAGCTTATTGCTAGCTTTTGCGATTATTTTCCCCAATCCGCCACCTTCACGCCAGTGGGGCGTGAAGGGGGGGCGCGGCCGAGCGGGGGGCGCGGCCGGAAGGGAGTGGGACGGTGCGGGGCGGGATAAATGCTGCGCTACTGGCAGCCCGATACATCAAGAGGCAGAAGCCTCTTGATGTATTGGGCTGTGAATTTGCAGCGGCGGGGCGATCATACGATGGCGCACGAGCGCCAGCGTATGATAAATATCCCCCAGTATCTTTGTGTCCAAGGAGAAAGTTCCTGAATGTGTTCATCCCCACAATTTGAATCTCCATGTACAATGTAATACTTGTCGAATGATTTGTTAGTCGTCTGCCTGCCACTTTGTATGGCTTTTATTAATTTTTTTCATAAGGTTTTTATTAAATGTTGTGCTTGGTATGGAGTTAAGATGCCGCAGTCACGTCCAAGTACTAAGTCTTTAAACATCTCCCACATAAGGGAGTTGTGTGTGTTGGACTCCCAACACCAACCAACAACCTACTAAATGCTAAGAATTGATCAGCAAAATCAACTAGGCAAACCCCTACCGCTCCCTACAAATCATGAAGGTGGCCTACTTTGCTTCTCCCATGATATTCCTGCAGTAGAGAGCGGGTGACACTGAGACACTGGCATTGAGAGGAACTTTGCATCTAATTCATATTAATATAAGTTTGGTCCTCATCTTGTGATTACCTCCAGAGATTAAGGATCGTTTCTGACCATGTCACCTGACAACAGATGCAGGCTTGTCTTGCAGCGAGTCACCTGTGTCACACAGATGCTGAGTTTTTTTGTCTTTGAATGAAACGAAGAATATATATTTCCCATTTTGAACAGGAAAAAGTAATGGATCTGAAGATATTATAATTCTTAGGCAGCGATGGGCTAACCTCAATTCATAAAGGTCATAGACATGCTTACAAAGGTCATAACATCTAATAACTTTTAATTATCCCAGTTTCAAGTTGAAATTCCCCACTTCCAGTTATGTCACCTTCGCTGCCAGCTCTGACCTCCTGATCCATCCCCGACCTCCCATCATAGCCACCGGCCTTGACCGTCTGTCTGTTCCTGACTAAGAGACTGCCTTGTGATCGTGTACCTCGACCTTGGCTGCCACAGTGGACAACTCGCGCCTGTGGAATGACCTGGTGGTACCACACTGCAGCAAGACCATCTTGCTTTGCGGTGGGCTCTGGTGAAGACCGGGTGCCACTTAGATTCCGGTTCCAGTTGTCTGCTTACATATTCGTCAGCGGTGGTCCAGGGGGTTCACTACTGCAAATCTTTACACCTAGCACATGCCTCCCAGTAGATAGGTACCCCCAGTAGATACCACAGCACATTCCCCCAAGTAAATAGGTAGCCACAGAACATGCCCCCCAGTATATAGGTAGCCACAGCACATGCTCCCAAGTATATAGGTAGCCACAGCACATGCTTTTAGGAGATAGGTAATCACAGCACATGCTTCCCATTATATAGGTAGCCCCAGTACATACCCCAGTAGATAGGTAGCCAAAGCACATGCCCCCAAGTAGATAGGTAGCCACAGCACATGCTTTTAGGAGATAGGTAATCACAGCACATGCTTCCCATTATATAGGTAGCCCCAGTACATACCCCAGTAGATAGGTAGCCAAAGCACATGCCCCCAAGTAGATAGGTAGCCACAGCACATGCCCCCCCAGTATATAGGTAGCCACAGCACATACCCCCAGTAGATAGGTAGTCACAGCACATACTCCCAGTAGATAGGTAGCCCCAGCACATACCCAAAGTATATAGGTAGCCACAGCACATGCTCCCAAGTAGATAGGTAGCCACAGTCAGCTCCTCATCACTCCCACGCTGTTCTCTTTGACCCAGGCTTAGACAATGGCGGCGATGGCGCCTGGGTCGTACAAAGGACATAGACAGCGGTAACATCGCTGCCTCTGTCTAGTGATCAGTATAAGAGACACACGGCAGCCATCACTATTTATTAAAGATCTGTCTGTTAGCCAGATGCAGCCAACAAAGAGCCATATCTGGCTACCGAGCCATAGGTTCCCTACCCCTGTACTGGCCTCAGCCATCCAGAAGAATCTCTGATAATATGGTGAGACAGTCCAACCATGAACACTATTACTCTTTATTTAACACCTTGCCGACCGAGGACGAACTATATCGTCCTCGCACGGCAAAGGGTGTATGGAGAGAGCCCACCAGCTCAAACAGCCAACACCCGCCTGTCACTGCCGCGGTTGGTGCTGGCACTGATTGCGGCAGTTAACCTGTTAAGCACCACGGTCGAACCCGACCGCGGCACATAAAATACCGTTATATGGGTGCCGCCATCTTGGATGGACGATCGCCGCCCCCTGGAATGTCATCGGAGGGCGGCGATCGCTTGCTATGGCAGCTTAGAGTCTCATTGAGACTCGTAGGCTTGCCATGTGCAATGATTTATAATAGCCACCAAAGGGCAGGCTATTAAAAATCATTGTAAAATTGCTATATACTGCAATACAGTAGTATTGCAGTATATAGTATTAGCAATCGGAAACTGCAGGGTTAAATTACCCTGGAGGATCTTAAATAATGGTAAAAAAAAAAATTTAAAAAAAATTTAAAAAAATATGAAAAAATAGTAAAAAAAAGTAAAAGTTTAAATCACCCCCCTTTCCCTAGAACTGATATAAATAAACAGTAAAAATCATAAACACTTTAGGTATCATCGCGTCCCAAAATGTCTGATCTATCAAAAAATATTATCAAATTTTTCCGGCGTTTAACCTCGTAACGGAAATTGGCGCCCAAAGTCGAAAATGTCACTTTTTTGCCATTTTGAAAAATATAAAAAATTCTATAAAAAGTGATCAAAAGCCCATACAGTCCTCAAAATGATAGCATTAAAAATGTCATCAAAATTGGAAAAAAATGACATCACCCACAGCTCCGTGCACTGAAGTATGAAAAAGTTATTAGAGCCAGAACATGGCAAAATGAAGCTTTTTTTTTTTTTTGTACAGAAGGTTTTAATTTTTTTAAATGTATGAAAACATTATAAAACCTGTACAAATTTGGTATCCTCGTGATCGTACCGAACCAAAGAATAAAATAGACATGTCATTGCTCAGTGAAAGCTGTAAAATCCAAGCCCACAAGAAAACGGTGCAAATGCGTTTTTTCATCATTTTCACTGCATTCAGAATTTTTTCCTGCTTCCCAGTACATACCATGGAATAATAAATACCATCACTATGAAGTGCAATTTGTTACGCAGAAAACAAGCCCAAACAGAGCTCTTTACATGGAGAAATAAAAAAGTTACAGATTTTTGAAGGTGGGGAGTGAAAAATTTAAATGCAAAAACGTCCCTAAGGGGTTAATACTTCTCCAGGGTTGTAAATGCATTTGTGCTAGATTTCAAGTGCTGGATACCAGGTGGACACTGGATTACATATAAGGGGTAGATAAGGAGGAAACCCCTAAGGCCTGGAAGATAAAGCTTTTGGTATGTGTTGACTAAATACTGACTATATTGACCATAGCAGAAAAGCAAACCTTTCAGAATTATGTATGAAAAAGTAAAAAAGTAAAACTCTAGGG
The DNA here is from genome assembly GCF_040894005.1 of Engystomops pustulosus. NCBI lineage: Eukaryota > Metazoa > Chordata > Amphibia > Anura > Leptodactylidae > Engystomops > Engystomops pustulosus. The sequence continues at coordinate 210,531,215 of NC_092414.1, forward strand.
TAGTGTAACAAATTGTGGCAAATTATGGCTTAGTCCCGGGGGGGTTGTGGGGGGCTTCATATTGTTGCTGGTGAGTGGTCACATATGGTATAATGTTACTTAATCAGCACCTGGGACAGCAAGACGTGAAGTGATGACATCTATAGAGAGGCTGTGGCCACATGGGCATCACCATTTTTTCCCAAAAAATGTAACATTTTTTATGATGTATCAAAACATAATAAAATCTTTAGAAATGTGGTTTAAAAGTAATCATACTCACCCAATAAATGTTTAGGAACTCACAGTGAAATGGAATTATTTTCACAGGTTCCTGATACATGACATGGGAAATGAAAGGGGTTGACCAGATAAAATTTATCAGCCGGGTTGGGGAGGACTCTTTAAAAATATAAAAGTGTACTCACCTCCTCCGGTGCTCCCGGTATGCCCTGGTGCAGTCCATTGGGGCTCTGCTCCGACAACATTTGGGTGGTTTGGCATGCCCTCCCTTCACCTGTACCAGCGCTGTAAGAGGAGTACAGCTTTATCTTTTTTAAAAGCCTTCCCCAGCCCAGCTGACACATTTTTATTAGAGTCGGACAACCCCTTTAACGAATAACCTCATAGCTCTGTACACCGAAAAATAAAAATGTTATGGATTTGTGTGGAGCAAAAAAATGAAAGAACAAAAGCAAAAAAGGGCCCGGGTGTTAATGAGTTAAGGCATTTTTCTACCCTGGATGGCACTGCATGTGGTATCCTGACTATCACGCAGTGTACATACTGTACACTATTTCTCTCAGTCCGGTGTTGGTAGTTGCCATGGTACATAATTATTGCATAGAGTGAGCACCATTGTACTGTATATCCAGTGAGTAAATATGGACTCAGAGGTTGGCATCCCGCGTCTATTCAGATATGTGGCAGACACACAAGGAAGTGACCGGAGAGAAATGGTCCATGAAATACAACAGCTTGACTGTCCATGTTCTCACTTTAGGGCAGTATATGGATCTTACCTTACACTGGAAATCTATAGGTCATGGCATCTACCATCAAGAATCTACTAATCTTATAGATTCCCCAAATCTAATCACCTTTTATCATTTTCTATATGTTTTTTTACCTTGTTATTTTTAGGCAAATTACCGGCAGAGGTTAATGGGAAATAGAGTAGGCTCTGTGAGATCCTGAGCCACGGTTACCCCACTCCATGAGGATGAATGCACGCTGGCCGGCCCCCGCAGGAAGCCGGCCCCCGCAGTGGCTTCCGATGCATCGCTGGCTCCTTGAAGCCAGCAGGGGATCAGGAGCTTCTGCGCATGTACAGAGTTCCCCTCAGGCTGGAAGCCATTGGGGGTCATTTACTAAGGGCCCGATTCGTGTTTTCCCGACATGTTACCCGAATATTTCCGATTTGCGCCGATTTTCCCTGTATTGCCCCGGGATTTTGGTGCACGCGATCGGATTGTGGCGCATCGGCGCTGGCATGCAAGCGACGGAAATCGGGTGGCGTGGCAGAGCGAAAACCTGACGGATTCAGAAAAACCGCCGCATTTAAAACAAAAAAAGTGTCGCTTGGGACGCGCTTACCTTCACTTGGTCCGGCTCGGTGAATTCCAGCGCGTTCAGATGCTTTTCAGCGCAGCAGCGCCACCTGGTGGACGGCGGAGGAACTACCTTAGTGAATCCCGGCCGGACCCGAATCCACCGCAGAGAACGCGCCGCTGGATCGCGAACGGACCGGGTAAGTAAATCTGCCCCATTGTATCTGCTACATTCACAGGCGGCATGGACTTGCAGGGGGGCTGCTCTGCAGAGGCTACTCCACGCCTCAAATAGTTTCTGCAAGTAGTTTGGATAAAAGTAAAATAAAGTATAAAAACACAAAGGTTAGGTTTTAGAAAATAATGAAAGGAAATGATGGCTTAGTCAGATTTGAAGATGTTAAACCATAAAGAAACAAAGAAAAAAATCAAAGTAATAAATAACTGATCACTGCGGGTCAGACTATTGTTACCTTCACTGATCTGACCTGACCTATGGCACATGAGGCTACAGGGATGTAGACATGAATTCCTTGAAGGTCCATAAAGCTAATGTACCCAGTTATGCAGGATGACCATGTCTCTATGATCTAGGTCAAAAAGATCTTAGGCGCCCCCTTCTACCAATCGCTGGAAGTTCCAGTGGTTGTCCCCCTGGTGATTACACAGGTTGATGGAGATTAAGGTTTTTTTTTACCACTTAATGACTTCATTTTTTGAAACCAACTGTTGTGTCTTCTGATAGGAAAGTAAATTGGGGTGACTTCACCAGCTGTGACCCATTTTATTACTTTATTTTAATTACGTTATTCATTTACACCCGTTAGTTTGTTTTTAATTCCTTATATTCCTTAAAAAAAAGTTGAGAAATTAAAAATTGAAAATCATTACAGTGTCTATACCATCAATCCATAGAGGACGCCCTTCCACTGGCAGTAACTGGGGGACTGTCTGCCTGCAATATTACAGGGGACTGTACTGGAAGTACTGGGACCATTCTCATACATGTATTAAGGAGGCACATGGCGTGAGCTATTATGGCCTCTTTATTAAGTTTTATAAAGGGACAGACTACCTGGGCTACATGGACCACTCCGATGACCATCATAACGTAGCACTAACTGAGCTACTGGGTGCACTCTGATGTCTGTGGTAAGGTGGCAACTGGCTATGATAAGGCACTGACTGAGCTACCAGGACCACTTTATGACCATCTTAAGAAAAGCACTGCCTGAGCCACCAGGACCAATCTGATAATTATCATAAGGGGGAACTGCCTGAGCTACTTGGACCACTCTGATGACTGTGATAAAGTGTCACCTGGCCTGAGCTACTAGGACGACTACGCTGACCGTCATAATGACACACTGCTGAGCTACTAGGAACACTCTGATGACTGTGATAAGGGGGCACTACCTGAGTGTCCAGGACCACGTTGATGACTGTGATAAGGAGACACGGGGCAAGCTTCCAGGACCACTCTGATGATCATGATAAAGAGGCACTGTCTGAGCTTCCAGGACCACTCTGATGATTGTTATAAGGAGGCACTGTGTGAGCTACCAGGACCACTCTATGACCATCATAAGAAAGCACTAACTGAGCTACCAGGACCAATCTGATAATTGTCATAAGGGGAACGGCCTGAGCTACTAGGATGACTCTGCAGACCATCATAATGATGCACTGACTGAGCTACTAGGACCACTCTGATGACTGTCATAATGAGGCAATGGCTGAACTACTAGGACCACTATGATGACTGTGATAAGGGGGCACTACCTGAGATTCCAGGACCACTCTGATGACTGTGATAAGGAGGTACTGTCTGAGCTTCCAGGACCACTCTGATGACTGTGATAAGGAGGTACTGTCTGAGCTTCCAGGACCACCCAGATGACTATGATAAGGAGGCACGGGGCAAGCTTCCAGGACCACTCTGATGATCATGATAAAGATGCACTGTCTGAGCTTCCAGGACCACTCTGATGATTGTTATAAGGAGGCAATTTCTGAGGTTCCAGGACCACCCTGATGACTGTTATAAGGAGGCACTAAATGAGCTGATAGGACCCCTCTGATGACTATGATAAAGTGGAACACGGCCTGAGGTACTCGGACTCAGGTCCCTCTCTGCTTTGCATTAGAAATGACCTACTAGAAAAACTACAATCAGTAATACGGGTGCTCTCTGCTGGCAATAATAAGGGGGACAATCTATTGCAAGTCCTGAGTAAACCTTCATGGTATTAACAAGAGTTTACTCTGCTATTAAGGGTGCAATCTGTGGGAATTACTGACAACCATCTCATTCTATCAAACAGGACAGTCATTCAGCTTCTCTCTGCTGGCTCTTCCAGGTCAAAACTCATGTCTGGAAGAAGAGTTCACTTTGTTGCCATCAATTGGGGAATCTACTAAGCCGGAGTTTCAGGGACACTCTGTTGGAATATTAAGAGAGGTCACTTTCTTTGGGTGAAACTGCTTGAACCACTTTGCAGACAAAGACTTGTGACCCTATAAAGGTCATATTTATCTTAATCCTTTCCGTGTTGAGGAGCAGTGGGGATCTACAAGTCTCTGCTGATGGGAACCCGTCCAGCTCTATTTGCATATTGCACCTTGGCAGCAGAGCCTCCAGCTATTTATATAGGACGGAGGCCATGGAGAAGATTTGCTATATAATCCTGTCCAGATCAGGGACCCACTTCATATCCCAGCAGCACCGCGACCATGGGGTGCAGAATACTTGCTCTCGTCCTGCTGGGATTTCTGGGAGAGTCGTATGGACAAACACGGTGAGTATTTATATGTGTATGTTGTATTGACTTATACAATATATAAAGCATGATATGTAATTCCATAGTATCACACCTGTGCAAGGGTTGTATCTGGTATTGCAAGCCAAATCTAAGGAGCAATACCATATGCAACCTGTAGATAGGAGGGGCACTGTATCAGCACTGCACCAGAGGAACACATGTCCAATAACCACATTCAAACAAACTACATTCACTAAACTCTCTCCTCTACAATCTATTCTTAAGGCTCATCTTTCAGACCAAACACTACACGGTTGCATCCAGTTTGTGCCGGTCACTGCATTGGCTGTCCGTCTCTTTCCTATACAGTTTAAATTAATCACCCTCATCCACAAAGCTCTGCACAATACTGCACGTCCATACCACTCCTCTCTCATCTCAGTCTATCACCCAACCCGTGCTCTTCGATCTCTCAGTGATGTAAGATTATTCTCTTCCTTAATTCGAACTTCCCCTTCAAAGTTTCAAACGTGCTCTTAAAACCCATCTCTTTAGGCAAGCCTATCACACTTGCTAACTGCATGAAATGTCAACTCACCCATTACTAATCCATCTTATGTCCTCCTCCCATCTGTTATCTAGCAAACATCTGATATATACCAAGCTCTAGACTTTTCTGCAGTTGGCCCTCCCACATTGTTCAAATCAAACAAAATTGGTGTCAAGCATTCCTGCTGGTTTGTGCAGTATTTTTGTTTGTGCCACTATAGTTTTTAAGATATTAATAAAAGTTTTGAGAGGTCAACCAGGCCCCTATCTTTACCCAAATCAAACAAAACTGGTGCCAATCAATTGTGCTACATTTGTTCTGGTTTGCGCTGCTCAATAATTTGTTTGGGCTGCTATTGTTTTGAAGATATTAATGAAATTGTAAAGGTCACTGTTAATTAACTGTTTGATTCAGTTAATGGGGGGTGGGGGGGTGGTGATGATGATCTTTTGACCTTTACAATTTTGTTAATATCTTCAAAACAAAAGCAGCACAAACAAAATATTGAGCAGCACAAACGTGGCGCGATTGTTTGGCACTAGCTTTGTTTGGCACTAGTTTTGTTTGATTTGGGTAATGTTGGGCTGGTTGACCTTTGCTGACCTCTGGAAACTTTTATTAATATCTTAAAAATGATAGTGGCACAAACGAAATTTACTGCTGCACAAAACAGCACAAACATAGCACAAACGTTTGACACCAATTTTGTTAGATATGAATAAGGTGAAGGGGCCAACTTCACTCAGGTCTTCTCTGCAGTTATTTTCACAATACAAATGTATATAAATGTTGGCTGATGGCTGGTTCAAGTATCAGAATTTTCATCATCTTGTGTCACCCCTCCTGTTCATAGACTGTAAGCTCTTGTGTCACCCCCTCATCCTCATAGACTGTAAGCTCTTGTGTCACCCCCTCATCCTCATAGACTGTAAGCTCTTGTGTCACCCCCTCATCCTCATAAACTGTAAGTTTTTGTGTCACCCCCTCATCCTTATAGACTGTAAGCTCTTGTGTCTCTCCCTCATCCTCATAGACTGTAAGCTCTTGTGTCACCCTCTCAGCCTTATAGACTGTAAGCCCTTGTGTCACCCCCTCATCCTCATAGACTGTAAGCTCTTGTGTCACCCCCTCATCCTTATAGACTGTAAGCTCCTGTTCCCCCCCTTCATCCTCATAGACTGTAAGCTCTTGGGTTACCCCCTCATCCTTATAGACCGTAAGCTCTTCTGTCACCCCTTCATCCTCATAGACTGTAAGCTCTTGTGTCACCCCCTCATCCTCATAGACTGTAAGCTCCTGTGTCACCCCCTTCATCCTCATAGACTGTAAGCTCTTGTGTCACCCCCTCATCCTCATAGACTGTAAGCTCTTGGGTCACCCCCTCATCCTTATAGACCGTAAGTTCTTGGGTCACCCCCTCATCCTTATAGACTGTAAGCTCTTGTGTCACCCCCTCATCCTCATAGACTGTAAGCTCTTGTGTCAGCCCCTCATCCTCATAGACTGTAAGCTCTTGTGCCCCCCTCATCCTCATAGACTGTAAGCTCTTGTGTCCCCCCTTATCCTCATAGACTGTAAGCTCTTGTGTCACCCCCTCATCCTCATAGACTGTAATCTCTTGTATCACCCCCTCATCCTCATAGACTGTAAGCTCTTGTGTCACCCCCTCATCCTCATAGACTGTAAGCTCTTGTATCACCCCCTCATCCTCATAGACTGTAAGCTCTTGTGTCACCCCCTCATCCTCATAGACTGTAAGCTCTTGTGTCACCCCCTCATCCTCATAGACTGTAAGCTCTTGTGTCACCCCCTCATCCTCATAGACTGTAAGCTCTTGTGTCACCCCCTCATCCTCATAGACTGTAAGCTCTTGTGTCACCCCCTCATCCTCATAGACTGTAAGCTCTTGTGTCACCCCCTCATCCTCATAGACTGTAAGCTCTTGTGTCACCCCCTCATCCTCATAGACTGTAAGCTCTTGTGTCACCCCCTCATCCTCATAGATTGTAAGCTCTTGTGTCACCCCCTCATCCTCATAGACTTTAATCTCTTGTATCACCCCCTCATCCTCATAGACTGTAAGCTCTTGTGTCACCCCCTCATCCTCATAGACTGTAAGCTCTTGTGTCACCCCCTCATCCTCATAGACTGTAAGCTCTTGTGTCACCCCCTCATCCTCATAGACTGTAAGCTCTTGTGTCACCCCCTCATCCTCATAGACTGTAAGCTCTTGTGTCACCCCCTCATCCTCATAGACTGTAAGCTCTTGTGTCACCCCCTCATCCTCATAGACTGTAAGCTCTTGTGTCACCCCCTCATCCTCATAGACTGTAAGCTCTTGTGTCACCCCCTCATCCTCATAGATTGTAAGCTCTTGTGTCACCCCCTCATCCTCATAGACTGTAATCTCTTGTATCACCCCCTCATCCTCATAGACTGTAAGCTCTTGTGTCACCCCCTCATCCTCATAGACTGTAAGCTCTTGTGCCCCCCTCATCCTCATAGACTGTAAGCTCTTGTGTCCCCCCTTATCCTCATAGACTGTAAGCTCTTGTGTCACCCCCTCATCCTCATAGACTGTAAGCTCTTGTGTCCCCCCTTATCCTCATAGACTGTAAGCTCTTGTGTCACCCCCTCATCCTCATAGACTGTAATCTCTTGTATCACCCCCTCATCCTCATAGACTGTAAGCTCTTGTGTCACCCCCTCATCCTCATAGACTGTAAGCTCTTGTATCACCCCCTCATCCTCATAGACTGTAAGCTCTTGTGTCACCCCCTCATCCTCATAGACTGTAAGCTCTTGTGTCACCCCCTCATCCTCATAGACTGTAAGCTCTTGTGTCACCCCCTCATCCTCATAGACTGTAAGCTCTTGTGTCACCCCCTCATCCTCATAGACTGTAAGCTCTTGTGTCACCCCCTCATCCTCATAGACTGTAAGCTCTTGTGTCACCCCCTCATCCTCATAGACTGTAAGCTCTTGTGTCACCCCCTCATCCTCATAGACTGTAAGCTCTTGTGTCACTTCCTCATCCTCATAGATTGTAAGCTCTTGTGTCACCCCCTCATCCTCATAGACTGTAATCTCTTGTATCACCCCCTCATCCTCATAGACTGTAAGCTCTTGTGTCACCCCCTCATCCTCATAGACTGTAAGCTCTTGTGTCACCTCCTCATCCTCATAGACTGTAAGCTCTTGTGTCACCCCCTCATCCTCATAGAATGTAAGCTCTTGTGTCACCCCCTCATCCTCATAGACTGTAAGCTCTTGTGTCACCCCCTCATCCTCATAGACTGTAAGCTCTTGTGTCACCCCCTCATCCTCATAGACTGTAAGCTCTTGTGTCACCCCCCATATATTTGTACTCTGTAATGTAATATTATATTTATATCTGTCCCCTGTATTTTGTAAAGCTCCAGAATATAATGGCGCTATAAAATAAACTTTCTTGTTCTTCGTCTTCGTCTTATTATTATTATTATTATTGAAAAGGTTACTGGATATTTAAGATTTTCCAATCCTCAGATGTGTCCTGATCGCACCCAGCGTGCTCCGCGTGGATACGGATGAAACCATCATGGTCTCCATAGAAGGACATACATCCTCATCTGTTGATATTACGGTCCAGGATTTCCCAGAGATGAGATTCATGTTGGCTCGGAGTCAGGTTTCTGTCAGCAAAGACAATAACTTCCTGGGAAAAGCCACAATAAAGGTCAAAAATATAAATAATCGACTCCATTTTTCATAGTCAATAGAATAATTCCTTCCCCTTCACATTTTTTCTCCCTTCCTCCAGTTTTTTTATTCCTTTCCCATGCTAATTGCCTCCAATAGTTCCCCCTCCCCTATTTTTAACCCTTCCTCTATTTCTTAGCTTCGGTATCCTTTCTCAATTACTTAGACTCTTTCCTTCCTTTCTTCCTTCCTTTCTCCTTTTCATCCATTCCCTCACTTTGCTTTCCCTTTCTTTCCTTCTCTGATTCCCTCCAATGAACATCCCCCTCCGTCTTTGGAACTCTTCATATTTCTTAGCTTTTTTATCATTTCTCAATTAGTCTCTTTCCTCCCTTCCTTCCACCCTTTTTCGTTTCTTCTTTCCTCCCTTCCTTCAACCCTTTTTCGTTTCTTCTTTCCTTCCTTCTTTCCGTCACCTCCCCTTCCTTAAGTTCCCTTCCATTCCCTCTCTCCCTCCCCTTCCCTCTCTCCCTTCTTTCCATTCCATCCCTCCCCTTCCATTCCCTCCCTTTCTTCTTTCCCTTCCTTTCCATTTCTTTCCCTCCCTTTCTTCTTTCCCTTCCTTTCCATTTCTTTCACTCCCTTTCTTCTTTCCCTTCCTCCCCTTCCTCCCCTCCCTTTCTTCCTTCCCTTCCTCCCCTTCCTCCCCTCGCTTTCCTTTCCCTCCCTTTCTTCCTTCCCTTCCTTCCTTTCCTTCCTCCCCTCCCTTTCCTTTCCCTCCCTCCCTTACTTCCTTCCCTTCCCTTCCTCCCCTTCCTTTACATTTCCTTCCCTCCCTTACTTCCTTCCCTTCCCTTCCTCCCCTTCCTTTACATTTCCTTCCCTCCCTTACTTCCTTCCCTTCCCTTCCTCCCCTTCCTTTACATTTCCTTCCCTCCCTTACTTCCTTCCCTTCCTTCATTCCTCTCTGATTCCCTCTAATTATCATTTCACTTCCTCTTTTCTACACTCCCTCTATTTCTTTTGTATCCTTTCTAGCCTATTTTGATTCCGTTTTTTCATTCTTCCCTCTGATATTACTTCCAGTAATCCTTTGATTTTTTGCATCCTCTTTATTAGTTTTCGTCTCCCTTTTTCTCTTTTTCTTTCTTTTCCTCTGTTGTGTATAATGAAATAAATATTCTATCATTTCAGATTCCATCACAAAATGTAAACCCAAACACGAAGATGAAGCAATTTGTCACTATCAATGCAAGATCATCAGCGTGTTCCCTGGAGAAACATGTCCTCCTGTCCTTCCACAGCGGCTACATCTTCATACAGACTGACAAACCCATCTACACCCCGGCATCCAAACGTACTGTCTGCACCGATATATCTATATAATACATATATTATACATAGTAATCCTTGTAGTACTGACATATTAGCTATAGTAAGACTATGTTGACCATGATGTTTCTATCTCGCAGTTCTATATAGGATCTTCCCATTGAATAACAAACTGGAGTCAAAGAAAACTAAAGTGAAAGTGGAATTCCAGGTGAGCCAAGTGGTAGACATGGGCCATAGAGTATATGGACAGCCCTAAACTGGGCTCAGCACTTAAATCTACAATCTAGGAGACATGAGCGCCCCCCGTTGACTGCTTATACAAAACTTTGAATTTCTATGTTTAATCAGTGGGTGTTGTGGAGTGTATAATGCTACGGCTAATGGCATGATTTATAGATGGGTGAAAGGACCATTGTGGTGGAACTCATGGGGAACCCAGTAGCTGTCACTGACATGAATGTACTTTGGTTGTCCATAAATTAGGACCTCAAAAAAACCTGTCTTGGCCTTTTGTAAAACAATGAAGATAAAATTTTATTATAATTATATTACTTGGATTTTCTTCTTTCCGGTTCTAGAATCCACAAGGCATCATTGTAAAAAGAGAGGATATTTATCCAAGTCCAAACGGGTTTGTCTCCAAGAGCAATGATTTGTCAGAGTTGGAGAGGTAAGACGCATATCTAGACAACATTGAAGATTGGACTGATGTACAATCTTCTTCTTCGTCCCATGTATTAGTTATTATATGTAGTCATTGATAATTAGTCAAATACTGTCAAAGCTGAGAATTCTTTAGATCCACTGAACCAATCTAAGAACTTATTATGGAAAATCCAACTCAGTAGGATCTGCTGAGGTTAGACTACTTTCATTTGTGTTGGTAGGATCCAGCTCAACGGATGATACTCTAAAGCAACATATTAAGACACTGGGGCTCATTTACTAAGAGTCCTGCGGCCGCGATTCTGTCGGGTTTTCACGAATATTTCCGATTTGCGCTGTTTTGCGCCTAATTGCCCTGGGTTTGGCACGCGTGATCGGATTGTGGTGCATCGCCACCAGCTTTCACGCGACAGAAATCAGGGGGCATGGCCATCGGACAACTTGACGGATTCAGAAAAATCGTGGAATTTAGAAAACAATTTGTGTAGCAAAATCAGCACTCACATGCACCAGGAAGAAGAAGGTGAACTCCGGCGGACCTCAGAGGGGGAAGTGACACATGCAGGATATCGGGCGCAGGATCTTAGTGAATCCCGGCAGACCAGAATCCTCGTCGGACAATGCGCCACGGGATCGCGACTGGACCGGGTAAGTAAATGTGCCCCACTCTGTCCTTAAAGAGGACCTGTAACCTAAATTTTCGGCACTAGGAGCTGCTTACTAAAGTAAGCAGCTCCTAGTGCTTGATCAAACTCCGCAGTGTTAGAGTGATAGCGTTACCGAAAACCTCCGGTAACGCTATCTAACACTGCGGTGGGGTACAATGTAATCATCGGACAGCTCACAAAGCTGTCCGATGTATTCATGAGGGGGCGGTCCGATGCGCTCCCTCTTTCCCGGACCGCCCCGCTTGCTCCATAGGCCGGCAGTGACTGCCGCGCGCTAGGTGGCAGTCACCGCCCCTAGCCACGCCCCAACCCCGCCCCCTCATGCATACGTCGGACAGCTTTGCGAGCTGTCCGACACTTACATTGTACCCCGCCGCAGTGTTTGATAGCGTTACCGGAGGTTTCCGGTAACGCTATCACTTTAACACTGCGGCGTTTGATCAAGCACTAGGAGCTGCTTACTTTAGTAAGCCGAAAATTTAGGTGACAGGTCCTCTTTAAACAGATAAATAGGGTCTGGTTTCATACAACTGGCCCAATAAATATAATCTAATTCTCTGACAATGGACTCTGGTATTTCCTTTCTATGGAGGGTAATTAGAAACCATCTGCCAATCATGACAAAGGTTACCAGGTAAATGTCCCCAAATCAAGGGTCCTCAAACCTTTTCCTGGTATGGAGATTTTATGTGGCAAATCAAGACGAATCTGAAATATTTTCAATATTCCAGAATCTAAAAACTTTGGAAATTCGTAATGAATACAATTTGTGACAAACCTATTCCCTACCATTGCAACCCTTAGTTTCTCTATACCAATTTTAGAATCCATCCAATTGATTTTGGAGGGACTTTCCAACATTTCAAAATTCCCTCCAAGCCAGAAAATTAAGGTTTGCTATTAGAGATGAGCGCGCACTGAAATGCTCGGGTGCTCGTTATTCGAGACGAACTTTTCCTGATGCTCGAGTGCTCGTCTCGAATAACGAGCCTCATTGAAGTCAATGGGAGACCCGAGCATTTTTCAAAGGGACCATGGTTCGGGAATAAAATGTGTTATTTAATTGAAAAAGAATGTCTTTTGATAAGTTAGCAGATGTATGCAAACATCTGCAATCTATTCTTCACTGTTCCGCGCGTATATTATCTCACGACAAGTTAGCAGATGTGAAGAACAGTGAAGAATAGAATAAAAACAGTGAACACAGTGAACACAGGATCATTTAAGTGAAAAACGCAGTGAAAAACACCGTGAAGAATAGATTGCAGATGTTCGGCACATCTGCTTACTTGTCGGGAGATACTCTGTCCCGGGATCCGCTCCTCTTCTTCCACTGAAGTCTCCCCGATCTCTCTGCCCTTCCCAATGTCTCTCTGCCCTTCCCGATGTCTCTGTGCCGTTGCCCAATGTCTCCATGCCTGCCGGTGCCCTGCTGTCTCCGTGCCCGCCGCTGCCCCGCTGTCTCCGTGCCTGCCGCTGCCCCGCTGTCTCCTTGCCTGCCGCTGCCCTGGTGTCTCCGTGCCTGCCGCTGCCCCGGTGTCTCCGTGCCTGCCGCTGCCCCGATGTCTCCGTGCCTGACGCTGCCCACGATGTCTCCGTGCCTGCCGCTGCCCACGATGTCTCCGTGCCTGCCGCTGCCCACGATGTCTCCATGCCTGCCGCTGCCCCGGTGTCTCCGTGCCTGCCGCTGCCTGTGCTGCTCCCAGGTGTCTCTGTGCTGCTCCCCGGTGTCTCTGTGCTGCTCCCTGGTGTCTCTGTGCTGCTCCCTGGTGTCTCTGTCCTGCTCACCGTGTTCTTCTATGTGTTCTTCACATACTATTTTGTTCGCACCGTTCCGCGCATATCTTCCAACAAGTAAGCAGATGTGCGGAACATCTGTAATCTATTCTTCACTGTGTTTTTCACTGTGTTTTTCACTTAAATGATCCTGTGTTCACTGTGTTCAATGTTTTTATTCTTCACTGTGTTTTTTTAATTAAATGCTCGATCTCGAGCAGGGGAAATACTCGTCCGAGCAATGAGCCGTTACGAGTACCTTAATACTCGAACGAGCATCAAGCTCGGACGAGTATACTTGCTCATCTCTATTTGCTATTCCCAATGTGTAGAAAAGTGTCGAGCTAAGTGAAAGCTGGATCTGAAACTAAAGAGGCTACAGCCTTTACAATTACAACACATATTCAGCCCTGAAGACATACTCCAGGCCGAATAGGGACTCTCCAACCAACAGTTCCTTACACTGTTGCCATGGAGGTCTTCCAAGCCATATTTCTACCCATATTAATCTGAATATCCTACTAAAGCAAATTACAAAATGTCAAACACTCCCAATAATTATTTAAATTGACTTTTAACCTTTGAGAGATTTTTGAGAAGCAAATGGTGGAAACCTTCACATTGGGGACACATCTACATTTCATAAATGGTCCCTCTACCTACTTGTATAAAGATTTCTCTACAGTAATGATAGGAATTGATAAAATTCAACATAGATAACACAATATAACAATCTTGTCTGCAGTCTTGGTGTCTGGACCCTCACGGCCAGGTATGAAGACTCTCCGGAGAACTTCACCACCAACTTTGAGGTCAAAGAATATGGTAAGAGGACAGGAGTACATGAGAGTTACTCCTGGTGTAATGAACTACACAGAAACTCACAATGGCTATTTTTATGTCATATCATTAGTTCTTCCAAGCTTTGAGGTTACTATAAAGACCCTGAAAAATTTCATGTATCTTGAAGACGATGTGTTTTCGGTGACCATCAATGCACAGTGAGTAACTTCAACTATTCTTAACGGCACTTTTTCAAAAAGTTGAAGATGGAGACTCTTAAAGGGACCTATTTCAACATCCAAGCTAAAGATAGATTCAGGGGTCATCTTTTGTACCAGGGAGATACCAATAATCAAGGGATTGAGGTCAGTGCTCCTAGTGGTTGAGGGAAATGAGTCAAGGTCTCTGGGGTTTATATCAGTAACTGGAACATTCGCAAAATCAGACTAAATCCAGCATCCCCAGTGGAGAAGAGCAGAGGGTAACCAATACCTGACACCTTTAATATGTCCTCAGTAACAGTTAGTTTAGGTGTTAATAATATACTTTGTGGTCTAAGATTGCATAGTGGTGGTCTGTAATGTAGATTATGTAGTAACACCCTTGGAGGCCTAGACTGGTATTGGACCCATGTACCCAAATATCATCATGCCTGGAAGACTAAAGTAGTGCAATAAATTCTTGCTGACAGTGAGGTGTTGTAGTGTAGTGAAGTGAAGAACACCAGCATCCTAGATGACCTAGATAGGGAAAGGGTTGGTGATCTCGTCTATAGAAGCCATTAGAGTGGGGTAGATAATCTGGTGACTGATGGTATAAAATGTATAAATGTTGGTATTTATGGTAGTCTATGGTACTAAATTGGTTTATTCCCAAATTCCTGGAATTATATAATAGCATAGACATTATTTTTAGTATTTGGTGTTGTGTAGAGCAGCAGTAGGTTTTAGCTGTCTCATCATTGATGGTCGAGGGTAGGAAAAGGGTTCATTTCAATATACATGACAATGTATGATACTCTAAACACTATTTCCAGCAATCCCATTGGTGTAGAGCAGCGATAACTATTACATAACTATTTGCCACATCCTTGGTGGATAATTGACAAACATCAAGTGGTTTATGAATTTCCCTACGAGATTGGTTGTAAGGAAATCATCCCCCAGACCCTAAATTAGAGGTTCTATTTAGAAAGTTTCCATGGGGATCCTTGCACAACATATACACACGGTATACATCTCACAATAACGTGAAGCTCTTACGCTCTATAGATACCTCTACGGGAAGCCGGTTTCTGGTAAAGCCTTCGTCCTGTTCAAACTGAAGAGAGGAAATGAAGAGAAAAGTCTAACAGATTCTCTAAGGAGGATTCCGGTAATGTTATGCATGGAAATAATGTGACTAGATTTCTGGGAGCCCATCTAATGTTAAAAAATATAAATTAATATAATAATACTGTGGCTATAGTGAGGATTCCTCTGTCTTCATCCTTGGCCCTCACCTTGGTGTGAATGTAGGGTTCTTTCAGGTCAAAGTACAGGCAGTCCCCGGGTTACATACAAGATAGGGTCTGTAGGTTTGTTCTTAAGTTGAATTTGTATGTAAGTCGGAACTGTATATTTTATCATTGCAATCCCAGCCAGAACTTTTTTGGATTTTAAAAATTTTGGATTTTAAAAATGTTGGGCTGTCATAAGAATCAGGATTAACAATAAATCTTCATTACAGACAACTGTTATAGCTGATTATTGTAGCCTAGGACTAAAGTACAATAAATTACCAATATCCAGAGGTCCGTTTGTAACTAGGGGTCGTATGTAAGTTGAGTGTTCTTAAGTAGGGGACCGCCTGTACAATATCTACTTATCTGGTGTAGAATAATGGCCTGGATGGTAAGAAAACATTATAGCTGAAGATTGTAGACAGAAGTCAACCCAGAGACATCTCTTAAGATGGAGTGACCATCAAGGGACATGACTGGAAGCCATAAGTCAATGGGTAATGGCTGCAGACTGGATAGAAGGACATAAGGCAGTCAGAAAACTATAATCTAGCCATTCAGGTCTATATATAGTAGATGTCATGATTACATTATCATATGTGGACTGTTGATGAGAAGTAGATTGCTAACAAGTAAGGACATGGAAATGGAAAATCAGGTGTGGAAAATGTCCCCTTGTAAAGGTACAATGAAAACAATGGGAAGTACTGGAGATGGGAGGCCAAAGTATACACAGATTTCGGACAAAAAAGACCAATGAGGCAAACATACTACAAGCTTGGATTGTGAATTCCTGTGCCTCTTGACTATAGACAACCCTTGTACATGGGATGTGAGAAAAAATTGTTTGTTGATATTTTCCTAGATTTCTGATGGAACTGGGGAGGTGGAACTGCTGAGAAAAGATCTGATGAAAGACTTCAAGAATCCTAATGACTTACTGCAGTACAGATTACATATTTCTGTCACAGTCATAACTGACTCAGGTGAGAGGAGAGCGGGTACAGAGGGGGAGTGGACACAGATACAGGGAGAAGAAGAGACCTAAGAGGGGAAGAGATAGAGAAAATGGGAGAAATGGAGGAAGGGTTAAAGAAGAACTCAAGAAATAGAGAGGAGGAGAAGAGATACAGGAGATGGAAAGAGATACAGAAAAGGGGAAGAGATACAAAAGAGGAGAAGAGATATAGAAGGGGAGAAGAGATATAGAAGAGGAGAAGAGATATAGAAGAGGGGACGAGATACAGAATAGGAGGAGATATAGAAGAGGGGAAGGGATTCAGAAGAGGAGAAGAGATTTAGAAGAGGGGAAGAGTTATAGAAGAGGAGAAGAGATACAGAAGAGGAGAAGAGATACAAAAGAGGAGAAGAGATACAGAAGAGGAGGAGATATAGAAGAGGAGGAGATACAGAAAAGGGGTAGAGATACACAAGAGGGGAAGAGATATAGAAGAGGAGGAGATATAGGAGAGGAGGAGATATAGAAGAGGGGTCGAGATACAGGACAGGAGGAGATATAGAAGAGGAGGAGATATAGAAGAGGAGAAGAGATTTAGAAGAGGGGAAAGATACAGAAGGAGATAAGAGATAGAGAAGAGGGGAAGAGATACAGAAGAGGGGAAGAGTTATAGAAGAAGATAAGAGATACAGAAGAGGAGAAGAGATACAGAAGGGGAGAAGAGATACAGAAGAGGAGAAGAGATTTAGAAGAGGGGAAGAGATATAGAAGAGGGGAAGAGATTCAGAAGAAGATAAGAGATACAGAAGAGGGGAAGAGATTTAGAAGAGGGGAAGAGATATAAAAGAGGAGAAGAGATACAGAAGAGGGAAGAGATACAGAAGAGGGGAAGAGATATAGAAGAGGAGGAGATATAGAAGAGGGGAAGAGATACAGAAGAGGGGCGAGATATATAAGAGAAGAAGAGATATAGAAGAGGAGGAGATATAGAAGAGGGGAAGAGATATACTGTAAAAGAGGGGGATAGTTACAGAACAGATACCGTACATTTTAAGCTTCATTCATAGAAAATACACTAATAAGTAATGTAGTAATGTAGTTATATGAGTAATTCTTCACCTTTCATGTTGCAGGAGGGGATTTGGTTGAGGCTGAGCTTGGAAACATTTTTATAGTAAAATCCCCTTACAAAATTGTCTTCACTCGGACACCCAAATATTTCAAACCCGGAATGCCCTTTGACCTGACGGTAGGTGGCATCATGTTATCTATTCATTTACTTCACAATTCCCTTTATAGGTGAGTAAGGAGCTGTTCTGTTCCAGTATATACCCATTCCCCATCCATTGGATTCACAATGGCCTCTCCACTTGTCATTGCTCCTAGAAGGTGTCCATGTGATGCTCTCGTTATGTTCTCTTATGTAATGGCTACACAAATATATCCTAATTAAAGGGACACAGCTTGCTTCTCCCACTAATAGTGCCACACCTGTCCACTGGTTGCATGTGGTATTGCCTAACCCTTTTATTTAGTACTTTTTTTTTATCCCATTTCTGTCACTTAGGTGATGGTGACAAACCCAGATGGTTCTCCTGCCAAAAATATCCCGGTGGTGGCAGAACCTGGGAATGTCTACTCGACAACCACTCAGGATGGAACAGCAAGGATCATTCTGAACACAGACACAAAAACCAAGACACTGGATATAACTGTGAGTGAATGTCGATTTGGCTTGATTCAAATTCATTATGAATTTTTTCAAATTGTTCTCTTTCTTTTGTGTAATTCAAACATTTGGGATACAGTATGTCACATAAAAATAGGAAAAGTCAGTCTTGTATGCCAGGAAAGAATATCATGGATGATAGGCGAGTCTAGTTCTGGTACCACAGGTCATAGAAGGGGGGATGTCAACCCCACAAAACCTCCATCAACTCAGAAGACCGTAGAAACCTGACGAGAGTATCGGTCTGGGGACTCATTTGGAGAGACCAGAACCAGGCACTGCTGGCCAATATGAAGGGGCAGAAGGAGAGTTTCCAAGGTCACCCTACTAAAACCACTAAGACTTGGAAACCGTTAGATTAGGAGTTCCTGTAACACAGATAAGAGAGCTGGGACATGAACTTCTAGGGCAGTGGTGGTGAACCTATGGCACGGGTGCCAGAGGTGGCACTCAGATCCCTCTCTATGGGCACCTGTGCCATCACCCCATCGCAGACTCCGCCAGACAGGACTCAAGGCCTCTTGCAGTCCCAGGCAGCCCAGGACCCTAGAAGGAAGTTACAATGATAACCAAAGCCTTTTCTCCTTCTTTCTACTGTATTGGTGTCCAAAGGTGCCTATACAATTTAAACATGTGACTGAGCAGGGAGTAATAAGTTACTTTTTAGACTGTCGCATCGGGGGTTTTGGATGTAGTTTGGGCACTCGGCGTCTAAAGGGTTTGCCATCAATGATCTAGGGTATGCAGTCATGACCAAGTCTAGTTTTCTTTGGTCCTAGATCTCTGACCCAACTGAGTAACTAACTTTATAGTTTAGGCAGATCCTAACAGAACAACTCTGGCAGTTCACTGAGCTTTAGTGGTACCAGGTCCAGTTCTTTTTACATATCATTAGTTGAAAATTGCCTGAGACTGCCAAATATTTACAGTATAAAGATATATAAGAAAATTCTCAAATCTCAATTCCCTAGTGATGTTTACACAATAAAGATAATTTTTACCCCTTTACTTTACAATGTTACTCAGTTTTATTGCTGTTTTAGCTTCTATCAGTCAGTGATGGTCAGTGTTAGATTCCAAGTGTCTCTACACAGACACTTCATGATCCCTCTAGTTCTATGTGCTGAAAATGTGCTTAGATTATATACACTTTCATCTGGCTTCTGAACATTCTACTAGTATCTGACACATAGAAAGAAAGATGAAACAGATGAGAGATGATGAAATCCATGAGATGCCTACAACACACAGGGGCACATTTACTAAGGGTCCATTTTGCTCTGAATTGCCCAGGGGTTTTAGCACACGCGATCGGTTTGTGGTGCATCGGCGCCGGCTTGCATGCGACACAAATCCGGGGGGGGGGGGGGCGTGGACGTCGGACAACCCGATTGATTCGGACAAACCCTGGAATTTAAGAACGAAATTGTGTCACAAGATCAGCACTCACATGCACCGGGATGAAGAAGGTGAACTCCGGCGGACCTCAGCGGGGGAAGTGATGGATGCAGCAAATCAGGCGCACAAGCTATGTGAATCACTGAAGATCCGAATCCTCGTCGGACAATGCACAGTGGGTATCGCGACGGGACAGGTAAGTAAATGTGCCACTTTGTGACACAGTCAGCTGTCCTACATCTCTGCTATTCCACAACACATAGATCTGCTGTGCTGTCCTTCCCAGATAAAGACTTATCTGTCTGTAGCTTTACACTCCTCGCTGCCGGCAGGAAGTCAGTGTCTGTGTATCAGTCTGGGCTCCGACCTGGACTGCAGGGGAGCGGGACCAGAATGCAAGGAGCAGAGAGGCACACAGACAACTCCGCTCCACGTCACACAGAAGTCCAAGATGTCTTCACTGACCCAAGTCAGAAGTTACAAAGTCATGTCTAGGGGCAACTGATATTGTGTACATGAGGACTGATAGAGACAGGTTAGACTTGAAATGCTGGATTATTGTTGTTAACAGTTAATTAGAGAATGCATTATTTTATTATCCTGAGAATATTTAAGAAACTTGTCTTTGTGGGAATATCCCATTCAACTTATACTTTTAGAAGTTGTTTGATTCCTGTGTTTATTCTTTTTATTATAGGTGAAAACATTTGTGCAACGGCTAGAATCCACAAGACAAGCATCGGGAAAGCTTTCAGTGTCACCATATAGAGATTTCAATGGACAGGGAAATTACTTACACATCAGTCTACCTAATGATGTGCTGGAACGGGGGAAACAAATCTTCATACATTTCATCACCCAAAATAGAAATAGAGGCGTTCAAGCACAAACATTACAGTTAACCTACCTGGTACATAGCACTATAATTATATATTTTCCTACTATAACACTGCCCCCTATGTACAAGAATATAACTACTATAATACTGCCCCCTATGTACAAGAATATAACTACTATAATACTGCCCCCTATGTACAGGAATATAACTACTATAATACTGCCCCCTATGTACAAGAATATAACTACTATAATACTGCCCCCTATGTACAAGACTATAACTACTATAATACTGCCCCCTATGTACAAGAATATAACTACTATAATACTGCCCCCTATGTACAGGAATATAACTACTATAATACTACACCCTATGTACAAGAATATAACTACTATAATACTGCCCCCTATGTACAAGAATATAACTACTATAATACTGCCTCCTATGTACAAGAATAGAACTACTATAATACTGCCCCCTATGTACAGGAATATAACTACTATAATACTGCCCCCTATGTACAGAAATATAACTACTATAATACTGCCCCCTATGTACAGAATATAACTACTATAATACTGTCCCCTATGTACAAGAATATAACTACTATAATACTGCCTCCTATGTACAGGAATATAACTACTATAATACTGTCCCCTATGTACAAGAATATAACTACTATAATACTGCCCCCTATGTACAGGAATATAACTACTATAATACTGCCCCCTATGTACAAGAATATAACTACTATAATACTGCTCCCTATGTACAAGAATATAACTACTATAATACTGCCCCCTATGTACAGGAATATAACTACTATAATACTGCCTCCTATGTACAAGAATATAACTACTATAATACTGCCCCCTATGTACAGGAATATAACTACTATAATACTGCCCCCTATGTACAAGAATATAACTACTATAATACTGCCCCCTATGTACAGGAATATAACTACTATAATACTGCCCCCTATGTACAGGAATATAACTACTATAATACTGCCCCCTATGTACAGAATATAACTACTATAATACTGCCCCCTATGTACAGGAATATAACTACTATAATACTGCCCCCTATGTACAGGAATATAACTACTATAATACTGCCCCCTATGTACAAGAATATAACTACTATAATACTGCCCCCTATGTACAGGAATATAACTACTATAATACTGCCCCCTATGTACAGGAATAGAACTACTATAATACTGCCGCCTATGTACAAGAATATAACTACTATAATACTGCCCCCTATGTACAGGAATATAACTACTATAATACTGCCCCCTATGTACAAGAATATAACTACTATAATACTGCCCCCCTATGTACAAGAATATAACTACTATAATACTGCCCCTATGTACAAGAATATAACTACTATAATACTGCCTCCTATGCATAAGAATATAACTACTATAATACTGCCCCTATGTACAAGATTACAACTACTATAATACTGCCCCCTATGTACAAGAATATAACTACTATAATACTGCCCCCTATGTACAAGAATATAACTACTATAATACTGCCCCCTATGTACAAGAATATAACTACTATAATACTGCCCCCTATGTACAAGAATATAACTACTATAATACTGCCCCCTATGTACAAGAATATAACTACTATAATACTGCCCCCTATGTACAAGAATATAACTACTATAATACTGCCCCCTATGTACAAGAATATAACTACTATAATACTGCCCCCTATGTACAAGAATATAACTACTATAATACTGCCCCCTATGTACAAGACTATAACTACTATAATACTGCCCCCTATGTACAAGAATATAACTACTATAATACTGCCTCCTATGTACAAGAATAGAACTACTATAATACTGCCCCCTATGTACAGGAATATAACTACTATAATACTGCCCCCTATGTACAGGAATATAACTACTATAATACTGCCCCCTATGTACAGAATATAACTACTATAATACTGTCCCCTATGTACAAGAATATAACTACTATAATACTGCCTCCTATGTACAGGAATATAACTACTATAATACTGTCCCCTATGTACAAGAATATAACTACTATAATACTGCCCCCTTTGTACAGGAATATAACTACTATAATACTGCCCCCTATGTACAAGAATATAACTACTATAATACTGCCCCCTATGTACAGGAATATAACTACTATAATACTGCCCCTATGTACAAGAATATAACTACTATAATACTGCCCCCTATGTACAGGAATATAACTACTATAATACTGCCCCCTATGTACAGGAATATAACTACTATAATACTGCCCCCTATGTACAGAATATAACTACTATAATACTGCCCCCTATGTACAGGAATATAACTACTATAATACTGCCCCCTATGTACAGGAATATAACTACTATAATACTGCCCCCTATGTACAAGAATATAACTACTATAATACTGCCCCCTATGTACAGGAATATAACTACTATAATACTGCCCCCTATGTACAGGAATAGAACTACTATAATACTGCCGCCTATGTACAAGAATATAACTACTATAATACTGCCCCCTATGTACAGGAATATAACTACTATAATACTGCCCCCTATGTACAAGAATATAACTACTATAATACTGCCCCCCTATGTACAAGAATATAACTACTATAATACTGCCCCTATGTACAAGAATATAACTACTATAATACTGCCTCCTATGTATAAGAATATAACTACTATAATACTGCCCCTATGTACAAGATTACAACTACTATAATACTGCCCCCTATGTACAAGAATATAACTACTATAATACTGCCCCCTATGTACAGGAATATAACTACTATAATACTGCCCCCTATGTACAGGAATAGAACTACTATAATACTGCCGCCTATGTACAAGAATATAACTACTATAATACTGCCCCCTATGTACAGGAATATAACTACTATAATACTGCCCCCTATGTACAAGAATATAACTACTATAATACTGCCCCCTATGTACAAGAATATAACTACTATAATACTGCCCCCTATGTACAAGAATATAACTACTATAATACTGCCCCCTATGTACAAGAATATAACTACTATAATACTGCCCCCTATGTACAAGAATATAACTACTATAATACTGCCCCCTATGTACAAGAATATAACTACTATAATACTGCCCCCTATGTACAAGAATATAACTACTATAATACTGCCCCCTATGTACAAGAATATAACTACTATAATACTGCCCCCTATGTACAAGACTATAACTACTATAATACTGCCCCCTATGTACAAGAATATAACTACTATAATACTGCCTCCTATGTACAAGAATAGAACTACTATAATACTGCCCCCTATGTACAGGAATATAACTACTATAATACTGCCCCCTATGTACAGGAATATAACTACTATAATACTGCCCCCTATGTACAGAATATAACTACTATAATACTGTCCCCTATGTACAAGAATATAACTACTATAATACTGCCTCCTATGTACAGGAATATAACTACTATAATACTGTCCCCTATGTACAAGAATATAACTACTATAATACTGCCCCCTATGTACAGGAATATAACTACTATAATACTGCCTCCTATGTACAGGAATATAACTACTATAATACTGCCTCCTATGTACAAGAATATAACTACTATAATACTGCCCCCTATGTACATGAATATAACTACTATAATACTGCCCCCTATGTACAAGAATATAACTACTATAATACTGCCCCCTATGTACAGGAATATAACTACTATAATACTGCCCCCTATGTACAGGAATATAACTACTATAATACTGCCCCCTATGTACAGAATATAACTACTATAATACTGCCCCCTATTTACAGGAATATAACTACTATAATACTGCCCCCTATGTACAGGAATATAACTACTATAATACTGCCCCCTATGTACAAGAATATAACTACTATAATACTGCCCCCTATGTACAGGAATATAACTACTATAATACTGCCCCCTGTGTACAGGAATATAACTACTATAATACTGCCCCCTATGTACAGGAATATAACTACTATAATACTGCCCCCTATGTACAGGAATATAACTACTATAATACTGCCCCCTATGTACAGAATATAACTACTATAATACTGTCCCCTATGTACAAGAATATAACTACTATAATACTGCCTCCTATGTACAGGAATATAACTACTATAATACTGTCCCCTATGTACAAGAATATAACTACTATAATACTGCCCCCTATGTACAGGAATATAACTACTATAATACTGCCCCCTATGTACAAGAATATAACTACTATAATACTGCTCCCTATGTACAAGAATATAACTACTATAATACTGCCCCCTATGTACAGGAATATAACTACTATAATACTGCCTCCTATGTACAAGAATATAACTACTATAATACTGCCCCCTATGTACAGGAATATAACTACTATAATACTGCCCCCTATGTACAAGAATATAACTACTATAATACTGCCCCCTATGTACAGGAATATAACTACTATAATACTGCCCCCTATGTACAGGAATATAACTACTATAATACTGCCCCCTATGTACAGAATATAACTACTATAATACTGCCCCCTATTTACAGGAATATAACTACTATAATACTGCCCCCTATGTACAGGAATATAACTACTATAATACTGCCCCCTATGTACAAGAATATAACTACTATAATACTGCCCCCTATGTACAGGAATATAACTACTATAATACTGCCCCCTGTGTACAGGAATATAACTACTATAATACTGCCCCCTATGTACAGGAATAGAACTACTATAATACTGCCGCCTATGTACAAGAATATAACTACTATAATACTGCCCCCTATGTACAGGAATATAACTACTATAATACTGCCCCCTATGTACAAGAATATAACTACTATAATACTGCCCCCCTATGTACAAGAATATAACTACTATAATACTGCCCCTATGTACAAGAATATAACTACTATAATACTGCCTCCTATGTATAAGAATATAACTACTATAATACTGCCCCTATGTACAAGATTACAACTACTATAATACTGCCCCCTATGTACAAGAATATAACTACTATAATACTGCCCCCTATGTACAAGAATATAACTACTATAATACTGCCCCCTATGTACAAGAATATAACTACTATAATACTGCCCCCTATGTACAAGAATATAACTACTATAATACTGCCCCTATGTACAAGAATATAACTACTATAATACTGCCCCCTATGTACAGGAATATAACTACTATAATACTGCCCCCTATGTACAGGAATAGAACAGAAAAGGATACTTTGCTGACATGAAGAATGTTATGTTGGATGACAATTGTGCTGCAATATTCCGGTTTGCTACAATGTAAAGATAGAGTTGCGGCTCTCACCGATTATCGTATAGAAGTATATCCTTTAGTGTCAGTGACACGACTAGGGAGGGTACAAGCTGTGGCAATTTAATAGTCACAGGCGCTTTCTCAAGCCAAGGTCATTGGCTTGAGAAAGCTCCTGTTAGGGCCAAACGTCCCCGTTTCCGTAGCTTGTACCCCCCCTAGTCGTGTCACTGACACTAAAGGATATACTTTTATACGATTATCGGTGAGTGCCGCAACTCTATCTTTACATTGTTTGATGGACTTTGATCTATTTTTGCTGAGCGACACCGACACTCCTGTTGCATGGTATGCCTTACGCCGTTTTGTATATTCCGGTTTGCTGCCTGCAATAAAATGTCTTTATTGTTTTGGCTTTACAAGAGCTGAGAAGAAGAGGAGGAGGAATAAGGAGCTCAATAAATGGCCTGCTGTGCAAGACTTCATGGGAATTGTAGTCTCAGCATCTAAAGTAACAACACAGGAAATAAACTGGATGCTGGAATCATAACTTTATACAAGTCATATCTCTGAAAACTCTTTGTATATCTGATTTTTTCATCTTCTATGATTATTTGCTTAGTAAATCCGCATGATTTATTTGTTCTTCCCTCTCACAGGTCCTGAGCCGGGGACAGATAGTGACTATGGGTCGGCAGGAGCGGGGGAGCGGTCAGTCTTTGGTCACTGTCCCCTTGATAATTACAGAGGAGCTCTTGCCGTCTTTCCGGATTGTGGCTTATTACACTGTGGGGGATGAGCTGGTGTCCGACTCCCTCTGGGTGGATGTTGTAGACGACTGCATGGGAACGGTAAAGAGGCCCTAATATAGAATTTATATATGAATAATATAAACCTACCTGTTCCGGTATCATCTTCTGTTTGCCCAATGAACTTGAGGATTTTGTATTTGTGTTTTATTCTGGTTCATGGTGTGAACAAAGGTTTGTGTTTGGTGTTGGAATTGTACCGCACCGATTACCCTGCAGCTCTGCTCCGGTTCATCAGTGGTTATCCTACTGTGATGGACATATCATATTATACCTACTTTGAGTCCTTATCCTATCAACAGTGAACCAGGATACGGACCTCACTGTAATGATTCTTTGATTCTATTCTGAGTTCTTGTTATATTTCACACTTGACCAAGCCAGCACGTACCCAGCTACTTCTATATGATATCTCTTGCCCCCTCTTTTTGTCTCTTGGTTTTCCTTTAGTCTATTGATTTGGTACTTTGTTTGCCCCTTTTTTTTGTGACCTGTCTCTTGTGACTATTCTTATCTGTTTGTTCCTTAGTCTTGTCATATCATGGAGTTTGTACTTTGGCCCAGAGAGG
Organism: Engystomops pustulosus; assembly: GCF_040894005.1. Taxonomy (NCBI): domain Eukaryota; kingdom Metazoa; phylum Chordata; class Amphibia; order Anura; family Leptodactylidae; genus Engystomops; species Engystomops pustulosus. Next base: position 210,558,123 of record NC_092414.1, read on the forward strand.
GATCATCTTTTAGTTGTCTCAGCACCGCCTAGGGAAGGCGAGGCAATAGGAAGGGACAGATGGGAAAGGGATTAGTCTAAGGGCCCGTTGTCAGTGTCTTCATTTAGTTTGAGACCCAGTGTGACAAAACCTTTATTATTATTTATGTATTATTATTGTTATTATTGCATTATCATTATAATAATTATTATTACAAATAGTGATGAGTGGACTTATCCATTGCAGGTGTTAGGCTACATTCACACGATGTATGCCCGCCATACCATAGTATGCATCCATTGGCACCGGGGAGAGGAGGAGGGGATGAGTGGCGCTCACCCACGCCCATCTCCATAGTAATATATGGCGCATGGAGCCGTATTCCGGAAAAAGATAGGATGTGTCCTATCTTTCTCCCGGCTACGGAACAGTTTGGTGCCGCACATGTGCTGCACCATACCGCTCCCGTAGGGTGCCATGTGCCCATTGTATATATGCCGTATATACGTCCCCCATACGTCCATGTTAATGTAGCCTTAGGGTTACTTAAATTATTTATTTAAATGTTGCGTTGCATCAGCCCCGATCACAACAGCACCGATTGCAGACTTTACTTGGGGGAGTCTGAGTACAAACCCGAACTTATGGTTTGGGTTCCGGTCCAGATTCAGATAATACAATAATAGCAGTGATCACAATATAACTCGCCATAGTAATAGGAACATCATCATAAAATATTCACATAAAAATTATTTATCAAAGTTTTCTCCTGTAAGGTACTAACTACGGTATAATCATACAAATTCTGACGGCATACAAAATGATGTTAAAATATTTATATTAAAATAGCATAAAAACATTTAGAGTGGGAATAATAAATTATTATTTTTATTATTATTATCATTATTATTATTTTAATATTTTTTTTTTTCTATTACCATACCACTTAGTAGCAGAATAATTATAATTAGTTTCAAATCAAGAGCTTCCATCTTTCTAAATTATAGTGCCAGATTGCTAAATCTCACCAAAAAGACATGTCTAGGCCATTGCATTCACATCTTATTGGGGGTCATTTACTAAGGGCCCGATTCGCGTTTTCCCGACGTGTTAACCGAATATTTCTGATTTGCGCGGGTTTTCCCCTGAATTGCTCCGGGATTTTGGCGCACGCAATCGGATTGTGGCGCATCGGCGCCGGCATGCACGCGCCGGAAATCAGGGGGCGTGGCCGAACGAAAACCCGACGGATTCGGAAAAACCACCACATTTTAAAAAAAAAAGTGTTGCGGGACTCGCGCTTACCTTCACCAGGAATAGGCCGGTGAACTTCAGGGCATTCCGGAGGGCCTCGGGGAACTTCAGCGCAGCAGCGTTGGAGGAACTACCTTAGTGAATCACCGGAAGACCCGAATCCACCGCAGAGAACGCGCCGCTGGATCGCAAATGGGCCGGGTAAGTAAATCTGCCCCACTGTGTTTGGGCGCTGTATTCCATCTATTGATGAAGACTTTTTCTTTTTTATTAGTTTTTCACATAAGGTAATAGAGGTAGGCATTTTGTCCTACAACAAGTCCAAACACAGTCGGGAACAGAATATCCATTGCATGGTAGACAATATATTTTTCGCAAGCAGCTCGGGCATTTGCTTAATAGGCACCAACATACAAACTCCTCCAAGCCATCATCTCCCAGCTGGATGAATCTGAAGAAAAGGTTGTCCTATTCTGGAACTTGACATAAATCATGGTGGTTGAATCCCTTATGTTCAAGTTTTTATCAACTTTCCATTAAACGGATCATAAATGGTTCAGTTTGGAGTTCCCCTTTAAGTGACATAAGAATATTATAAGTTATAATAGTCTTAAAGTGCACTGAACTCCTTTATGTAAACTTCTGGTTGTATAATATAGCTTTGCCTTTCCGATCCTGCGATGATAAGATGACTCAGTTTTTACTCTCCTGGTCTACATGGCAAAGTTTGTTTCGGTAAAAAAATTTTTACGTATTTTATTTAATATTTTTAAAAATATTAAGAAATTACATTTAAATAAATAGATTAAAATGTATTTAAAATGAAATAATAATTCTTTTAAAGAAGCTTATTTATAAGAAACAGAACCTGCATAAAACAGCAGAAAAGCAGAAAATTATAAGTCCTGATGTTTTGGTTTATGAGGTGAATGAACAACTAATGGATGATCACGGTAACTGCTCACATACATATGTATTATGTGATGTTATTACACAGCTGGAATTGAAAGCGAGCAAAACCACAGCAGTACCTGGAGAGAAGATCAGTCTTACACTGCGAGCGGATCACAAGGCAACTGTGGGACTAGTGGCCGTGGATAAGGCCGTCTATGTAATGAACAACAAGTATAGAATAACCCAGAGCAAGGTAATTCCTAGGATTCCCTGCATAAAAAGTAATGAAACATTTTGTGATTATAGTAACTAAACTACTTCCTGGCTCCTTCTCTTTCTTCTCTCCGCCCTCTTCTTAGCACCTGGTAGTTATAACTAATTGGTCTTGGGTGTATAAATTGTAGACATATGGCCTCTCAGACCTTGGTCGGCTTTGCATCCTTTAAGTGCATCTATAAGTGCACTAAAGAATTAAACCAAAATTGAAACAGAAGTGAACAAAAGGATTCATTCTTCTAAGTACTTGTTAAACTCAAATGTCTCTATCACTCATCTTTCTTTTTTCAAAAAGTAAAGTCAAACCCTTCGCCTCTGTTCTCTGATTAACCTAATCCAAGTCTGGTGGGCTTGCTGTTGCCCTTAATAGAATGTACTGTCAAGAACGGAGCTAGCAACATTTAAGAAAGCGCCTCTCGTAGTGTATGTCAGTAACTGTAATGTTAAGCCTATCTCTGTGTGTAACAACTGCCGGAACACTATATACAAAAAAAATGTCCCCCACGGGATCAATAAAGTACTATTGTACATCTGATGACCATATAATGGTAAATGGCAGCCCTAAACAGGCAGTCTGTAAATAAAGCTCTATATTGTAGCAAAAAGTTGAGTCCTAAATGGTAATACTATACCAGAGAGTGATAGTGACCCCCTTAATAGAAGTTATAGTGACACTTTTTTGTACCATCCTTCTTTTCCAATAAAATCCAATTCCTTATAGGAGTATTCCAGGAACAGCAAGTTATCTTATATCCCCATCATAGATGATCAGTGAGAGTCCAAATGGTGGGAACTCCAATGATCAATGGGGATCTCTTTTACCCCCCCAAATAATACTATATTCAGAATATTTATGGCAGAGATAGCAAAAGGGCAGGACTTGGCTTTTCCTGACAATTCCATAAACAATGAACAGAGCAGAATCTTGCATGCTCAACCTTCCACTTCACTAATTTGGGGGAAAGGGCTCCTCTTATTGTTGGAGACTGGAGTTGGTGCCCCCATGGTGATAATATACAGTTGTGAGGCAAGAGATTCACTGAAATGTAATAAACTCTTCATTGACTTTCAGATGTGGAACACTGTAGAGAAGTCAGACATTGGCTGCTCTCCGGGGAGCGGCGCTGACAACATGGGGGTCTTCTATGATGCCGGACTCGCAGTGGAGACAAATTTTGGACTGAGAACCAAGCAGAGATCTGGTAAGAGATTATCTCTTCAATAGTAATGTGCAACCTAAGGCCACATATTCATGACCTCAATCAGTTCTTTAAAATAAATTACATAATAAAAGTGTAAAAAATATGACTTTTCCCTTTAGATTCTTCCTGTGTAGATGGTAAAATACGCAGAAGGAGGTCAAATGCAGAACTGAAGGAATATAAGTCTATGAAAGGTAATGCTCCAGCAGTGTGCAAGGTCAAGGCTCTGGTTTCAATTTCCGGTGGTTGACCTGTTGTACAATTAATTGTGAAAAAAAAATGATGAACCCAATGGAGTCACCCCAGGTCCATAATATTGAAGATATACTGTACTGTTCCTCTATTTGCCTACTTTTTTTTTTATGCAGCCAGAAGGCAAGCCAAATCATTAGATGTTTCATGGCTCTGCCAAATAATCCATTCCAACTGGTCTTCAAAAACTTTTAAGACATTGAAGGGCGTCTAAGGCATAAGGCTAAGCGTACGCAACCGTATATGGCGGCCGTACACACAAACTGTAGCCAGCTCATGGAAGCACTGACTTGCATTAAACAGGGTCATGTTTCGGTGAGTACACCATCTCTCTCAACTCCATGACCAAGTCTTGTTACAGAACAGGTCTTATAACTGCTTGGATTTGTGGTACATCTGCCAGGCTCCTTTAGAGATGGGAATGGTCAGGAGTGCTAACCCCTCCCATCTCCAATGCGTCGCAAACTAACCCCAGTTTACAGCGCATATGAAGCACACGGTCGTGTGCATCCAGCCTAAAACTATATAAAAATAAAGAGACAGCTACTATAGACAAACAATGGGGCACATTTACTTACCCGCTCCAGTCGCGATCCCGCAACGCATTGTCTGACGTGGATTCGGGTTCTGCCGGAATTCACTAAGGTCGTGCGCCCGATATCCAGCAGGTGTTGCTGCTGCGCTGAGGTCCGCCGGAGTTCACCTTCTTCTTCCCGGTGCATGTGAGTGCTGATCTTGCGACACAAATCTTTTTTTAAATTCTGCGATTTTTCCAAATCCGTCGGTCCACGCCCCCCCCCCCCCCCACGATTTCTGTCACGTGAAAGCCGGCTCCGATGTGCCACAATCCGATCACTTGCGCCAAAATCCTGGGGCAATTTGTCGCAAAATGGAAATATTCGGGTAACCCGACGAAATTGTGACATTCAGACCCTTAGTCTGATTGGATCAGTTGAGAAATAGATAATAATATTTTTCTAATTTCTTATAGCCTCAAACTACACAGACCAGGAGAAGAAATGCTGCCATGATGGGATGTTGGCCAGTCCAATGGATCACAGCTGTGAGCGGCGCGCCAGTCTTATTCAAGATGGAGACAAGTGTGTGAAGGCTTTCCTGGACTGTTGCAAGTCCATTGAACTGAAACGGAAGATGGAAAAAGAGTTGATAGATAATGACCTGGACAAAAGTGAGTAGATATTACCTGAAAAATATGAGCCCGATTATATAAAATTTAAAATTTTACTCCTGAAATTTTAGAGCTGAGCCCTATCTGAAAACTTAGGATCCCCCTGGTAACAAAAGTCCATGTTACTTGGTGTCACTCACTCAAAAGAGGAGGCAAAAATATTCATGATACAAGCAGGAACCAATGTCCTTAGGCTACGAATTCAAGAAAGGTTGTTTATGACCACTCACCTCTTCTTCCACAGTGGGTGGGGAGACACCTTTTTTCAGCCTCAAAATATTTTAAACAGAACAGTTGCAAGGAGATGAAATCTCAAAATTGTTTACTTTTTAGGTCTAAATGATAAAGAATACCTGGAAGATGCTGAAATCAGAATCAGAAGTGACTTTCCGGAGAGCTGGCTCTGGAATACTGTGACAATGAATAAGGCTCCCGATGCTGATGGGTAAGTACCTACCTCTATTCTGTGTGATGTTATGATGAGCCATTGGTTTATCACAACAGTCTTTGATCCATATAGTTCAGTATTCTTGGATGACTTCTCCATTTTTGAAAGTTTTTGAGACATTATGAGACACATAGGGGCTCATTTACTTACTTGGTCCAGTCGCGATCCCGCGACGCGTTGTCCGACGAGGATTCAGTTCTGCCGGGATTCACTAAAGTTGTGCGCATGATATCCACCAGGTGTCGCTGCTACGCTGAGGTCTGCCGGAGTTTACCTTCTTCTTGTAAGTGCTTGATCTTGTGACACAAAACGTTTTTTAAATTCTGTGGTTTTTCCGAATCCGTTGGGTTGTCCGACGGCCATACCCCCCGATTTCTGACGCATGAGAGCCGAAGCCGTTGCGCCACAATCCAGGGGCAATTCAGCGCAAATCGGAAACTGCCGAAAAACCCGACGAAAGTGCGCGATTCTGACCCTTAGTAAATGAGCCCCATAGTTTCCATCTTTGTATAATAGTAGACCTCCAATGTTCACATACCTGCTTTTTCAGTATTTCTACAGAGGTCCTGGACAACACATTTTTGAAAGATTCAATTACAACTTGGGAAGTGTTGGCCATCAGTCTATCTGCAAATAAAGGTAAAAAAATCAACGTGGAAATTAACAAACTTTTAGTTTAAAAACTGTTTCCATCTCATAATTATCCTACGGCCTGTGTCACCAGTTTCTGGCGGTCATGGAAGTCACCGCGCTTATGCTATATATCTCTCTGTTGTGACATCCTGGTCAAATGTCATGAACTGCAATTGTCTGGCTGCTACGATGTGTTTGCGTCAAGGGCCAATATGTCTGTTCCTGACTACGTTTGGCTAAACCCTAGTTTTTAGCCCCTCCTGGGCCAGCTCTCACACCAGATCCATTCAGGGAGGTAGTAGCCTTGTAAGACCTTTTTTCTATTAACTTTTACAAGAAGGACTGTCTTTAGAATAGTCAAGATTATGCAGTTTCCTTATCCTCGGGATGGTTGTCTGTTGAGATACAAGTAGATGATGACAGAAAAGACATTTGACCCATCGGTTTAGCTAGGGTTTTGTCAACTTGGGCACGGTATTCGGGTTGCTGTCTTAGCCTTGTATCTACATATTCTGGTCAAGGCAAATCGGTTCAGATTAAAGTAAAGGGCAGAGTCAGGTAGGCAGTAGGACTTCAAATATGCAGTAGGACTTTTATAGTTTTCACTGACGTAATGGGTCTTCTAAGCTGCAGAAGATTGTTTAGACTGAGATGCAAAAAAGGAATCGTGTAGCATTTTCCATTACGTTTACAAGGATGAATGTCTTTAGAATAGTCAACATTTGGCAGTGAAGTATTGTATCAAAGTTAGGAGGGATCCAATTTGGAAGATGCAAAAGAACCATAGTCAGGACACACAACAGGCAACCATCCTGAGGATGTGGAAAGTGCATAATCCAAGGTTAGGATCAAGGTCAGGGTCTTCATCATCGTCTAATCATCTGAACCGGAACTCTGACATTTCTAAAAAGGTTTGCCTGCTATTTCCCCTGTAATTGCACCTTGCTGGCGTTTATCTTGACTTCTGTATTCCTTGACACTTGGCTTGTTTTCTGGCTATATATTTTGACATCAATTCTGTACTGCATTGTCCTCTTGATTCTGACCCATATATATATCTAAAGTATATATAATATGCATTATATATATTTATAGATAATATTCATACTATTCATTAACCCCTTAAGGACGCAGCCATTTTGTAGCTTAAGGCTCAGCCCGATTTTTTGGATTCTGACTTGCTTCGCTTTATATGGTTATAACTTTTGAACACTGTTACTTATCAAAACGATTCTGAGATTGTTTTTTCCCCACATGTTGTACTTCATTTTAGTGGTAAATTTTGGCAGATAAGTTTTGCGTTTATTTCCAAAAATAAAGAAAATATGATAAATTTTTTGAAAAATTTGCCATTTTCGAAATTCTAAATCATTTCGTTTTCAGGCAGATCAATTTACCACCTAAATAAGTTGCTGAATAACATTTCCCATTTGTCTACTTTACATTTTCATAATTTCTGAAATGTCTGGATAATTTATTTTGATGTCACGCGGCTTACAAATAGAATATCGCTTTTCCGGATTTTCAGAATTGACTATTTTGGGGATAAATACAGTTTTGAATGAAATTTTACATATTTAGCATCAAACCCCCCTAAATAACCATCCCATTTTCAAATCTGCACCCCTCAAGCTATCAGATCTTCATAGTAATTGAATCAAAATGGAGGTGAAATTTAGAATGGTCATATTGTTCCCTTATACGTTCATTTAGCACTAAAATTTACACATTTCCAAAATATAAAAAGAGAAAACCCACCATACAATTTGTTCTGCAATTTCTCCTGAGTACAAAGACCCCCCACATGTGGCTGTGACTTGTTTTATGGGCGCACAGCGATGCACAGAAGGGAAGGAGCGCCCTGCAGCTGCCAGGATTTTAGTTTCCTCATTGGCCCCTTTTGAAGGCTATAAAATTTTTGCTTTTTCGTTATTGGGGCCATGTGACGGCATTTTTTTTGCGGGATGAGATGCTTTTTCCATTGTTACCATTTTGGGGTTGGTATCACCTATTGTTGAAAATTTAGGAACTTTTTTTGAGGGCAGGAGTAGAAAAGCATCAATTCTGATCCAGAGCCGAGCCGGCATAAGCTCCGTGGCGGATATATCCGCCACTGAGCGCTAAGCCACTGCGCTCCGTGGCGGATATATCCGCCACGGAGCGTGAAGGGGTTAATATATTTAATAATATTTACAGAATATAAATATCTATAATATGTATGCACTATTCTTCTATGTTTGCATTGTTCAGTCTTTGTCTCCTTGTTTTCACTTTAATGCAATGTCAAACAATTGTCACCTAACTTACAGTAGGCCAGGAAAATAGACATGGACAGCTGGAAAGGGGGTTTAACTTTAGAAACAAAAAGAAAAGTTTGTGAAAGTCACTCACGTTCACACTGGCAAGTTGAATCGTAGTTGTGGTGGAGGGTGCTCGGAAGGAAAATGCTGTGTCGACCAGCTGCAATAGACAAAGGATCCAAGAAACCTTGGTTTCCTTGGTTTTCTTGGATCCTTGGTTTATCTTTGGGGCTCAATATCCTTGTCGGTTTTTCCAGTCCGCCCAAGCCGTTGCCTTACAGCAGCATTATGCACCCTCTTAGAAATACAGGAACCAACAGCCATGTGGACTGCTCTGGAGCAATGGCCATCATATTATGAATCTGTAAAATATGTAAAATATGAATTGACTAGACAGCAAAGGGGCTCCGAGTTTAGTTGCCAGGAATTGGAGAGGTCCAGGGTTTGTATTGGCCTGTTGGTTTGAGTGTACTGTCTTCTGTACAGGCATCTGTGTAGCAAAGCCCTACGAGATCCAGACAGTCAAAGATTTCTTTATTGACTTGAAATTGCCATATTCCGTGGCAAGGAATGAACAGGTTGAAATCCGGGCCATCCTCTATAACTACAAGGACATGGACTTGAAGGTATAGTTAACAGGATATGCTGACATGGACAGGTAAAGATGTGGCTTCTTAAATCTTAAGCAAAACATGGTTACCCGTGTCCCATATGAAGCAATAGCTCTTAGAAAATTTGACTTTCCCCTTTCCGTGCTCACTGTTACACCCATGTATTTGTCATGCTCGTTTATCAGGTCCTCATCTTATACAATATGTAATTTGGGGTTGCAGGTTCGGATCTCTCTCTCCCACAATCCTCACTTGTGCAGTCTTTCCACACCAACGAAGAAGTTCACCAAGGTTGTGACAGTCAAGAGTCACTCGTCCTTCTCTGTTCCTATCGTCATCGTGCCCCTCACTGTAGGGAAGCAAAGTGTAGAAGTAATGGCCAACGTCTATGGACAATTTGTGGGAGATGGTGTCCGGAAATTACTAAGGGTTGTGGTGAGATGGAAATCTGTCTGCCTGTCTGTCTTATATCTACTAATGCATGTGATCCTGACCTCTTGGATCCTGTATTCCCATTGCAGCCAGAAGGAGTTCGTAAAACTGAAACTGTGACATCAGTGATACTGGATCCAGAAGCAAAAGGTAGAGATAAGTGTGTCCCTCACACAGATATAGAAGATTTACCATGTCAAAATATATATCTATCCATAATGTGTTATGCCCAGTGCTGGTATAACTGTGCTTTCTCCTTATTTCTCCTGTAGGTGGTGAGCACATAGTGACCATTCCAACGCTCCTGATGAAGAACAGAGTTCCCCGGTCAGATGTTATTACCAAGGTCCTCGTACAAGGTCAGACACTACTGGTTGTGTACAGTCATTCAGCACTTGCCAGGATATCAGTTTCTTCAACTAGTTGTGCAGATTTGTCTTTGCAAATGTCTCACTTGCTCAGCAGTTGTTAATGTTTTTACATTATCACTCAAGGTTGGAGTAAGATGTATCTCCATTGTCTTGTGGAGAACATCATGATCATCTTAGGTCCGACAAACTCTTCATATTTTCCAGTAAAGAGATAAGTTTTATCGCAGATCTGACCAAACAATATCTCCATAACTTTTTAAAGACCCCCAAGGTCACATTATCTTCTACTGGAGTGGTGGAGACATTTATTGCTGTTACTCCACCAACCAGCATACAATTTGGCCTAATTACCAATCACTAGGATGTTACAATGGATGTAGCTGACATTTATCTAAACAATTGTAGGTTACCCCAAAAGTTAAAGAGTTAAGAGATGAATGTTTAATCTTTTTCAGGATCTCCAATCTCTCAGCTGGTGGAAAATGCCATCAATGGCTCCAAGTTAAATCACCTGATCATAGTCCCTGTAGGTTGTGCCGAGCAAAACATGGCGGCAATGACTCCAGTTGTCATTGCAACTCATTATCTAGACAAGAGTAACCAGTGGGACAAGATAGGACTTCATCGTAGGGAGGAGGCTCTCAGAAATATCAAAAGTGGTAAGTCAAAAGCCATCGATATTATCGAAAATGGGAGATGACATGATGGTTACTGGCATAAAATTTCTTAGAAAAAGATGAGTTGATCCCGGCACTGGATTAAAAAAAATCTTCAATGCTTTATTAAACATGACTACATACAAACTTGGAACCTGACGTGTCTCGGCCGTACAAATCGCCCTTAGTCTCGGCAAGACTAACAGACCTGAATGTGATCGGTGTAACCTGCAGGAAGGAGGACGCTCACGGGGCTGATCTAGACTTTTTTCTAGTGTATATGAAATTGTTTCGCTTGTTTTCACTAATCAAATCCTAAGACCATTCTGTCTCAGCGTATTAAGGTCTGTATCTAAGTGGAAATTATATATATTGTAGGTTTTTTTTTTTTTTTTTTTTTTTTCAACTTACATTTTATTGAATAGTTTTAAAGTTTCACAGAGGTTACAAATGATACAACAAAATCAGTGTGGTCATAGAAAGTGATAAGTAATAAGACCTTCACAGCGAGAGTCGGAGCATATACAGCAGGTAGACAACATATCGTTCCAACACGCAAACAGCTGTTTCTGTCTAGTTTCTATTTCCATGTTATTACCCTGCATAGAAACTTCACTTCTAAATAGCAACCAGCATTTGGAAATTTAAGAAAAAGAAACATAAACATTCCCGAAGGGAAAACAGTGTATTTATAAAAAACAAAAAACAAAAAGAAACGAGAAACTACCCATGTATCTCATACGTGTCTCCGCAATAAAGTGTGTAATTCACTATAGAAAGCTATGGTCTATAGCATCCCAGGAGGCCCAGGTCGCACAGAACTGGTCTGTCTTTTCATGTAGAGAGGCCGTCATATATTCCATTGTCCGCATATGCCGTATACGTACACATAGATCTAATAAAGTGGGGGGGGTCGATTTTTTCCAAAATAACGGAACCAGAGTTTTTGCCGCGCTCAAAATGTGCAAAAAGAGTCTGGCCTGAGATTTCCCCAGTCCTACCGGAGGCAGTCCTAAGAGAAATGACACTGGGTCCTTATTTAGTGTAGTATCCAGGGTCTTCTGTAGTAGTGTGTGTACCTCGGCCCAGAAAAACTGAATAGACGGGCAATCCCAAAATATATGAAATAAAGATGCCCCAGGGTTATCACATCTCCAGCACACGTCAGGGATGGATGGGTTAAGTCTATGGAGCAGCATCGGTGTGTGGTACCATTGCATCAAAATTTTATACTGGTTCTCTTTATAGAGTGCTGACAGAGCACCTCTGGGTGTATTCTCCCAAATTATCTTCCATATTGACTCCGGTAACTCCCTACCCAACCACTCCTCCCATTTGAGCATATATGAATGTCTGCTAGGTTCTGGGTTTATTTGTGCTATAAGCAAGGCGTATAAGTCTGAAATCAGACCTTTCGAAGTGGAATTATTCAGGCATATCCGTTCAAATGGTGTAAGGGATGGAATGGAGACAGATCCTAATATTTTAAGACAGAATTGGTAAATCTGGGGGTAAGTGTCAGATGCTGTTGCAAATTGATCTGATGCCGAGCAGAGATCAGTGAACGTGAGCAGTTGTTTAGTTGTAGGTATATTGTAGGTTTTTGGGATAATTTCAAGATAGAACATTTTCCATGTATGAGCTTCAATAACGCAATGTTTTCTTCTTGTAGGTTATGTAAACCAAATAAAATATCATAGATCAGATGGTTCTTATGGAGCTTTTGCCAATTCACCCTCAAGTACCTGGTAATTGTATTCTCCTTTATCAATAGGCTTATAGTTTTGCACCGACCATCGACCCTCTCTGTGCTACTTGGTTGATTCTTAAGCTCATAGAAACTTTGGGTGTCATAGATTGGTTTCCGTTCGTAACTCAATACCACTAAATACACAGGGACAAAAACTAGACTTAACTTTTTGAAGATCATGCAATACCCACTGTTTTTCACATGTCTGCTCTTCTATTGACTTACAGGCTCTCAGCTTACGTAGCCAAAGTGTTTGCTATGACCAGTGGCTTGGTAGATTCAGTCGACAGGAATATTCTATGTGGCTCTATTAAGTGGCTTATTTTGGAAACACAGAAACCAGATGGATCATTCTACGACAGGGCTCCCATTAGTGGTCAGTACATATCGGTAAGAACTCCTCTTCAATACAGGTTGTGTCCATAATTACCATAAGTCTAGATTCTTTTTTATCTCTTTAATATTTTTTGCAAAGCCTTTCAAGCAGATTTTATATTAGTCCCCCATAATATAATATTTCAATGTCCTCTTCACCAACCAGGGTGGTGTGTACAATTCCTCAGATCCTGATGTGGCCCTCACAGCCTTTGTAGTCATCGCTTTACAGGAAAGTAAGGAAATCTGCACCGGCCAGGTCAATGTAAGTGGTGGAAAGCTTCTTACACCTCCAGTACATTACAAATATTAATAATAATCTTTATTTATATAGCACCATCAAATTCCATAGCGCTTTACAAATCATACATCATCCTATATTTCACCTGAATGTCTCTCTCCACATAGAACCTGCAGTTCAGCATTGATAAAGCCATGAAGTATATCCAGGACCATTACCGATCTCTCGTCAGACCCCATACCATTGCCATCACTTCATATGCTCTTGCTCTGGCGGGAAAACTGGGAAATACAAATAAATTACTGTCTGCAGCAACAGGTAATGATATGGTAGCCCTTTAACTCATGAGTTTTGTCTAGGAAGCCAGAAGGAATGGCGATATAGAGCATCCAGTAAGTCTAGTTAAGACAAACTCTTAAGAGTCTTTCAAATGGGACTCTTTTTATGTATGGCTCCCGAGCACAAAAACATCCAATTGAGAGGATCCTATTATGACTGAGTAGTATCCAAGGGACTTACAAGCAAAAGTTAACTCAATATTTGTTCCATCATATTACTAGGCTCATACATTTGTCTGGCTAGGATGAGCTCAATTCGGATATGCTTCTATGACATACAAATTCTGTAGGAAATGTTTACTGATTTTCACTTTCTTCTGGACTCACATTTATTGAGCAGAACAGTTACTATTTGTAACCCAAATGTTTTGTTATAATCTATATTTGACAGATAAGTCTCATTGGGATGAACCGGGCTCTCAACTCATATCTTTGGAGGCAACGTCTTATGCCCTCCTCACACTCTTGCATCGCAAAAGCTTTGATCTTGTAGACCCTGTGGTCCATTGGCTGACAGAACAACGTTTCCATGGTACCATAAGTGGGTCAACACAAGTGAGAAATATTTTCTTCATCTCAGATCCACCTTTGTGATATTTGTGCATAATCTTAATTGTTGACCTGAGATGTCCGTATTTTTCTTCTCATTGACATTCATTAGGCGACCATCATGCTGTTCCAGGCACTGGCTCAGTACCAGGCAGTTATGGTTAAGAACAAAGTGTTGAACATAAAGGTCAATTTCATGTTGCCTGGAAGAAGTAGTTCTATTAGTTACCAGTTCAATACAGAAAATGCTTTATATGCTCGCTCTGAAGAGGTAGGAATTGGATATCTCAATGGGATTTCTTGGGATTTTTTATTTTGGACATTTGATGTTCCCTGGCGTCTGCAACCATGATGGCAGCATCAGACCAATTGCCCCCACATAATAAACTTACAGACAGATGCTAATGCCATGTGGTTTATGAGGAATACAAACACATCCTCAAGGCTTCTCTGGGACGTTTCTTAAAATGTGGTATGTCCACTTCATTATGTATTGCAGAGGTTGCAAACCCTTTGTGTCTCGGAACAGATTTGATCATTTTCTTCTCCTAAGAACAATGCTAAAGTGATCCCCTTGTGTTTCCCTTTAACCCCTGTGCAGGAATATGGACTTTACTGCAGAGAAACTACTAGGAAAATCTTACCCAGGAAGGTCAATAGACAAAATAGAGGACCAGGCACAAGGGAAAAACCAAGATAGAGGAAGGCAGAGATTGTTTGTAAGAGAAATCTAGGCCAAGGTCAGGGCAGTCAGCAGGGAGTCAATATGGAGTTCAGGCAGAGGTCAGGGTACATGGTCTCAATATGAGATTGGCCCACCAAAGTACCACAAGATCCTCAGATCTTGAAGAATGGGTAAAACAGGGTGCAAAAATCAACCCCTACTTCAAAGCTGCTATGGTTTGTTTTCTAGGAAAGGGTTGAAAGTTGGCCCCCAGAATCTCTTGTCTGATACCGGATGGCCTAAACACAGGGAGAGACAGAGCAGCAACTTAGCAGCACAATAGCTCAGTAGTAACCTTTCACCCCAGCAGGGAGATGCCTTCATAGAAGTCTACAAACAGTTTTGACCATAGAAAGCTGAAGAAAGTGTTAAGTATTATCACCCGAGAGATGTTTAATCAGACCTTTGTGTATATTGTCACCCTTTAAAGATCTCAAAGGTCCTGGAATAACACTAGATGCACCTTCATATGCTCAAACCGCACCTAGAATCCCTTTAAATAGCCAGCAACTGCATGAGATTGAAATAACAAGACTACAGGGTCTAAAATGTATTAATGGTCCATTGCACCATGCAGATGGAGAAGAGAAAATAGTGCTCATGACCCCTTGACCTCTACAATGATCTCTATATAGATAACGGACCCATTATTACATCTCTGCTGACAATAGTCAATAATTACTACATGTGCATAACAGACCTCAGGAAATATGGCCACCCACAGTATCATGGAAAGAAAATTATAAATTTTAAAAAATCTACAAAGAGAATATAAAAACAAAATCGAAAATGTTGATATATTTCATGTTTAAAAGGAAGCTCTGGTATACTTTAGGCAGTTGTGCCAAATTTATTGTCAAGCATGAGCCATAGTGGCAACTCTAGTCCGCCTTGTGTTCTGCTTACCCTCGCCTTCTCTGTCACCCGTTGTAGCTTTCTTCTGGTCTATTTGCAGTCCCTTGGGTCTTAGGTTGTTCAGGCGTGAAATGTTTATGTTTAATGGGCCAGTGTGCCCCTACCAAATTTGTCTCAATCGCAAACCTTCCCCAACTGGAGAAGCCTGAGGGTTGGGGTTCCTCACTTGCTCGTCCTATGTAAAGCTATGTGTTCTTCGTTCATTAATTCTGCCCCCTCTTTCCTGTGCTTGGCCCTTTTTTTCTGCATTCTGTTTTTGACTATACTTGACCCCAGGTGGTCCAAGTGACCCACTTGAACCACTTGCGACCAGGTGGTGGCCATGTGATTTTAAGGGGTGTATACTAACACTTAATTAGCCTCAAGTTAAACCAATCTGGTGGCACATCCTATAGCTTGTGATAAACCCTTCCATATCCACGGATAATAGTCTGTCTTGTAAAATGTACTGCAAATCACATAATCCATTTATCTAAATTTTGATTATATTATCTCTACAGACCGCTATACATAAAGATTTTGTGGTGAGGGCCCATGGAAAGGGTCAGGCTACACTAACGGTAAGCTGCAAAATACAAAGAAATATCTAAGTGTCTTCTAGTCCAAAGGACAGAAAGGTCTTCATGTATCCCCTCCATCAACATGGGGTTTATAATCTCCTCCTTTGATCTTTTTGAATGGTCCTATTTCTGTTCTAGGTGACAGCCATGTACTATGAGATGGTGACGGTAAAGGAAAAAAAATGTAACAACTTTGATCTTTCTGTTACTGTGAAGGACGAGCCTTATGGTAAGTTGTCCTATAGTGTAACCTGTCAAAACTATTTGTCAAGGAAATCCCTCTAGAAAATGACAGTTTCCATTGGAGAGTAGGTGGTTCACGTGAAACAGGATGACTCAAATTAGCTCTTTATGAGGATAGTTCACCTCTAGAAAAGGAAGGTTCCCAGTATGGGAGGCGGTTCTTCTAGAAAAGGATGCCTCAACTCATGAAAGAGGGATTGCTCACTAGAAAATGACAGTTCCCATTGGAGAGTAGGTGGTTCACGTGACACAGGATGACTCAACTAAGGAGAGGGATGGGATATCTTCAAAGGATACTGGTTCTACAGCTCTAGAGAAGGATGATTTAGATCTAGAGAATGATCGCTCAACTCGTGAGAACTATGGTTCATCTCTAGAAGAGGATTATTCAACTCTAGACAGAGATAGCTTAGCTCTTTAGGAGGATAGTTCACCTCTAGAAAAGGAAGGTTCCCAGTATGGGAGACAGTTCTTCTAGAAAAGGATGCTTCAACTCATAAGAGAGGGATTGCTCACTAGAAAATGACAGTTCCCATTTTGAGGCATATGGTTCCCCTAGAAAAATTAAAATTAGTTCTGTAGAGAAAGTTGTTTTTGGATATCACAAAGGATCGTTCACCTTTAAAGAAAAGTGATTCCGCTTTAGAGCATGATGATTAAATGCTAGAGTAGAATGGTTAACCTCAAGAGTATGATAAGCGCAGGGAAAGGGCTATAAGAATGGGGAGTCCTACGGGTTACCCTGTTGACTTTTAAATTCATTATAGATCATTTATTGATTCAATAATGTGTGTTCATGTACAAGGTTTCCACCAGAACATGGTTCTAGACTTGATACTGGAGCTACATGCTCAAGTTCCGAAGGAAAGGGATTTTATCAGTGGCCAACCCGACATGTTATCCTCTCCACCACTGCAATTGGTCCTGGGACAGTCTAGAAGAGGCAGCACCAAACTGATGGACTCTTAAAGTAACTTCCATGTGGTGGCTTGCTTATAGTCCACGGACATTTCAAAAGTGAGCACTCCTCAGGGAATAGATTGTCATCATCACAATGCCAAGCCATTTGCTGTGGTATATCTCTGAGTTTGGTGCTACTTCGAGTGATTTTTTGGCAAATGATGGCCTTGAAGAGTATCTGGTTTAAGATTCTTTCCCGAGACAGGATGTAGAAGGAGTTCCACCATATGGTATTGTAAGAGGGCAGGTAAGACAGCCCCGTTGAGTTCTACCTCTGCTGCACGACTACAACTCACGATTCACTTTTATGATTTTTAGATTTAAAAACATGTATTAAAAGTGGTGTTTTCTTTACTATGTTTCAGTCAAAAGACCGGAAGGGGCCCTCGGGACAGTGTCTATTACCATTTGCTTCAGGTACGTAACACCAGAGCTTAAAGGTGACAATAAAATACAAGGTCAAAGGCAAACATGATAGTATGGTAATAACTATGCCTGGTATCTTCTCAGACATCTGAAACCCGTGAACGCCACAATGTCCATCCTAGATATTTCCATGATGACTGGATTTTCTCCCGATATTGAAGATCTGAAAGGGGTAAGTTGTAACTAGGTCACAGAGTTTTTGTAAATAGGAGTCCATCATCTTCAGTATTCAACAAAAGATGTGAAAGTTTCTAAAAATTTGGAACCAAAAGTAGATCGTAGGGGATCATCGAACATCAACTGCATGTTGACCACTTGAAGTTACCCTAGATCTGTAGTCTTTGGCATCCAGGGTCCAGGGTCACAGGGTTTTAGGGTTTGTTTTTCCCTTTATACCTTGGTGTGCAGGACCTTTGGTTGACCACATGATGTTTTTGTCAATCAATAAGACAAAACTTCTGTTAGCCACTTCCAACTCAATTGGCACCTGGACTGGCTTGATAGAAAGAAGGGACTATTTACTGGAGGTGGGCTTATATTAGGACCACTCGTGACCATACCATGAAGATGCAATTACCCTTATGGCCGTCCTGCAAAGGCAACCTTATATTCCTCAACTTTTCTTTGAGATTTCTCTGTATTAGCCCATATGTAATGCATGACTTTAAATCCTGAGGGATGGTGCCGAGGGGATAAAACCAAGATATCTTCCCTGAGATTTCTCTTGTCTTCCCGCAGCTAAAAAACAGAGTGGACAGATATATTTCTGAGTTTGAGATCAACAAAGGGGAGTTTGATAAAGGAACACTAATCATCTATCTGGACAAGGTGAGGAGCAGATACTACAAAGGGAAGTCTAAATAGGAAATGTGTTATGATTGTGTATAAGTCACATGGACATTCTTGTGTCATCTCCTTTAAGGTGTCTCATAAGGAAGAGGAATGTCTGAGGTTTAATGCTCATCAGTATTTCAATGTGGGGCTTATCCAGCCGGCGTCTGTCACAATCTATGACTACTACACACCAGGTACATGCCCGAGCAAGGGCAGGGTTTCTTTACCCAAGCCACTTTAAGACTTGGGCATTCTCTTAATTATTGTCTGTCTCTGAAACTAAGGAATGTAAGGATAACTGCTATGTATGTGTATGGTGCCCAAACAATACCAACATATAGTGACCATGTATCAGATGGGTACTTGAAGTCAGAGAATTACTTCATCTGTAGTGTAGTTTCCTAATATATAAGTATTGGTTGGTTCTTAGCTAATCTTCTAGACTTCCTCTAGCCCCTCTTCCATAGGTGAAATCTTGTGAGCGGTACAAATAGTTGATCTTCACTATAATCAATGCAGATGATACCATTTAATCATGTTTTTTAATTCTCTTGTAGAAAGTCGTTGTACTAAGTTCTACCACAAACGTGAGGGTGACAAGATGTTGGGTACATTATGCCAAGGAGACGTGTGCCGCTGCTCTGAGGGTATGACAGTCCAAAAATACAAACTACCATATATACTCAAGTATAAGCCTAGATTTTCAGCACATAATTTGTGCTCAAAAACCCTAACTCGGCTTATACTCGAGTCAGCTAAAAAAATAAAGTCAAAACTCACCTTTCTGATTTCACCCGTAGGTTCTCTGCTGTCTCCGATGCTCCAGTGCCACCTCGGCTCCTTCGGATCCTCTTCGGGTTCTTCTGCTCCTCTTTGGGAAGTTCCGCTCCTCTTTGGGTCCCCTCGAGATGCCAGCGGCTCACAAACAATGACTTCGGCAAGCGACTGACGTCATTCTGTGTGCCGGCCGAAAAGAGACCCGAAAAGGAGCCAAAGATGAGCGGAAGAATCCGAAGAGGACCAAAGGACCCATGGCGGTATTGGAGCATCGGAGACAGAAGCGACCTATGGAGGACATTGGAAAGGTGAGAACAGTGTTTTTTTTCTACTACAGGGGCTGGGAAGGCTGTATACTACAGGGGCTGGGCAGGCTGTATGCTACAGGGGCTGGGAAGGCCGTATACTACAGGGTCTGGGAAGGCTGTATACTACAGGGGCTGGGCAGGCTGTATGCTACAGGGGCTGGGCAGGCTGTATGCTACAGGGGCTGGCAGACTATATACTGGGAGGCTGTGACCAATGCATTTCCCATCCTCGGCTTATACTCCAGTATATAGGTTTTCCCAGTTTTTTGTGTTGAAATTAGTGGTCTCGGCTTATACTCAAGGTATGTATAGCAGGAAGTGTAATCATCCAGATACTCCACTAGGATGAACTAGTACTTTTACTCAGCCTGTGCCTCTTGTTTGGCTTTGCTCCATGGCTCTATCACCACAAGTGCGATCACTCCTATCTCTAACTTTTGGAGACATGGATATCACATCTTGATTCATGTTTATGCCAAACAGGAAACTGCTTAATGGCCCAGCAGACCGGAGCACAATTCACCCCAATGGAGAGATTCAGTAAAGCCTGTGAGGCTAAAGTGGACCATGGTGAGATACTTGACCGTTACACTTAAGATTTATACCCAGTCCTTGTGTTGTGATTCTCTTGAATCATCATTTTTTTCTATCTTTGCAGTGTTCAAGGCGACTCTGTTGGAGGCTCAATATGGAAGTGACTTTGACAAATACGTGATGCACATTACAGACATCTATAAGATCGGTAATGTCACATCAACATCTCATTATGTAGGCAACAATAGATTGACAAGTATAGATATACAGACAGTCCCCGGGTTTGTATGTAAGTCGGAACAGGTATATTTTGTAACTCCAGTCAAATTATTTTTTTAGTCCCTGTGACAAATGGATTTAAAAAATTTTTGGTTGACAAGAGGACAAGGATTAACAATAAAACTTCATTGTAGACACCACACAGTAGATTATTGAGGTGGGACTGAAGTGCAGTAGATTACCAGCATTCAGTGGGTAGAGATGACCGTTTGTAACTAGGGGTTGTCTCTAAGTCAGGTGTTTTTAAGTGGGCGACTGCCTGTAAAGGCAACCAATAGATATCAACATCTTTTTTGATCCACCCAATTGCCCAATTTGACCCTGAAATACAGAAATTCTGGAGAACCTTCTTTGGCCAACCACCAGTACTGGTTATACAGAAGACCAAAGTCTTATCAAATCTGATCCAATCTTCTTCCCAGGGATGTGTAGCTTAACCTAACCCCACAGAGTAGGCTGTAACATGGACGTTACATATCGATATCAACCTGTTTGTTACAGTGGACAGAAGGCAGAAGAAGGACCCAGTGCAAGAAAAGTATGTGTACCCGTAGCTACAGAAAAGCTGATTGGTTTAGCATGAGGGACTCATTATGAATTTTCTCTATTTTCTCTAATTCTTGAATTTTTCTAAAGTAGATAAGCCCGAATTAGGAAATTCAGCACAAAATTGTGAACAGATCATATCTAAGGAAATGACTGAAAACGGAACTAGATGTGATCTGCAGGTCAACATAAGCGTTCTCTCTTCGTACAGGAACAGACGCAACTGCTCAGGGGAAGAGACGAAACTTCATCAGCCATAGAAAATGTCGTGAGACCTTAAAACTGAAGGAAGGACTCGATTACCTCATATATGGAAAAATCAAGGATCTATGGCATGACGGGATAAGGTAGGTGAACGCGTAGGAGAATAGGTATACAAGGGACATGGGTAAGTGGACACAAGTAAATAACAAAATCAGACCTATGACAATTGGATATTGGAGAGTCCATAAGGTGGACCTCACAACAATTTAGAACAGGTCTCCACTGCTTGTTGCTTCCTCAGCTTTTTCAATAGCTTGAAGAGCTCCAGATCCTTGAAGTTGTATGGAAGGCCAAGCCATTGATTTGAATGGGATCTTGTTTCCCCCTTGCCAATTTATGCTAATGAAGGTTGATCTTGGCTGTACTGTTAGTCAACCAGGTGTGCCTGATTTCCAGAGGTGTATTGGGCTGACAAGAACCAAAAGCTTCTCTGTTACATAAGAAGATACGTACTGCATGATATACATGGCTTGTGATAGGTGATGCTGATTACATAATTTGATACCGTTTCGGCACTGGTATACTCTAACCATAGGGACAGCCCATACAGCCACCATAAGGTTCTTTGAGAAGAGGGGCCCACACCCAGTTGTAGCCCCCTATTTAATGGTGTTTGAGCCAGCACTGACTTATAGTATTATCAAGCAGTTCCTATAATGGACTTCATTTAGTTCTATGATAGCCACCACCCCTTATGTACACCACTGCCATCTCCACTAAATGTACCCATGTTTCAAAAATTAAGTACCTTTGTATCTCCAATATGTGACATTAGGGTGACATCTTTATTTCTTATTTCATTCCTAGCTATTCCTACGTGATTGGAAGCGATACCTGGATTGAGTGGTGGCCAAATGAGAGAGAGTGCCAGGAGCCTAGGTATGGAACCATCTGTGAAGCCTTCCATGAGGTGGCCGAACATCTCCAGGTGTTTGGTTGTCAAGACTGAAGTCATAGTCAATCTTAAGGGGCTACACTACAGACACAGGACATATATGATCACTAATCTCTCATTTATTGTAGTTTCAAATATCACGTGTTATACTTGGTGATTTGTGTGTGATGTTCACCAAATAAAGTCTGTCAATAAAATAAGTTCAATGTCCGTTATTTTAAAGAAGAAAAAATTATGGTTATACATTTAGTGAAAACTGCCCATCCTCATCTAGAGGACCACTTGTCAATGTCATTTTTGGTGTTTCTAAGAGATTTATTTGGTGTTGAAATGTTTTTGCTCCAGTCACAATAATTATAATTTTAATACAAAAAGTTTTCGCTGCACACTAAAATGATGTCTATGAAGTGTCATGGGCTGTGGCAATCTACTGAAGTGTCCTAGACTATACCCAACCACTGAGATGTCCTAGACCATATCCAACCACTGAGGTGTCCTAGACTGTACCCAACCACTGAGCTGTCCTAGGCTGTACCCAACCACTGAGATGTCCTAGACTGCATCCAACCACTGAGCTGTCCTCAACTGTATTCCACCACTGAGGTGTCCTAGACTGTATCCCACCACTGAGGTGTCCTAGACTGTATCCCACCACTGAGGTGTCCTAGACTGTATCCCACCACTGAGGTGTCCTAGACTGTATCCCACCACTGAGGTGTCCTAGACTGTATCCCACCACTGAGGTGTCCTAGACTGTATCCCACCACTGAGGTGTCCTAGACTGTATCCCACCACTGAGATGTCCTAGACTGTACCCAACCACTGAGGTGTCCTAGACTGTATCCACCACTGAGGTGTCCTAGACTGTATCCCACCACTGAAATGTCCTAGACTGTACCCAACCACTGAGGTGTCCTAGACTGTATCCACCACTGAAGTGCCCTAGACTGTACCCAACCACTGAGATGTCCTAGACCATATCCAACCACTGAGATGTCCTAGACTGTACCCAACCACTGAGCTGTCCTAGGCTTTACCCAACCACTGAGATGTCCTAGACTGCATCCAACCACTGAGGTGTCCTAGACTGCATCCAACCACTGGCATCCCACCACTGAGATGTCCTAGACTGTACCCAACCACTGAGGTGTCCTAGACTGTACCCAACCACTGAGATGTCCTAGACTGTACCCAACCACTGAGGTGTCCTAGACTGTACCCAACCACTGAGGTGTCCTAGACTGTACCCAACCACTGAGATGTCCTAGACTGCATCCAACCACTGATGTATCCAAGACTGTGACAATCCATTGACAAGTATTCCCACAAAGACAAGTTTCTTAAATGTACTCATGATAACAAAATAACATATTCTCTAAGTCACTATTAACAAAAATGCAGCATTTCACAGATATAAGTCCAACCCATGTCTACCAGTCCTAATGTACACAATTTCAGTTGCCCCTAGGGTCAGGGAAGCTATCTTGGACTTCTGTGTGACAGCCGTGGAGCTGAGTTTCTCTCTTTTTGCTCCCAACACTTTTGCCCCACCCCCTACAGTCCAGGATGGAGTTCACAGACGCTCACTTTCTGCTGGCAAAACAGATCATGAGGAGAGAGAAGCTGCAAGCTACAGGCAGATAAGCTATACGGGGAAGGGGAGGCAGGCACAGGATAAGTAGCAGAGCTACTCATCATCTCATCTCATCTGTCCATCTCTCTTTCTATGTATAAGATACTATTGAATGTTCAGAAGGTAAATAAAAGTGTATATAAACCTGTACCCTGATAATCTAACCACATTGTCAGCTCACAGCATGTGATAGCACTAGAGAGATCATGAAGTGTCTGCTTAGAGAGTCCCCACACTCTGGAATCTTACACTGACCATCACTAAGTCATAGGAGCTAAAACAGCAATAACACTGAGTAACATTGTAAAGTAAGGGGTTAAAATGATCTTTATTGTGTAAACATAATTTGGGGATTTCAAATCTTGGGAAAACCCCTTTAACTGTATACATCCACTTAAGTGTCCAAGACTGTAACCATCTACTGAGATGTCCTAGACTGTATCCAACCAATGAGGTGTCCTAAAGTGTATCCACCCACTAAGATGTCCTAGACTGCATGCCACCTTGAGATGACCTAGACCAGTGATGGCAAACCTTTTACAGACCGTGTGCCCAAACTAGAACCAAAATCCACTTTTTTATTGTGAAGTCCCAACATGGCATTTTAAGCAGTAACTTATTGCTGTTTTCCCACATCTTTCAGTTCTATCAGCCCCCTGAGGCCACCAATCATTGTAGCTTCTCTCCAGGATCTCTCTGTACAGGAAGAACAGTCGCTCCTGCAGGACGACCTCCAAAGATGATGCAGTTCTGTTAACACCTTCTTACTTTCCTTGCAGTTCCAAACAGCCAATAAAGAGTCACTTTAAAATAGCGCATCTCTCAAGTTGCCTGGAACTGCGAGAAGATTCAGTGTTTGGTGAACTCTGTCCTTGGACGAAGGCCTGAATGCCAGCTCTGGCACCTGTGCCATAGGTTCGCCACCACTGTCCTAGACTGTATCCACTCACTAAGAAGGTGTAGACTGTATCCAACCACTAATATGTCCTAGACTGTATCCAACCACTGAGATGACTTAGACTGTATCCAACCACTGAGCCGCCCTAGAGTTTAATCAACCACTAAGATCTCCAGCACTGCATCCATCTGCCGAGGTGTCCTTAGACTTTTCCTAACCAATGAGGTGTCCTGCACTGTATTCAACCACAGAGGTGTTTTAGGCTAAATTCACATTTGCAATACTTCTTTCAGTTACGCATTCTATTATTAATAATGAGAAAATAGCACAGCAGCCTGTGTCTGTTTTCCCGCTATTAATAACATATGCATAATGGAAAACGACAGAAGGTCAATTGAAATCTGTAAAGTATTTAAAGGAAACCGAACATAAGGAATCTACTATCAGAAGTTAATCTGACGGTAGATTCCTCCTGCCAGCAACTGCTCTAATCTGTGATTTAATAATCCTGGAAACTAACCTAACTTGTTAAAATATAATTTTAGAAATATGCAAATTAGCTGCAGAGGCTACTGGGGCGTGTACTAGGTGTACACTGGGCGTTAGTTTGTGGGTACATCTACAAGTACTCACCTCTCCCTGGTCCTCTCCTGAGCAGTTGCAGCATTACTATTCCAATGTGCCATGGTCTGGGATCAGAAGAGGAGTGAGGAGAGGTGAGTTTTCACTTATTTTTTTGTTTATTATTGGTAGATGTTGCCACTCACTCTTATCTAATCCAGTGTGATGTTCAGGGCACATGTTTATTCCCTGATTTTTTTGGGTGACTTAGGAAAGGGCATTGACCTCATAAGCCGATGGAAAGGTTTACCTGAGCAAAAAAATTGTATGATGAGTGAGTCAACCAATAGGTGGCATCATCTGAGCCCACATAGTATATAGATAAACTCGAAATGGAAGCAGCCTGGCATTGCTCCACCTTGGTTGGTAAAACATTTGATATCCTGACTACCACACGAGGGGAATTTGGCTCAGGCTTGTGTTGATAGTTGCCATGTTATATAATTATTGTGTATATAAGGCTTTGCATAGAGTGATCGGTCATTGTATTCGTGTAAGTCTAGATCCACTGTGTCAATATAGACTGAAATGTTTGCTTCCAGCACATATTAATATTAGATGAAGTGGACACAGATGCCTCCAGCACCAAACAGTCATTTTCTACAGCAAAGAGGCTAAAAGGCGCATGACACAAATTTATTACAGCTCGTACAAGGCATACAAGATGTAATTTGGGCATAATTCTTGGCGCAGACGCTAGAAATGGTCACTTCTACCATGGAGGGGGTGGTGCTGTTGGCCAACCCCTTAGTCTGTTGAAAATAGAAGAGCTATTAGAAGAACAGCCTGAAAGCCTCCTGATAGATGAGATGGGGGCAGCATCATACATTGGCGAAGTTAGCACCAACCTATGATCAATGTGCCTCTGCATGTACCCCACTCCAGGGTTCATACAAGGAGCCCACAGAACCATCAGGATGGGAGCATGTTTGTGTGGATGAATGGGCCAGAATCCCTGATGACTTCTTTCTCCATACAGGAGGCGTCTTGAAGCTTCATCACCAACAAAAGCTTCTGTACAAATTATTAATTAGATCTCCACAAGAGCGTTCAATACTCTATCCTGGGTCATTTCTCATTGTTACACATAATTTTGAACTTTTCCTCCCCACCACCATTGCCATCTTCTTGCAGTGTCCTATAGGTGGTGCTCTACTGAGTGTAACATACAGGTGCACGGCTTGTAATATCCATGGTCATGTGATGTCACACAGGTGCAAGGCTCATTACATCCCTGGTCATGTGATGTCACACAGTTGCATGGCTTGTTATATCCATTGCCATGTGATGTCACACAGGTGCACGGCTCGTTTTATACCTAGTCAAGCAATGTCACACAGGTGAGTGGCTTGTTAAAAACCTGGTCCATTGATGTCACACAGGAGCACGGCTCGTTATATCCCTGGTCATGTGATGTCACATAGGTGCACGGCTCGTTTTATGTCTAGTCAAGTGATGTCCCACAGGTGAATGGCTTGTTAAAAACCTGGTCCAGTGATGTCACACAGGTGCACGGCTCGTTATATCCCTGGTCATGTGATGTCACACAGGTGCACGGCTCGTTTTATACCTGGTCAAGTGATGTCACAGAGGTAAATGGCTTGTTAAAAACCTGGTCCAGTGATGTCACACAGGAGCACGGCTCGTTATATCCCTGGTCATGTGATGTCACACAGGTGCACTGCCGGTTATATCCCCGGTCATGTGATGTCACAGGTGCACAGCAGGCTATATACCTGGTTTCGGTGAT
This sequence comes from Engystomops pustulosus, assembly GCF_040894005.1. Lineage (NCBI taxonomy): Eukaryota > Metazoa > Chordata > Amphibia > Anura > Leptodactylidae > Engystomops > Engystomops pustulosus. Next base: position 210,585,040 of record NC_092414.1, read on the forward strand.
GTCACACAGGAGCACGTCCCATTATATCACAGAGAGCAATCAGATCGATATGTTATAATGAGGCATGCACCTGAGTGACATCACATGACCAGGGTCCAATTCTTATACACAGGAAGTAAACAATGAAGAAATGGGACAGAAAGTTGTATCACTTTTTGTCACATAAAAAAAATCAATTATTTGCTGAAAGTGGACAACCCCTTTAAGGTAAAGAGGGAAGACTTCAGTGATTAAAAGGAAACCTTTGCTGTAATAAGGATTCACTGTTGGCACATTAAGAGAGGTCACTTTCGTTCTCCTATTAAGGGAAAACTCTGCTGGAACCACTTTGCAAATAAATCTGGTGACCCTATAAAGGTCATATTTATCTTAATCCTTTCCGTGTTGAGGAGCAGTGGGGATCTACAAGTCCCTGCTGATGGGAACCCGTCCAGCTCTATTTGCATATTGTACCTTGGCAGCGGAGCCTCCTGCTATTTATATAGGACGGAGGCCATGGAGAAGATTTACTATATAATCCTGTCCACATCAGGGACCCACTTCATACCCCAGCAGAGCCGGGACCATGGGGTGCACAATACTCGCTCTCATCCTGCTGGGATTTCTGGGGGAGTCGTATGGACAAACACGGTGAGTATTTATATGTGTATGTTGTATTGTCTCACATCATAAAAAATATCATCAATTACAAGTTATGTATACAATATATATATATATATATAATTCTCGATATATCACTACACCTGCACATGGGTTGTGCCTTTTATTGAACCTTAAATGGAACTGAGGTGCAATACCATATGCAACCTGCAGACAGGTGCGGCACCATTTTCATTTTTATATAATCAAATAACAAAATATTTTGGAACAAAATGTTGAACTAAAAGCGATTATTAAGAAAGTAACAATCAATCCAAGTATCAATGGTCACCTATTACATGGAGGGTGGGAGGTCTCCGCACCTTATACATGTTCCTTCATGTTCATTTACTCTTCTCCCACTAAAGCTTTGTAGATAATAATAAGATCAGGATTTTCCTTTCCCCAGATGTGTCCTGATCGCACCCAGCGTGGTCCATGTGGATACGGAAGAAACCATCATGGTCTCCGTTGAGGGGCAACCTCTCTCATCTGTTGAGATCAAGGTCCTGGATTTCCCAGAGAAGAAATTCTTGTTGGCTCAGAGTCAGATTTCTATCAGTAAAGACAATAACTTCCTGGGGAAAGCCACAATAAAGGTCAAAAATATGAATAATTATGTATTCAAATAGAATATTTTAATACTCATTTAAAATGATTAGTGTAATCCTTTCTTGCTTATTTCCTCTGCTTTCTAACTCCTTCCAAAAACCTTTACTTGCCTCCATCACACCATCCTTAATTTTTTTTCCTCCCTCCCTTATGATTTCCATCGCCACCTCTCTGCGGCCATGTTTTATCCTCCTTTCCTTTTCTGTTTCTTCTCGTAGTCCACCTTTTTCATCCCTCCCTTTTTCTTCCCACTCTCTTTCTTCCCTCCCTTATTTCCTTTCTTATTTCCTCTTCTTTTCCCCTCCTTTCCTTCCAGACGCTTCATCTAGTGATGCAGTAAATGGAAACATGGGTCAGGGAGTAATCTGCCTTGCAGGCATGTGGAGACTTATAGCTATTGATGCTCCCCTAGGTGAATCTGGGAAATATGCAGCGCTGTTTTGATGTGGTTGCGTCTCATCAGTACAGTGTATGGAACTGGTTTGGCTGAGTGAGAGGCTTTTGGCTAGGGTCAGGTTCTCTCTTTATGGAGAGTTTGCCAATTAAGGCCACCTTTCAGGCATGTGGAGACATATAGACATTGATGCTCCACTGGGGGATTGTGGAAAATATGCAAATACGTTTTCCTAAATGGGACAAAGAAAATCACGCCTATTTTACTAGCTTGTAAAGCTGTCTCCTTGCCATCAAGCATGACTTTCAGGAAGCCTAATCCAGTATATCTATTCCAGAAGAGACCAATTCCCAACTGTAGACAGCACTGTTTTCACATGGTTGCATCTCATCACTACAGTGTAGGGAGCTGCTATAGAAAAGCATCCAGCACACACGGGGATCGATTCTCACAACACTTTATTCTTTAAAAGCATATCGTAGGGTCAGTAGCAACAAAAATTAGCTATTTATAAGATAAACCTCTCTATACACCTTGCATTTTAAATATGTGTTATTATGTGCTTTTAAACATATTCACCAGCTCCAGGTGAGTCCTCGTGACCTGAGTCAGGTGGATGTGACGTCACATGCCTGATGAGGAGCGCAAGTATTTAAATTGAGTTGGATCATACTAGTATGCAGACCATGATTAAGCTACTCTAGCGAAACGTGTAGGTCGGTGGACCTGTGCCCACACTTGGTTTTTCAAGCCTGCACCACTGTCAAGATTTTGTTGCTACTGTCACTACGATATGCTTTTAAAGAATAAAGCGTTGGGAGAATCGATCCCTGTGTGTGCTCGATGCTTTTCTATAGGAATTTGTGGACCTGAGGTTTTGAGGTGTGGCTCCTTTGCACCAGGAAAGATCAGGGGAGGTGAGCTGAACTGTCTAAGTGTAGGGAACTGAATTGGTTGAGTGAGAGGCTTTTGGCAAAGGTCAGCGAGTAAGTACTCTCTTTAGGGAGTGTTTGCCAATTAAGTCTGCCTTTCAGGCATGTAGAGACATATAGCCATTGATGCACCACTAGGGGGATCTGTGAAATATGTAAATACCTTTTCCTACATGGGACAAGAAAAACCACATCTCTTTTGCTACCTTGTAAGGCAGTCCTCTTACCATCAAGCATGACTTTCAGGAAGCCTAACGTGGAACTAAAGCCAAAGCAGTACATCTATTCCAGAAGAAACCAATTCCCAACTGTAGACAGTGCTGTTTTAATGTGGTTGCATCTCATCAGTACAGTGATGGAAACTTTTTTGGCTGGGTTTGGCTAGGGTTAGGGAGTAAGTACTCTCCTTATGGAGAATTTGCCAATTAAGGCTGCCTTGTAGGGGTGTGGAGACTTATAGCCATTGATGCTCCACTGGGGGATTCTTAAATAGAAATCTGGTAGTCTCCAAGACACATCATATTTTTATCATGTATTTCTTTCCTACCCTTATCATGTATAATGTATATGATAATTTTCCTATCATTTCAGATTCCATCTCATCCTTTTCATGCCAACATAACGACAAAGCAATTTGTCACTATTAATGCAACTTCATCAGCGTGTTCCTTGGAGAAACATGTCCTCCTGTCCTTCCACAGCGGCTACATCTTCATACAGACTGACAAACCCATCTACCCCCCGGCATCCAAAGGTACTGTCTGCACCGATATATCTATATTATACATATATTATACCCAATCCCAGTACATTATATTATATAGTAGACTTGGGGATGGTTGTGACTCTCTCTACTCACTGTAGGACCTACTGGTTATTAATACTAAGACTATGTTGACCACCATGATGCCTCTTATCTTCCAGTTCTTTATAGGATTTTCCCATTGAATAACAAAATGAAGCCAACAAAAACTAGGGTGAAAGTGCAATTGCAGGTAAGACTTATTTTTAAGGCCCAGTTTTCTCTATTCAAGTGGTATAGACCAATGTAGAGAACTGGACCTTACATTGATGGGAAGCCCAGTAGTTGTCACTGTTACGGCTGCACTTTGTTCTGTCCACTGTCCAAAACTATTGTCCAAACAAAACTTGTCTTATAAAATACAATAGTGTAGATATAATTGTCGTGTTTCTTTTATTTGGTCCTAGAATCCAGAAGGGGTCGTTGTGAAAAGAGAGGAACATTATCCTGCTCCAATTGGGGTTGTCACAAAGAGTATTGACTTGTCAGAATTGGCCAGGTAAGAAGGATCTTATGACATGTCCCGCACCACTCAGGGGTCCTGTCTTCTTATACCTCCACATTGTCTATAATGTATCAATGGAATTTCATTAGAGATGAGCGAACACACTCGTCCGAGCTTGATGCTCGTTCGAGCATTAGCGTACTCGAAACTGCTCGTTGCTCGGACGAATACTTCGCCCGCTCGAGAAAATGGCATCTCCCGCCGTTTTGCTTTTTGGCGGCCAGAAACAGAGCCAATCACAAGCCAAGAGACTCTGCACTCCACCCAGCATGACGTGGTACCCTTACACGTCGATAGCAGTGGTTGGCTGGCCAGATCAGGTGACCCTGGAATAGACTAGCCCCTGCCCGCGCTGCTCGGATCATTCTGTGTCTGGATGCCGCTAGGGAGAGAGCTGCTGCTGGTCAGGGAAAGCGTTAGGGTGTTCTATTAGAATAGTGTTAGGCAGGAGTGATTCTACAAGAACCCAACAGCCCTTCTTAGGGCTACAATAACGTTATACTTTTTTTTTTTTGTTTGCTTGTGGCTGGGCTTGCTGGCATTAGTAGTGCAGCTAGTACCATATTGTGAGGAATTTGCAGGGAGACTTGTGTTTAGCTCTTAGTGACACGCATATCCACCTCAAACACCAAAGTGGGACAATTTATTAGGGGTTTGAGTAGAATTAGGCACAGTCTGCTGATTTTTTTTTTTTTTAGCTGTATTTCATTTTATAGCTCAAACTCATCTTGCAAAGCAGTGTGCTCTCATTGTAGGCTACAAAATAGCCATAGGAGAACCCCAACGGCTTACTTAGGCCTACAATAGCGTTATATTTTACTTTTTTTTGTTTGCTTGTGGCTGGGCTTGCTGGCACTAGTAGTGCAGCTAGTACCATATTGTGAGGAATTTGTTGGGAGACCTGCGACCGTTGTGTTTAGCTCTTAGTGACACGCATATCCACCTCAAACACCGAAGTGCGACAATTTATTAGGGGTTTGAGTAGAATTAGGCAGAGTCTGCTGATTTATTTTTTTTTTTTACCTTCATTTCATTTTATAACTCAAAGTCATCAGGCACAGCACAAAATCCAGTTGTGTGCTGTCAGTGTAGGTTAGAAACTAGCCATAGCAATAGGATAGCATCGTTTTGTTAAAAAAAATAAAAAACTAAAAAAAAATAAACACAAAATTTTTTTTTTTCAAGTTTACACTTTAATTTGGAAAATGTTTAACCCGAGGGCTAGGGGTAGAGGACGAGGGCGTGGACGTGAACGTCCAACTACTGCAGGGGTCAGAGGCCGTAGTCCTGGGCGGGGTGAGACACCACCTGCTGATGAGGGAGCAGGGGAACGCCGCAGAGCTACACTCCCTAGGTTCATCATGTCTCAAGTTACTGGGACTCGTGGTAGAGCACTGTTGAGGCCAGAACAGTGCGAAGAGGTGATGTCGTGGATTGCGGACAATGCTTCTAGCCATTTGTCCACCAGTCAGTCTTCCACGCAGTCCACCCATGTCACCGAAATCGGCACTCCTCCAGCTCCTCCACCTCAGCCTCCTTCCCCCCAGTCTGCCCCCTCCCACCAAAATTTGACATTTGAACCGGCATACTCTGAGGAACTGTTTTCTGGACCCTTCCCACAGTCACAAACCACTTGTCCTGCTGCTGCTGAGCTATTTTCCGATGCCCAGGTTTTCCACCAGTCGCAGTCTGTGGGTGATGATGACATTATTCATGTAGTGGAAGAAGTGTGTAAAGAGGTGTCGGACGATGAGGAGACACGGTTGTCAGACAGTGGTGAAGTTGTTGTCAGGGCAGGAAGTCCGAGGGGGGAGCAGACTGAGGGATCGGAGGATGATGAGGTGACAGACCCAAGCTGGGTTGATAGGCCGGGTGAACACAGTGCTTCTGAGACGGAGGCGAGTCCTATAGCAGAACAGGTTGGAAGAGGCAGTGGTGGGGCCAGACGGAGAGGCAGGGCCAGAGTTGGTGCATCAGCGCCAAATGTTGCCCGTAATCAAGCTCCCGTGGCGAGGGCTAGATTTTCAGAAGTCTGGAGGTTCTTTAAAGAAACACCGGATGACCGACAGACTGTGGTGTGCAACCTTTGCCAAACCAGGATCAGCAGGGGTTCCACCACTACTAGCTTAACTACCACCAGTATGCGCAGGCATCTGAATGCTAAACACCCCCCTCAATGGCACCAAGCCCGTTCACCTCCGGCCGGGCACACCACTGCTCCTTCCCCTGTGTCATCTGCTAGTCAGCCCCCTGCCCAGGACCCCGGCCCAAACACCTCCCGTGCGAAAACCCCATCTTTGCCTCCACAATCCTCCACAGCATCCACCAGCATTCAGCTCTCCATACCCCAGACACTGGAGCGCAAAAGGAGGTATAGCGCAACCCACCCACACGCCCAAGCCCTCAACGTCCACATCTTCAAGTTGCTTAGCCTGGAGATGCTGCCCTATAGGCTGGTAGAGACCGAGGCCTTTCGAAAGCTCATGGCGGCGGCCGCCCCTCGGTATTCGGTCCCCAGCCGCCACTACTTTTCCCAATGTGCCGTCCAAGCCCTGCACAAGCACGTGTCAGAGAACATCCTCCGTGCCCTGACCAACGCCGTTTCTGACAAGGTCCACCTGACCACGGACACGTGGACGAGTGCTGCCGGGCAGGGCCACTGTATATCGCTGACGGCACATTGGGTTAACTTGGTGGAGGCTGGGACCGAGTCTGACCCTGGGGCTGGTCATATACTGCCGACGCCGAGGATTGCGGGGCCTACCTCGGTCCAGGTCTCAAAGGTTTACTATGCCTCCTCCTCCTCCCACCCCTCCTCCACCTCCTCCTCTGTAATACCATCCATGGGCATGGCGCCATCAGTCGGTAGCTCTAGGCACAGAAGCAGTGCCATCGCTAAGCGACAGCAGGCGGTGCTCAAACTGCTGAGCCTAGGCGATAGAAGGCACACCGCCCAAGAGTTATTACAGGGCATCACGGCGCAGACTGATCTGTGGCTGGAACCGCTGAACCTGAAGCCAGGCATGGTTGTGTGTGACAACGGCCGTAACCTGGTGGCAGCTCTGCAACTCGGCAGACTGACACATGTGCCATGCCTGGCCCATGTGTTAAATCTCATAGTTCAGCGTTTCCTCAAGACATACCCCAATCTGTCTGATTTGCTCACAAAGGTGCGCCGCATCTGTGCGCATTTCAGGAAGTCCAGCACAGATGCTGCCACTCTCAGGGCAGCGCAGCGCCGCCTCCAACTGCCCGCTCACCGACTGTTGTGCGACGTGCCCACGAGGTGGAAATCAACACTAACCATGTTATCCAGAGTTTACCAGCAGCGCAGAGCGATTGTAGACTGCGAGATGTCAACTTCCACCAGAACTGGTAGTCAGGTCAGTCAGCTTCCTCAAGTCTACAATGAGGAGTGGACGTGGATGTCTGATATCTGTCAGGTGCTGAGTAACTTTGAGGAGTCAACACAGATGGTCAGTGGCGATGCCGCCATCATCAGCCTCACCATCCCGCTGCTTGGCCTGTTGAAAAACTCTCTGGTCAGCATGAAGTCGGAAGCTTTGCGCTCATCACAAGAGACGGGGGAAGAAGATTCCCTTGTTGATAGCCAAAGCACCCTTAGGTCTGTTTCTCAGCACATATCGGAGGAGGTGGAGGAGGATGAGAAGGAAGAGGAGGAGAATGTTGGCGAGACAGAAGAGGGGACCATTGTTCAGTCCTTCACTGTTCAGCGTGCATGGGCAGAAGAAGAGGAGTTGGAGGAGTTGGAGGAGGAGGAAATGGACAGTCAGGCCAGTGAGGGGAGTGAATTCTTGCGCGTTGGGACTCTGGCGCATATGGCAGATTTCATGCTAAGCTGCCTATCCCGTGACCCTCGCGTTCAAAGAATTTATTCCAGCACCGATTACTGGGTATTCACTCTCCTGGACCCACGGTACAAGCAAAATCTTTCCACTCTCATCCCTGGAGAGGAAAGGAGTGTGAGAATGCATGAATACCAGCAGGCCCTCGTGCACAAGCTGAAACAGTATTTCCCTTCTGACAGCGCTAGCGGCAGAGGGCGTACTTCTGCGGGACAAGTAGCGAGGGAGAGTAGGCGACCAGGCAGCTTGTCCAGCACTGGCAGGGGTACGCTTTAGAAGGCCTTTGCCAGTTTTATGTCACCCCAGCAAGACACTGTCACCTGTCCCCAGTCTCGGCAGAGTAGGGCTGATCTTTACAGAAAGATGGTGAGGGAGTACGTAGCTGACCATACCATCGTCCTAAATGATCACACAGCTCCCTACAACTACTGGGTTTCAAAGCTGGACATGTGGCACGAACTGGCGCTGTACGCCTTGGAGGTTCTTGCCTGCCCTGCCGCTAGCGTGTTGTCCGAGCGGGTTTTCAGTGCAGCTGGTTGCATCATCACCGATAAGCGTACACGCCTGTCGACTGACAGCGCTGACAGGCTGACGCTTATCAAGATGAATAAAGCCTGGATTTCTCCGCATTTCCATTCTCCACCAGGTGAAAGAAGCTGAACCTGAATAATGTATGCACTCCTCCTCCTCATTGTCCTCCTTCTCCTCCTCTTTGTACACTAAAGCAGAGGAAACTGGCTATTTTTTTGCCAGGGCCAACTGGCTCTGGCTATAGTACTCTATGTATTTAATTTTTCTGGAGGGCCAACTACCCTGTCCTCTGTTTTAAACAATTTTTGGGAGTGCCACATACAGGCACTCAATCTATGTACTTTTTCTGGAGGACCAGCTACCTGCTCCTCTGGTTTGAAAACTTTTTTGGACTGCCACATACAGGCACTCAATTTATTTAATCTTTTTGGAGGACCAGCTACCTGCTCCTCTGCTTTGAAAACTTTTTTGGACTGCCACATACAGGCACTCAATCTATGTAATTTTTCTGGAGGACCAGCTACCTGCTCCTCTGGTTTGAAAACTTTTTTGGACTGCCACATACAGGCACTCAATTTATTTAATCTTTTTGGAGGACCAGCTACCTGCTCCTCTTGTTTGAAAACTTTTTTGGACTGCCACATACAGGCACTATCCAAATTAAATTGTCTCCATAGCAGCCTCCACACGTCGTCTTTTTAGCTGCCTTTACACGTTGTCTCCATTGCTACCTCCACACGTCATCGCCATAGCTGCCTCCAAAAGTAGTCCATATAGCTGCCTCCATACATGGTCCCCTTATCAAACGAGCTGTGTCAGGCAGAATTTTGGATTGTTTTCATGGCTTCCATGTTAACTTTGTCGCCACCCTGCTGTGTAATCCACAAAATATACTGGCAAACTTTTATCATTTACCAATATTATTTCAGCGCTTCTTGTGCATCTGTTTACATTCCCCTCACCCGCCATATCCCAAACTTATAAGAACGCTACTACACTTGATCTTATACAAAAGGTTCTTAGAAGTGCTGTTTGGGGAGTAGCCTAGAGACAGGGGCTTGGATTGGCGAAAGCTCGCCTGGCTGCAGAGCGCCAGCTCCATGCCAAGATCCAACTAACATAGTTTTAACTGCAGCACCTTTAATCTACTACTAGTTCACTGCCTCCATACATGGTCCCCTTATCAAACGAGCTGTGTCAGGCAGAACTTTGGGTTGTTTTCATGGCTTCCACATCAAACTTGTTAACTTTGTCGCCACCCTGATGTGTAATCCACAAAATATACTGGCAAACTTTTATCATTTACCGATATTATTTGAGCGCTTCTTGCTCACCTCCTTTGGTTCCTCTCTGCCACCCATTGGTTTTAAGCCTGAGTCCATTTGGGGTATGTTGCCAAGACACTCTCTAGCCTGCCGCTGCTGCCGCTGCCTCTGCATAGTCCCCTATAGTGTCAGGGTCAATTATTGGATGTTTTAGATGCTATCTAGCCTCATTCGGTCACTCTGTCATTGCCATGCTGTTGCCCATACTTTTGGCATAATGGTGCGATTAAGCAGCCTCAGAGGCATCCATTCATGCTGCCCCTGCTGTTTCCTGTCCATTTCCGTGGTGTTTCCATCCTTTTCTGAGGTTCCCAGGTGCTTGGCCAAGCTTCCCTGTGCAGATCCTTGGTCCCCTTGAAAAATGGGGAAAAGCATCGGGAAAAGTTCGTCTCGAATAACGAGTACCCGAGCATTTTAGTGGTCGCTCATCTCTAAATTTCATACATAAAATTGTGCCAAATTCTGAGCCAAAATGATCAATGACCACAAACACCTGCACCATCTTCATTATAGCATTTAAAGGGGTTTGCCCATGAAAGACAATTTTCAAATTTCAATCCCCTAGTGATGTTTACACAATAAAGATCATTATTAACCCCTTACTTTTACTCAGTTTTATTCCTCTTCTAGCTCTTATCACTCAGTGACGGTCAGTATGAGATTCAAGAGTGTGGCCGGGGACTCTCTAAGCAGACACTTCATAATCCCTCTGTGCTGTGGGAGACTGTGGGCTGACAATGTGCTTAGATTATCAGGGTACAGGTTTATATATACTTTCATTTAGCTTCTGAACATTCTACTAGTATCTGACACATAGAAAGAGAGAGATGAGACAGATCAGAGATGTTGAGATCCATGAGATGCATATTACACACAATGACATTCTCAGCTCATAACAGACAATGTCAGCTCTGCTGTGCCTCCTTCCCCTGGATATAGGCCTTATTTGCCTATAGGTTGTAGAGTAATACCCTTCATACAGTTGCATGTTAAATTCATGTTAATTGATTTGTTATTTGACAACCCTCAGTCTTAGTTTCAAACTCTGTACCAAAAAGTTGTGGCTGGACGAGTAACTGGCTTCCAATCTAACCGACAAATACATTATTGTTCAAAGTATTTGTATGAGTATATGTGTATTCCATTGGTGTTATATAGTTCTAATTTAAGCAATTGTTAGAAGGACATAATAACAAATCTTATAAGAACATTACTCTGGTGAGAAGAGTCGAAGATTTTAACATAAGGTTTTTCCACTACATACCTGCCGTAGGCCACAGTCTACCCCTTTCACGCATGTACATATACTGGATCTTACTATAGGCCCGATTATCAGATCCCATCCTGACATACTTCAACATAAATAACATAGCAACAAAATCTTGTCCGCAGTCTTGGTGTCTGGACCCTCACGGCCAGGTATGATGACTCTACGGAGAAATTCACCACCAACTTTGAGGTCAAAGAATATGGTAAGAGGACAGGAGTACATGAGAGTTACTCCAGGTGTAATGAACTACACATACACTCACAATGGCTCCTCTTTTTTAGTCCTTCCGAGTTTTGAGGTTACCATAAAGGCGCAGCGCAATTTCATCTATCTTGAAGATATGTCATTTTCTGTGACTATCAATGCGCAGTGAGTATTTTCAGGAAATTGTGAATGATATTTCAAAATCAGTTTAAAAATAATGCTTAAAAAGAGGCTGCATGCCAACAAATTTGGTAATTTAAAAGAGTGGTTGATTAATTTTAAAAGTGAATTCAAATCTGAATGCCTGGACCCCAATTAATCACCAAATGGGGGTCCTGTTAATAAAATGATGGAACTACAAGTCAAGCATAAAAGAAGAAAAGATAGCCAGATGTTGTGTTGGTTGGTCGTGGGATTCTCTCGAACAGCAAATGGAGTAATAAAACATTTTCAACCTGCAGTTTTATCAGTGATAGGGAACAGGACTCTAATTCTCACGATTGTTGAGGTCCCAATGGTCTAAACCCACCAGTCAGAATGTGGCCAAGGGATAACCATTAAATATAGGAGAATGGGGAAGATTTATGAAAGTGTCGGTGAATAGACCAGTGCAGAGATAGACTCCACAATCTCATCTACGACAGATACATGCTGGTGGAAGATACCTCTGGAGTCAGTGGGGTCTAGTGATCACATGACCCTCCTTCTGCGGCCATTTTATGGACAGGGATGTCTGGCTGATGAGGTAAAAGACAGGAGGCTTCACTTTACATATCAAGAAAGCGAAGCAGAACTATAACTAGATGTATTTTGGTAAATTACTTAATATCCTGCCCCCCACACACAAAAAGCATGAGAAAAAGTGGTTAATCACTTTAACAACTTTCATCCTGTCATTTAAAAACATCGCTTTTGGACTGTGTGTAGTCAAATGTATCACCTCTACCGTTAGAAATACTTGGTGCACTCCATTCGCAATTCAGCGGCGCGTTATCCGACGTTGATTCCGGTTCTGTCGGGATTCACTAGGTGTCGCTGCTGCACTGAAGTCCGCCGGAGTTCACCTTCTTCGTCCTGGTGTATGTGAGTGCTATTCTTGTGACACAAATTTATTTATTTTCCCCATGGCCATGCCCCCCGATTTCTGTTGCGTGAAAACCGGCGCCGATACGCCAAAATCCAATCGTGTGCGCCAAAATCCCGGGGCAATTCGACGCAAATCGGAAATATTCAGAAACCTGACGAAAATGCGTGATTCGGACCCTTAGTAAATGAGCCTCTATGTGTGGAAGGCAACGCCGAGCAGTCCTGGCCGGGGCAGACAATAGTGGAGCACCGCCACCGGCTGGGGACCTTCATCTGGGTTTTGGGCTTGTACTATACATATGCACTGGTTTATCTGTGAGTGGTAATATGCCAAGTAATCTAGTACAGGAACTACTTTGTATGATGTATTGTAGTGGATAATGCCAGCATCATGGGTGGTCTAGCTTGGTGATCAAGTATTTTTAATGATTTAGCCTATGGAAAAGAACAAAGCTCACATACCTGATGGTCTGGGGTCGTTATTGCGCTAATTTCAAAACTATAGACATTAATTTGTAAATTAATTGTAGCCAGTGTAGTGAAAAAGTGATTTTCTACCAGATATCTAATGTTATAGTAATGGAAATACTGGCATTACATATGCAGACAGTGTACATGTCTCGTGAAGCTCTTACGCTCTATAGATACCTCTACGGGAAGCCGGTTTCTGGTGAAGCCTTCGTCCTGTTCAAACTGAAGAGAGGAAATGAAGAGAAAAAACTGACTGATTCTCTAAGAAGGATTCAGGTAATGTGAAATATGGGAAAATATCCTCGACTTGATTTGGGATGTTTTATGTTGTAGATGCCATGGTCAATAGTGACGACTGCATCTAAGTGGTTGGTGGAATGGATGAAGGAAGGAAGGAAGGAAGGAAGGGGATGGGGGCAGGGACATAGGTTTGGTTTTTAAAAGATCCCCATGCAACTTGTATGTATCTAGATTACAATTTAGGGTATTAAACAGCTCCTTGAGAATGGGCCCAGATTCAGGACAGAACCATCTGTAACACTGAAGTCATCATGGGGTACCTGACATTGGACAATACATTAATGTCTGGAGGCTGGATAGAAGGACTCACTATGAATGGTTATATGGTTATGTGCACCTAGATTTCTGATGGAACTGGGGAGGTGGAACTTCTGACCAAAGATCTGATGAAAGACTTCAGAGATCGTGAGGATTTGGTTCAGTACAGATTACACATTGCTGTCACAGTCATAGCCGACTCAGGTGAGAGGTGACCACAAGACGGCTGGCAAATGATTCACTAACTTGTCCCGACCTCTTGAGGGGTCAAATGATTGTGTTAACTAGCAACTGATCTGCAAATATGGACCGCATGTGGATGACGTCCATGTGCCATAAGTTGTTTTCAATCAACTTCTGTGAGAAGACCTGAGCCGCAATACAGGACCTGCTATGTTTTTTCTACAGCCTATTCACGGATCAGTGAAAAACACAATCTTTTGCCTGGGTCTTTTGGAATAACGCTATTGAGATGTACATGTACGTCGGAAAATGCAGTCTATTGGCACATCTCAATGGGCATGTACGTATTAGCCATGGTCCGAACTTAGAAGCAGAGACCCTGCGATCACTACAGGAGCCTGGCTGTGTGTGACAGTCAGGTTCCCGCACTTACAGCTGGGACCTGATACTCACAATCCCGGGTGTCTAATCCTATATAAATGCAAGGGTCATAGTGACCACGGTGCCGATTGCTTACCTGGCCAATCGGCACCCTCCGTGCCAGGTACATAGGTCCCAACCACTTCAATGGAAGCCCTGTAAGTTCTGGAGGTCCTGTGAAGGACCCTAGGGCTGCCTTCAGTGGATGCCTGTCAGAACGAAAATTATAAATCTTGCTTTACATGGCGTTCCACTAGCAGTGGTTCTATGTTTAAGCCACTATTCTTAAGAATCGCGAAAAAAAATCCTTTTCAATTTTTTGCCAATTTTTGAGCCAAACAAATCAACAATAAATAACCCCTATATATGGAAAATAAAACAGCACTGACAGCCTTAAGTTTAAAAATAAAATCATAAAAACGCAGATAACACGTTGTACCCCACAGTGACTATTTGTATATTGTATTATTACTCTCATCTCATTACGTGTTTGTGTTGCAGGAGGGGATTTGGTGGAAGCGGAGCTCAGTAACATTGTTATAGTAAAATCACCGTATAAAATCCTCTTCACCCGGACACCCAAATATTTTAAACCCGGAATGCCCTTTGACCTGACGGTAGGTGGCATCGTGTAATGTTTTCCTTTACTTCACAATTCACTTAAGAGAAATATAATTTAAAGGGTTTTCCACCACAGACACGTAGAATAAGTGTCCACCATAGAAACATAGAATAAGTGTCCACCATAGAAACATAGAATAAGTGGGTTGTCCTGAATGTATCCTCCCATAGTTCTGCTTTTCGGCCTCATGCACCGACTGCACAAATAAAATTTAGTCCAACCACCAGGAGCTTGGGCCCCTTTAACCCTGAACCAACACCCACCGATAATAAAACACACAAGGACATGTTTTAAAGTTATACTTATGGGTTGACATGAGGGTCGGCCACAGCTTTATTATACATTAACCATTGATATTGAAATATTTTTTTGTTATATTTTCAAGATATTATTTAAACAATTTAACACATTTTTGTAAACAAGAACATTTAGTGCAAAAATCGGCATGTAGGCCGATAACCCCAACTTACCCGCCAGCTGTGACAACAGTGTATCAACGAAAACCCCTCAAGAGATGGCGGGTGGGAAACGCGATCCAGAAGAGAGGGTGAGCGAAGGCTGTAGCAAGTATTTAAGCTACCACCCACGGCACTAGCCCAGCCCCTAGTCCCGCAGCCCACATCACCAGACCTTACACAGGAAATAGGGAGGGAAAGAAAACCACCTCATGTTGAAGAGGCCATGCTCTGCACCTAACTCCCTCCATCTATTCGCTTTTCTGCACTCATTACCCGAACCCTGTACCTCTAGGCTTACAACGACCATTATGGGGACCGTTGTCTAGCTGCAACATTTGTAGCCAGATCCTACGTCCTCCGTAGAAGTTTATGTTTCTCGGTCACGGGCCACTCTTTGGCACCACAATATGACTTGGCGTCATGTCCAATATTTTGCCATATTGCGGCTTTCTATGGAGAGGGGAGGGGAGAGGAGAGCTGCTTGCTTCTCCTGGTCGAGGTGAGCACACGTTTGTGTGCATTTGGTCTCAGAATGGGTCCCTGTATTTCTCTCTTTATGTTATGATATATTTGGGTTAAAGAAACCAATAGCATCTCACCTGTCCACAGGCCGTATATATCCTCCATTCAAATTCTGTGCTACAATGGTGACCCAACCCACAGACGGGTGGGCTATTAGAAGGAAAGCAGCCATGTTTTTTTATAATCCTGCCCAACCCCTTTAAGTGGGATTATTTGCCAATGTGTCTATCCAATAGGTGATGGTGACAAATCCAGATGGTTCTCCAGCCAAAAATATCCCGGTGGTGGCAGAACCTGGAAAAGTCTACGCTACAACCATTCAGGACGGAACAGCAAGGATCATTCTGGACACAGACACAGAAACCAAGACTCTGGATATCAATGTAAGTAAAATCTTCTTTGTATAGGAGAGTGAATCAATTTGGAAATTGCCCCAAATTTGTGTAAATTCTAAATTATTGAGATTCATTTCAATTTAATGCTGTATTGAAAGGCTCAGACCTCTAGGACAAGAAAGTTCCTGGACACTTGTTGGAGGCGGCAACCTCAAGTAATTTAGAGTAACACCCCCATTAATATTGTGCAGCACACACCCCTAAGTATAGCACAACACCCCCAATTAATGTAGCGCAGCCTCCAGCTCTTCATGCAACACAAAACCCCCTCTTAATGTAATACAGCCCCTTCTATAAATATAGCACAGCCCCCTTAAAGCAAATTCGTCACCAGAAATGTCATTTTTAGATGGTGGCTGGTACTAATAGTCTATGCTATGCTGATATTAAAAACTCCTTTTTCAGCATTCTAAATCATTTCAGTACTTTATAATAGTTTATTTCACATTACATGGCTCCCTGCTAGCAGCATGTGGTGAGTCCCTGGGAGGGCAGCCTGTGTCTCCTTATGCATTCTTCCTCTATTCATCACCATGCCCCTCCCCTGCACATTACAGGAAGTGGGAATGGGAGATGGAGCTGCATATGTGTTGAGGAGAGAAAACTGACACAGGCTGCAGCCCCTGAGACTCACCCCATGCTTCTGGCAGGAACTCAGGTAATGAAAAAATAGTTTTATGAAGTACTGCAATGATTCAGAATGCCGACAAAGAATTTTTTAATATCAGCAGAAATTTCCTGGTGACAGGTTCACAATAATCTAGAACATCTGCAACATCCCCCACTGAGGCCTTGCCTTTTTCTGGCTTGGGGGCAGCTGGATCCCTTAGGGACCGGAGTAGCTGACGAAGTGCGGCTTAGCGCATCGCTGATGGAAGTACAAGAAATTAAAAGGCTGAAGGAATCGGATGTTTCTCCCTGGTGCGACCCCTTTGTAGATGTAGGGATTATTATTATTATAGTGGTGTTCCTCGGGAGATGGTCACAGCCTGGTATATGTAGCTTCAGGCTGGAGATGGATGGATGGCTGCTTCAGCAACAGGATGATGCAGACTCCTGAAGGTGGATGTCCCACCACAAAGGGGTTTTATAACCTCCCATTGTGAGGCAGCAAGCTTCTTATCCAACCAGCAATGCAATGCAATAACAACAAGGCATCTCATTGGTTGTAAGAATTATACATTCCTTCTCAGGCAGATAGTTACCAGCTGCAGTACCATTTCTAGACACTGGAGGTCTCCCTTGGTTGCTCGGGCCCAGAGAAACGCTATTGAATGGAGAGAGGTTTTGATTTCGAAACACTGCTTTGGCAGGGGTGTTGCACATCCCCCACCCTACTTCTGCCTACATTTTTAAGGTTTCTGATGAAAGTGGTAGACAAACCTGGATAAGGCAAAGTCACGAACAAGCAAAGTTACTAACCCAATATAGCCATAAAGGATTTTATTATAACTGACATTACCACATGGAATATTGAAATAAATGAAAGTATGCTCCCCAGAAGGATGAGGTAAATGGGCTCCTTTCTCCTGATCTAGATTGCTGAAGTGGTTAAGAGGTACATGCTGTATCAGGGCAATGAGGGTGTTGATAATTTTGGAGATCTAGCACTATAAAGGGATTGTGGTTAGGACATATGGTTAGTTAAGGGATATAGAATGGGTTGGCCTATAATTGGTTATTTGGGACATTGTTGGTGCAAATAAAGAATTCCTATGGTCCAGATATCACATTCCTGCTTTCCGAAATCAGTGAAGGTGTCAATGACAACGTCTATTCCTGTCCGGGGCAGTGAATGAGTTTAATACCTAGTAAAGTCTAGTCTATCTTAGTTCGGCTTAAAACTATCCTTAGGACTGACACCGGAATAGTGTCTAAAAGGGAACATTAAGATCACAACTGACTAGAGCTCCCTCTAGTGGTGTAGCCCCAGATCTGAAAAACTATTGTATCTAATATTGTCATTCACCTAAGACATTAACCACGGTGAAGGATGGCGCTGATTCTGGATTTTGGCTATTTGTATTTTAATTTAAATAGCTTTTAATTTTGATATTTTTATGTTTTTATATTTCATAGGTAAAAACAGCGGAAGGCCAGATACTACCAACAAGACAAGCGTCCGGTAGACTGACAGTGTTTCCATACAGAGATTCTAATGGACAGGGGAATTACTTACACATCACGTTCAAAAATGATGTGCTGGAACGTGGGGAAAAAGTCTTTATAAGTTTCATCACTCAAAATAGAAACAGTAAAGTTCATGATCAGAAACTACATTTAACCTACCTGGTATGTAGTACTATCAATTATATATTCCCTATGTACAAGAATATAACTACTATAATACTGCCCCCTATGTACAAGAATATAACTACTATAATACTGCCCCCTATATACAGGAATATAACTACTATAATACTGCCCCCTATGTACAAGAATATAACTACTATAATACTGCCCCCTATGTACAAGAATATAACTACTATAATACTGCCCCCTATGTACAAGAATATAACTACTATAATACTGCCCCCTATGTACAGGAATATAACTACTATAATACTGCCCCCTATGTACAAGAATATAACTACTATAATACTTCCCCCTATGTACAAGAATATAACTACTATAATACTGCCCCCTATGTACAGGAATATAACTACTATAATACTGCCCCCTATGTACAAGAATATAACTACTATAATACTGCCCCTATGCACAAGAATATAACTACTATAATAATACCCCCTATGTACAAGAATATAACTACTATAATACTGCCCCCTATGCACAAGAGTATAACTACTATAATACTACCCCCTATGTACAAGAATATAACTACTATAATACTGCCCCCTATGTACAAGAATATAACTACTATAATACTGCCCCCTATGTACAAGAATATAACTACTATAACACTGCCCCCTATGCACAAGAATATAACTACTATAATCCAACCCCCTATGTACAAGAATATAACTACTATAATACTGCCCCCTATGTACAAGAATATAACTACTATAATACTGCCCCCTATGTACAGGAATATAACTACTATAATACCGCTCCCTATGTACAAGAATATAACAATTATAATACTGCCCCCTATGTACAGGAATATAACTACTATAATACCGCTCCCTATGTACAAGAATATAACTACTATAATACTGCCCCCTATGTACAGGAATATAACTACTATAATACCGCTCCCTATGTACAAGAATATAACTACTATAATACTTCCCCCTATGTACAAGAATATAATTACTATAATACTGCCCCCTATGTACAAGAATATAACTACTATAATACTGCCCCTATGTACAAGAATATAACTACTATAATACTGCCCCCTATGTACAAGAATATAACTACTATAATACTGCCTCCTATGTACAAGTATATAACTACTATAATACCGCTCCCTATGTACAAGAATATAACTACTATAATACTTCCCCCTATGTACAAGAATATAACTACTATAATACTGCCCCTATGTACAGGAATATAACTACTATAATACTTCCCCCTATGTACAAGAATATAATTACTATAATACTGCCCCCTATGTACAAGAATATAACTACTATAATACTGCCCCCTATGTACAAGAATATAACTACTATAATACTGCCTCCTATGTACAAGAATATAACTACTATATCACTGCTCCCTATGTACAAGAATATAACTAATATAATACTGCCCCTATGTACAAGAATATAATTACTATAATACTGCTCCCTCTGTACAAGAATATAACTACTATAATACTGCCCCCTATGTACAGGAATATAACTACTATAATACTGCCTCCTATGTACAAGAATATAACTACTATAATACTGCCCCCTATGTACAAGAATATAACTACTATAATACTGCGCCCTATGTACAAGAATATAACTACTGTAATACTGCCCCCTATGTACAAGAATATAACTACTATAATACTGCCCCCTATGTACAAGAATATAACTACTATAATACTGCCCCCTACGTACAAGAATATAACTACAATAATACTGCCCCCTATGTACAGGAATATAGCTACTATAATACTGCCTCCTATGTACAGGAATATAACTACTATAATACTGCCCCCTATCTACAGGAATATGACTATTATAATACTGCCCCCTATGTACAAGAATATAACTACTATACTACTGCCCCCTATGTACAGGAATATAACTACTATAATACTGCCCCCTATGTACAAGAATATAACTACTATAATACTGTCCCCTATGTACAAGAATATAACTACTATAATACTGCCCCCTATGTACAAGAATATAACTACTATAATACTGCCCCTATGTACAAGAATATAACTACTATAATACTGCCCCCTATGTACAAGAATATAACTACTATAATACTGCCCCTATGTATAGGAATATAACTACTATAATACTGCCCCCTATGTACAAGAATATAACTACTATAATACTGCCCCCTATGTACAAGAATATAACTACTATAATACTGCCTCCTATGTACAGGAATATAACTATTATAATACTGCCCCCTATGTACAAGAATATAACTACTATAATACTGCCCCCTATGTACAAGAATATAACTACTATAATACTATCCTCTATGTACAAGAATATAACTACTATAATACTGCCCCCTATGTACAGGAATATAACTACTATAATACTGCCCCCTATGTACAAGAATATAACTACTATAATACTGCCCCCTATGTACAAGAATATAACTACTATAATACTGCCCCCTATGTACAAGAATATAACTACTATAATACTGCCCCCTATGTACAGGAATATAACTACTATAATACTGCCCCCTATGTACAAGAATATAACTACTATAATACATTCTTGTTTATGTTGTACTTGTTCTACTCTCATAGGTCCTGAGCCGGGGACAGATAGTGACTATGGGTCGGCAGGAGCGGGGGAGCGGTCAGTCTTTGGTCACTGTCCCTCTGGTCATTACAGAGCAGCTCTTACCGTCTTTCCGGATTGTGGCTTATTACACTGTGGGGGATGAGCTGGTGTCCGACTCCCTCTGGGTGGATGTTGTAGACGACTGCATGGGAACGGTAAAGAGGAGTGACTTTCATTTTGCACAAGAAAAAAAAAACAAGAAAGAAAATAAAATTGAAAATAAACAAAAGATTCCGTCATAAATGAAGTTTAATATAAAAATGTTTAAGTAAGATGATAGCAATATAGTGATAAGAAAAATAATTTATATAATATTATATATTATAATTATTATTATTTTATTAATGAAATACATTTTTGGCAAAAAAGAAGAAGAAAGAGAATGAATAAAAGACTATTAAAAGGTAGTAATAGTAACTCAAAATACTAATATTTTTATACTTGCCCATAAAGTTGTGTTTCTGATACTATATTTCGAGAGCACTTCCTCCATGTTCTGCACTGGCTACATAAAGTGTGCAGCAAAGTGTGTGCTTTATGGCAGCTGCTATACCAGCACTTAAGGACATTTTTAAAAATGGGAATTGAATGAGCAAGTAAAAAACAATTTCTGACAGCGTGACGTTTTTTAGCTCATTTGCATATGATTTTCTGTAGGGTTTTCTGAACGTTTACAGTAAAGGAGGGAAAGCTTAAAGGGTTATTCTCATCCAGACATTAATATGTGATTTAATTCATCTGCCATATTGATGCATTTTTTCATTTGAATGTTATTAGAAAACAATGTACCCAATTTTCCATAATCAAGATTGTTGTCCTTGGATATGACCACCGCTGCTGGAAGGATTCTACAAAGAAGCAAATAGTTTTTGTATATGAAATGGCTGGGAGTTACTCCATATCCTACAGACATCCGGTGGTGATGAATGCAAAATCCAGGCAGATATCAATAGCACATGCATGGCCACCGCTGTCAGAGCACGGGAGTGGTCGTATCCAAGGGCAGCTACCATGTTTCAAATGTAAATACCCAGATGGGATTACCCTTTTAAGTGTATATTTCATACCCAGTCTGAAGGGGCCATTAATTCAATGGGTGACTGTGTCCCCTTAGGAAGTGAATGTACTGCTGGCAGTGAACTAGTATGTAATATTGAAGGGATATCTATGCCCCTTTAAGTGTTCTCTTCTGTCATTACACAGCTGAAGTTAAGTGGACGCAAAGCCACAGCAGAACCTGGAGAACCGATCAGTCTTACACTGCGAGCGGATCACAATGCTACCGTGGTACTAGTGGCCGTGGATAAGGCCGTCTATGTGATGAACAACAACTATAGAATGACCCAGAGCAAGGTAACTTCCTAGGACCTTCAAGGGTGCGCTAAGCCTAAGAGTTTTCCAGAATTGTCCCCAATATAAGAGAAAATACGAGAACATTTGTCTTATTCTGAGCAGGAAATGTGGAGTTTCTTCCGCCGCCGCCCCCCCCCCTCCCAATGTTTGTCTTTTCGGGCAGGTTAAGAGTGGGGTTAAAAGGATATTCATCAGCATTTTTGACCTTACAAAGCTAGAGGTACAGGTGTTCTGGGTGGGTCTTTCAGCCTGAACAACTTTTAGCTCTAGGAATTGAACTAGTTACCAAACTTCCCCTCTGCTCTGATTCACTGCTGTAGTATCCAACCAGAATCCTGCCCCAGCACTTACTCAGAGCTGACGGAAGGAACTGTGAAATTTCTTAGTGAGAAGAGCAGAAAGCTCTTCAGGCTGAGAGACCGTGTATGGAAGGGAAAGGCTCTGGACATACTATTATCGTGAGCTTTGGACACACTCTACTGGATACAGTAGACCTTAGGTTCTATGGAGCCTGAAATTTTTTTTCTGACTGTTTAACCTCTGGGGCCCATTATCATGTTAGGACATGGGCCACTCTAATTCTACAATTGACAGACTGGAGATTACATATGGAGAGGTAGGGGAAGATTAGAGATGTATGGATGGAATCTCATGGCCATATTTTGGCACCATCTGGTATTTTATATAAACTGTGGCCCCGGGCACATTTCAAAGTGGGACCCACATGTTGAGATATGGTATCATCAAAAAGGCAAATCCGTGGGGGGCGTGGTGTGCCGAGGACGGCATCACTGGGATCAATACGGGTCTATCAATGACACAATTAAAATCTAAAAGGATCCGGAACAAATAAACACTTTTCCCCTAGTCAAATATGAAGGTGCTGAATCCTCTCGAATGATTGGTCTGGTGCAAGAAACCATTTATACATGAAATCATGTACAAAATCATCCAATATTTGCTGCTGTGGATCTAAAAACATTACATAAATGTAAGTAATGTTTCGTTGACTTTCAGATGTGGAGCACTGTAGAGGATTCCGACATTGGCTGCTCTCCAGGGAGCGGCGCTGACAACATGGGGGTCTTCTATGATGCCGGACTCGCAGTGGAGACTAATTTTGGACTGAGAACCAAGCAGAGATCTGGTAAGAAAATATCTCACCAACCGTGATATTTGGCTTAACTTTAGTATTATTTGGGGGGTTTTTGCATGACCATTGCGAAGCCAAAACCAGAGGACAATCTGAGAACCTTAACTTAGTCTGAGTTTATTGAAGGACTACCATTTATTATTCAGCTCAGTATTGTGGCATGGTAGATAACCCCTGACATGATACAATCCTCAACGAAATTCAATCTAAGGACAAAATCACCAACCGGTGAAGAAAACATGGGGGCTCCATCCAGGGCTATAAACAGATTACATGCGCCCCATTTTCTTCTTATAAATAACCCTAAGTTACTGGGCAAAAGATGATCAAGAGCTTGAGGTTAAGGTTCCCAAGAGCTAACAGTGGTGACTGGTAAATCGTTACACAATCAATTTTAAAAACCTTGAAAAAGTAAAAACTCACTTTTCCTCTAGATTCATCCTGTGAGGCTGGTAAACGACGAAGACGGAGGTCAACAGCAGAACTGATGGAATATAGGTCCATGAAAGGTAAGGCTCTACGGGCAGTTGCCAATGTTTGGGCTCTCGATGGCTGCCCAACTGGTATTGTTGTCCAATAGGACCATAGATGGGGATCCAGTAGGGTCACACCAAATCATCCATAACCTCTATTGGAAGTGGTTGTCTACTATTTATCAACAAATTTCCAAGAGTACAGATGATTGTGGAGGATGAAATGATCTATGGGATAACTGGTGGCTGGAGACCCACTGTGCTATTCACTGGGCTTTGACTTTGGGCCAACTGTAAGGAAGTTATTCCCAAACCACCCAAGCTTTAACCCTTTCTCCTCTATGATGGGATTTGGTCTTGGGTACAGGGAGATCTTGAGGCTACAACCTATGAAGGTGGATCTGATGTGGCAGATTGTTGGAAAAATGAAAAACAGAAAATAGAGGATTCCTCAGATATGTAATATCATATTATATTATATTTTATATTATATTACCAAAGTGGAAAGGGGTCATGGCGAGTCACCTGCTTCAGACCCATAAATGCTTCATTTGGAAGACTCAGAGAAAGATGTAGTCACAAGTCCACGTAGTCAGCATTTTCAAAATTGTGTCTTTCCCAGGTCAAAATGATGATGAGATTTATGATGATGGGACTGTCATTGATGATGAATACCTCTTAGATACTGAAATCATCAGTAGAAATTTCTTTCAAGAGAGCTGGATGTGGGATGTGGTGAGAATGGAGAAGGCTCCCGATGCTGATGGGTAAGTACCTACCTCTTTTTTCTAGTTTTAGGTAGAATGATGGGTTATAGGTTAGCACAAAGGTCTTGGGTCCAGATCATTCAATCATTTCGTGCTCTCCATATTCTCAAAAATTATTATAAGTAAAATTTCTATTGGAGGTTTTTTTTGGATAACTTCTCTTAAATTAGTAGATTCAATCTGTATTTACTTATCAAATGATGGCGAGTTCACTCCTGAAATCAATAGAAGCCGCCTTCAGAGGGAAGATCTTCCTCTACTCACACATCTGTGTTACTACCGTTTTCCACTGATCCGATACCAAAAGTCATCAGACAATTCCTCATAAATACTCCCAAATAGAGCTAAAATGATCCACAAATACAGTAATAAAGTTGAGTTGACAAGACGCCAAACCAGCTCACCCGACCCAGTGCTTCACCCCACATAAAAAAAGTATCCGAATGTTCACCCCCACCAGTAGTACCCGCGAGCGAGCCAAATTCTTCTGATGTTTTCCTTAGATGGAAGCTGTGTTACATGGCAGCAACCACAATTTAAAATGGGGGCTCATACAACGACAATGCCAGCTCCAATCACAGTTCTAACCGATTAGGGGGGGGGGGAGTAAACCTGAAATTCTGGCTGAAGTCCTACAATGTTCAGCACAGATCTGAATATTGCAGTTCAGGTCCGCTCACACTTTTGTTGACCTTTTGGATCCTGATCAGTGGAAAACAATAGGAACATTGAAGTGTCCAAAGTGAACCTCTGAAAAGGGTAGAGGAAAATCTTTCATCTGAAGACCACTTCTATGCATATCAGGAGGGAGCTCTCCGACATGTTGGATTTTCAGGATTTATTCTTCGGATTACAGCTTTTCTGGAAAAGTTTGCATATGGGATTAGAGTTGTATTTAATTCATATAACTTCTCTTGTCTAACACCTCTACCGCATGTAACAACCTTCTGGCAGTGCCTTGTAGAATAATATACTGGGGCAGATTTACTTACCCGGTCCATTCGCGATCCAGCGACGCATTCTGTGCGGTGGATTCGGGTCCGGCCGGGATTTATTAAGGCAGTTCCTCCTCCTGCTGCGCTGAAGTCCACTGGAATGCCCTGAAATTCACCGGCCTATTCCTAGTGAAGGTAAGTGCAATTGTCGCGACATTTTTTTTTTTTTAAATGCGGCGTTTTTTTCGAATCCGTCAGGTTTTCGTTCGGCCAAGCCCCCCCATTTCCGTTGCGTGCATGCCGGCGCCGATGCGCCAAAATCCGATCGCGTGCGCCAAAATCCTGGGGCAATTCAGGGAAAATTGGCACAAATGGGAAATATTCGGGTAACACGTCGGGAAAACGCGAATTGGGCCCTTAGTAAATGACCCCCATTGTGTTTTAAGAGATTATTTCTTCCATTACGTCATTTCCAAGACCTCCCCAGTTTAATCCATATGCTAATAAGGAAGTTGGGGCACCAAGGTTGCTTCCTCAGCAACCAGAGAACTGTTGTTCCACGATTGAACCTTTGTTTCTCACATGACAAATTACCTGCTTATCTGGCGTAGACAGTAGTGGTTCTGGAAGGAACAGCAGGTTTCTGGGTAGTAGGAACGACACCAAGTGGACCAAGTGCCTCATTAGCATATGGATTAAAATGGGAATTTCTTAGAAATGACTTAATGGACAGAAATAATAAAGGTATTGTTAAAGCATGCTACATTTTCTTTACAACATCATGCTGTAATTCTTGGGGAGGAGGTAGTCTCCTGTTAACATGCCCACCTTTTCAGTATCTCCACAGAGGTCCTGCGTGGAAAATATTTGCCAGATTCGGTAACAACTTGGGAAGTGTTGGCCATAAGTCTATCTGAACATAAAGGTAAAAACATAAACATCCAATCGAAGGAGGAACATTTCAGAACCTGAAATGTGGAAAATTTCTTAGAAATCGCCATACTTGAGCTTACCCGCTGGATTAGGTCATGATTTCAATTATCAGAAGATGTACAAGGAAAGGTGCTTGTCCTCAAGGTGTAGTTAGAATCCTAGGGGAAAAAATCCAGCTCGAAACGCCCTGACCAAGGAACAGGGGTTTGTTGCTATCCCTTCCCCTAAGCACCAAGGAACATCAACCCTCCCACTGCTGCTTTGGGCCATAGGTGACTTGATGAAGAAATAATGAAAGACTGGATGATGGGCTGCTTAGGTGTCAACTGCTTAGATGTTTTGATCTTTATCTTCAATGTGCGTCGGTAGTAGGGCTGTAATTGTTCATTATGGAGCAATGGATCCACCAAGCGACAAATGGTCTTCTGCAGGTTGGACTGAGTTGTCTAAGAGTCTAAGGAACTCTTCCACCCTTAACCCTAAACCTCGACAAAGAGGTCTGACGTCTCAAGTGAAATTTCCCTGGTCTTAAACCATTTGGGAGCTGGTCCACTGCAACGTCAGGGGGTCGTTAGTAGAGAATGGTCACCAGGATTGGGCATTCTGATGTAACAATCGGTCATCGTGATGTCATAAAGTGGCAGTGAAATAACATGATGGGGCAGTGTGATATCACATGTAGCGTTATGATAACACAACGGCACTTTATCAAGTCACAAATGAAGTCACAATTTCTTTGAATCTCTATATGATCACAATGGATAAAACTCGAACATTGGGTAGACTCTGGTGGTTCTGGTCTCATATGTTATTTCTGTCCAGGGATCTGTGTGGCACCACCCTACGAGATCCAGGCAGTCAAGAATTTCTTCATTGACTTGAAATTGCCGTATTCAGTGGCGCGGAATGAACAGGTTGAAATCCGGGCCATCGTCTATAACTACAAGGACACTGACCTAAAGGTACAGTTAATAGGATATGTTCAAGTGGTCTGATGTGGCTCCCCATATCCCATACCGACCTGAGTATAGGTGTACACTAGAAGCTAGCCATCATTTCTTGAACCATTTTTCATCCACATTTTTACCACTAAGACCAAAGTAGTGTCTAAAATATCATTTTTACCTACAAAATTAAAAAATTATATGCCATAATCATATTTATATGCCACGATCTTGGGCTCTATAGCACTCAAAACCATGGGGCACATTTAATTACCCGGTCCAGTCAAGATCCAGCGGCGCATTCTCTGAAGAGGATTCGGTTCTGTCGGGATTCACTTAGGTCCATGCGCCCGATATCCACCAAGTGTCACTGCTGCTCTGAGGTCAACCGGAGTTCATTTTTCTTCTTTTCTTCCCGGTGCACGTAAGTGCTGATTTTGCGACACAAAACGTTTCTTAAATTCTGCGGAATTTCCAAATCTATCCCCCAATTTCTGTCGCGTGAAAGAAACAAGGCTTTAAAAATTATGCAAATGAGTCTGTGGAGCTCCAGGCTCCATTAACACCTATGGAGGCCAGAGCACCTCAGGCTCATTTGCATAATTTTGAAAGACTTTTTTTAAACAATGGCATAAGACACTTAAAGAAGAGCAGATCCTGCCAGAGGGGGCACACGCCAGCATGTCCTTGTGCTTGGGTTACAATCCTTCATCCTGGTAGTAGATGTCCTTAGAAAGGACCCCAGAAGCATTGATCTGGGGGGGGCTTTGCATCCCTGGCAGCATCTGAAGTGCTCCTCCCCACTAGAGCCTCACAGCATGACTCATCTCCCTCATGATTTGTCTCTTTTCCCCGAAAAAAAAATTCCTTTATTTTTAGTTCACTTGCATTTGGGGGTTAAATGGACTAGAAGCAGTGAAACAATATCCATGAAAGGATGCAAAAAGTAAGGGTATTACCATTGAAGAAAGTCCCATAACCCCATAGCCTATCCCTTATGGTGCATTCACCTTCCTGCTATGGGGGCTATGATCTGGTTGCATGCTTTGGAGTCAGGAGGCTGAGCCGCAAAGTATACTCGTCTGCCTATCGAGAGCGGAGGGGTGAAGGGTGCTCACCCCTGCCCCGTCCTCCTCCTGGGCCAGTTCTTACCCAAGGTCTGGTCCGGGCGAGCACACGGCCATCTAAATAAACACCCATGTATTTGTCATGCGGGTTTATCATGTCCTCATCTTATACAATATGTAATTTGGGGTTGCAGGTTCGGATCTCTCTCTCCCACAATCCTCACGTGTGCAGTCTTTCCACACCAACGAAGAAGTTCACCAAGGTTGTGACAGTCAAGAGTCACTCGTCTTTCTCTGTTCCTATCGTCATCGTGCCCCTCACTGTAGGGAAGCAAAGTGTAGAAGTAATGGCCAACGTCTATGGACAATTTGTGGGAGATGGTGTCCGGAAACTACTAAGGGTTGTGGTGAGATGGAAATCTGTCTGCCTGTCTGTCTTATATCTACTAATGTATGTGATCCTGACCTCTTGGATCCTGTATTCCCATTGCAGCCAGAAGGAGTTCGTAAAACTGAGACTGTGACATCAGTGATACTGGATCCAGAAGCAAAAGGTAGAGATAAGTGTATCCCTCACACAGATGAAGAAAATATGTGATATATATATATGAATCCATAGTACCTGCGTGTTTTCTCCTTATTTCTCCTGTAGGTGGTGAGCACATAGTGACCATTCCAAAGCTCCTGATGAAGAACAGAGTTCCCTGGTCAGATGTTATTACCAAGGTCGATGTACAAGGTCAGAGACCACCTGTCGTGTTTCATTCTTCAACACAAGCTTTTCCGATTCCATATATACCAGGCCGCTCTTCTTAAAGGGGTTGTCTGAGATGTTAAAAAAAATTATATGTGGCCGGGAGGAAGTTGCATAAAGAAATAAACACTTACTTACCTTCTGCGGTCCCTACCGACGTCCTGTGCTGCCGTCTCTCCGGGCCATGCCCATGTTTGAGGCACGGAAGCTCCACTTAGTTCGGCTTCCGTCCAGCCAAGGTGGCCAGCCATGCCCACCCATTCCACATGATACTGCGCTGGGAATAGGGCACGTTATATGTCTCAGACGACCTCTCTAAGCATTTTTACATGATCAACTAAGATCAGACAACATCTCTACGGTCTCTTGAGGAGATCAACATGGTCACCACAAGCTCTGACCTATGGTATATGCCTTCAAAGTCCTCACTAAATAGCTAGTTTCCTACACGATTACCACAGATCTGACCACACAATATCTCCAGGCCTTTGTGAAGACCACCTTGATGACACTACAAGAGTGGTATAGTGATGAATGTTTTATCTTCTTCAGGATCTCCAATCTCTCGGTTGGTAGTAAAGCCCATCAATGGCTCCAGGTTAAATCCCCTGATCATAGTCCCTGGTGGTAGTCTTGAGAGCAACATGGCGGGAATGACTATAGTTGTCATTGCAACTCATTATCTAAACAAAAGTAACCAATGGGACAAGATTGGACTTCATCGTAGGGAGGAGGCTCTCAGAAATATCAGAAGGGGTAAGTCTAATGCCATAAAGATAATCAATTGAAAAAAAGAGGTAAATGGTATGAGCCTTACCGGAATGACAGTGCTGCCACCTCCCGTCACTGCCTTGGGACAGTCTCCAGGCAGCACTCACACTGCTTCTGAGATATATGTTAATGGAAATTTTTAGAATATGATTTGAACTCGGGCCCCTTGGTATAAGAGGCCGTGTAATGAGCCACATGTTAATATGGAATGTCTTAGTTTCATACATTCTTCTTCAATTCTGGTATATAAATATGTATCTACAGGTATATACTGTATAGAGAAGTATATATAGAAATACATTTAGCAGTACTTGGTGCCTGTAATCAACGTATAAAAAAATGGACGTATATACGTGTAGCATACGGCCAAATTAATTTCAATGGCCGTTTATATGCACCTTACCGTACTGTTTTGACCAGAACCAGTTGGAGGTGCTCTCTGTTGGCCAGGCAATGTCATTTACGGTGACATACATGCTCATACAGAAGAAAAATGTGCTGAATTACAGCCAAAATCCAACTACTGAATAAATACAGAGCAGGGAAAAACTCGTTGGGGCTTATTTACTAAGGGTCCGAATCGCGCACTTTCGTTGGGTTTCCCGACGATTTCCGATTTGCCCTGAATTGCCCCGGGATTTTGGCGCACGCGATCGGATTTTGCCGCATTGGCGCTGGCTTTCACGCGACAGAAAGCCATCGGACAACCAGACGGATTTGGAAAAACTGCAAAATTTAAAAAAAGAATTTGTGACGCAAGATCAAGCACTCACATGCACCAGGAAGAAGCAGGTGAACTCCGGCGGACCTCAGCGCAGCAGCGACACCTGCTGGATATCGGGCGCACGGACCTTAGTGAATCCCGGCAGAACCCGAATCAGGGTCCGAGAACACGCCGCTGGATCGTGACTGGACCGGATAAGTAAATGAGCTCCATTGTGTGCAAGAGGCCTAATAGTCGATCTCATCTGTAATTATAGGTTATACCCACCAGCTACGATTTCGTCGATCAGATGGTTCTTATGGACGTTTTAGGAGTGCACCACCAAGTACCTGGTAATTGTTAATGTTTTAGCTAAACTCCTCACATACTAACGCTCACAACTAGGACTCATAAGTTTTTTCACTTTAACAAAAATACTTTTTCTTAAAATAACCTACAAATAGTCCATCTGATTGGGTGTAAAAAAAGTAGGATCATATATGATAAGAAACATGTAGGGATGGTAGAACAGAGGAATGTAATAACTGTAGAGCAGGAATAGTTACAGGGCACAGGAATACACAAGGCGCTAGGTAAGTGTGGGGGGGGGGAGGGCAGGATATTAGGTAAGTTCCCAATATACATCTAGTAATAGTTCTGCTCCGCTTTTTTTATGTAGATGAGTGAAGCCTCCTGTCTTTTATCTCATCAGCCGGACATTCCTGACCATAAAATGGCCGCAGATGAAGGGTCATGTGATCTTATCTGTCCATGAACAATCGCCCTGCCAGGACCTTGATCTTATATCCATAAATACTATCATAAGGTGCTGGCAGGGCAATTGCTCATGGACAGACAGAGATCACATGACCTCCATCTGCGGCCATTCTATGGACAGGAATTTCTGGCTGATGAGGTAAAAGTCAGGAGGCTTCACTATCAGGAAAGCGGAGCAGAATTATTCATAGATGTATATTTGTAAATTACCTAATATCCTGCCCCCCCACCCACACATATTACAATAAGCATGAGTTAAAGTGGACATGCCCTTTAACCTATATCAGACTAAGACATGTGATGTTGATGAGATGACCCCCGTACTGTTATGAATATGTAGTAGTTATGTTGGGAGCAATGTGGATGACCTGGTAAGATTTGGACTGTGCTGTGCCTATGTATCATAGATTATACGGTTGAAAAAAGACACTTGTCCATCAAGTTTAACCAAGGAAAGGAAGGGATTGGATGTGGAAGAGATTCAGGGGAAACAATTCTATATAACATAACCATCAATGTAATTTAGGTGTAAAAAGACATCTAGACCCTTCTTGAAGCTCTCTGCTGTCCCTGCTGTGACCAGCGCCTGAGCTCGGCTATTCCACAGATTGACAGTTCTCATAGTAAAAAAGCCCTGTCGCCTCTGGTGATTAAACCTTGTTTTCTCCAGACGGAGACAGTGCCCCCTCGTCTTTTAATTTGATTAAATCTGAAACAATTTACCACCATATTTTTTTTGTGGACCATTCATATATTTATATAAATTAATCATGTCCCCTCGTAGTCATTATCCTTTTTATGGACCGGTGCCCAGAACTGTGTTCCGTTTGTTTATACCTTAGTCATTTAATGTAAGGTGGACTTTTATGCTGTACAGAACCCCTATAATTTTGTCCTATGGACACATGGGCGCTTTAATGTGCCTTATTTAGGATTACTTCAAATATAATATTATCTATGGACTCATAGATGGTTGTGGGGACATGTTTTGGACGTTATGTGGATCTCAACACAACTTTGTATCAAAGGCTTTAAAAAGGGTAAAAGTTCTGAAAGATCCTTCATACTTATTATCTTCCCCCCACCCCTTCGCTTTCCTTTTGACTTCCAGGTTTACAGCTCACATCACCAAAGTGTTGACTATGGCCATCTACTTGGTAGATGCAGTCGATAGGGATATTCTATGTGGTTCTATCAAGTGGCTTATTCTGGAGACACAGAAACCAGATGGATCATTCTACGACAGGGCTCCCATGAGTGGTCAGTACATATCGGTAAGGATTTGACTCCTTCTTAGTTTAGCTCTAAAGCCTTTAGCATTTCTCCCAATCTTTTTCCATGTAATGTGTCACCAAGCCTGTAGATCCTGTACTTATCCCTCAGAATATGATACATCAATGTCCTCTTCACCAACCAGGGTGGTCTGTATAGATCCTCAGATCCTGAGGTGGCCCTCACAGCCTTTGTAGTCATCGCTTTACTGGAGAGTAAGGAAATCTGCACCGGTCAGGTCAATGTAAGTGGTGGAAAGCTTCTTATACCTCAAGTACATTACACATCATCCTATATTTCACCTGAATGTCTCTCTCCACATAGAACCTGAAGTTCAGCATTGATAAAGCCATGAAGTATCTCCAGGACCATCACCGATCTCTCGTCAGACCCCATACCATTGCCATCACTTCATATGCTCTTGCTCTTGGGGGAAAACTGAAAGACCTAAGCACATTAGTATCTGCAGCAACAGGTAATGATCCGGGACCTCTCATATCAATGGTTTATGTCTAGTACTGAAGTTTTTCAAAAATATTTTATTATTTTCATTAAGAGGCTCATTTACCACCTGTAGACTTGAATCAAGAGCGGAGTAATCCTGTTATTGCACATAAAAATAGATTTTTTTAAATTACTTTCTAACCTGTATGACAAAAGGACATTCTAGGGAGATAAATACATGGAAAACGGTAAGTTTTAGTCTTGACCATATCAGTCTATGGTACGGTGTAGCTGGGATCTGGAAAGAATCATGAAAGCTTAGACCTATGGTAATGGGGACTTTTCAACAATCCCTACTTAATGCATTTAATGAATGAATTTATTGGGAGTTGATCTACTTATTGTGGTGTGGATAATTTTTCTTTCTGTGGTTCGCACAATTATCAATTCATCTGAGCCATTTTGGGTGATCTTTGCTGTCCAATAGGCAGCACAACATGGTCTCCACTAGCTTAAACAGGTCTTAAACTATGAAAGATCCATCCAGAATGAAGGTGCTCCAGAAGTTTCTAAATGGCAGAGCTGAAAGCCTTCAAAAGGGTAATGTTTTTTAGGCAGCACAATTTTCACACAAAGGGGCACATTTACTTACCCGGTCCATTCACGTTCCAGCGGCGGCCGCTCTGACGAGCGTTCGGGTCTTCCGGCGATTCATGAAGGTCCTGCGCCCGATGTCCACCAGGTGGCGCTGCTGCGCCGAAGTCCGCCAGGGTGCCCCGGAGTTCATCGTCTTCATCGTGGTGCATGTGAGTATGGCCCGTGCGACCAATTTTTTTTTTTTAAATGCGGCGGTATTTCCGAATCCGTCGGGTTACCGTTCGGCCACGCCCCCCGATTTCCGTCGCGTGCATGCCAGCGCCGATGCGCCACAAACCGATCGCGTGCGCCAAAGTCCCGGGGCAATTCAGGGAAAACTGAAATATTCGGGTAACACGTCGGGAAAACGCGAATCGGGCCCTTAGTAAATGACCTTTATAGTGTGAAGTTTCTCTGTTACCACTTTCCATTAATTCGGAATCCAATTAACACAGGACCTCTAAATCTATGTCCTTCCTTCAAAGTAATCCTAGTGAAGGAGAAGATGTTCCACAAGGGTTTCTGCTCTATTACATATACCATATATATGGTATATACGTATACTGTATTCACTTGCTTGTTTATATTTTTGAAAGTTTTTCTATGTACAATTGCCGTACAGTCCATGGATGTCTTGATCCGTTGCTGAGCCATAAACATTTAACTGTCGTCTCGTCTAGAGCAATCTCCACCCTTGACCCAAGATAACTCCGAACCTATTATATTGTGTCATTCACAGACAAGTCTCATTGGGATGAACCTGGCTCTCAGCTCATATCTTTAGAGGCAACGTCTTATGCCCTCCTCACACTCTTGCATCTCAAAACCTATGACCTGGTAGACCCTGTGGTCCATTGGCTGACAGATCAACATTTCTATGGTGCAGGTTTTGGATCGACACAAGTGAGAGATGTTTTCTTCTTCTCAGATCCACCTTCATGATGTTTATCCATGATCTTTTTTTGATTGATGACTTGGGATGACCTTTTATTTTTCATTGGCTATAGGCGGCTATCATGTTTTTCCAAGCATTGGCGAAGTATCAGACAGTCGTGGATGATAGCAAAGTTTTGAACATGGGAATCTCCTTCGATTTCCAGGAAAGAAGACTTTCTAGAAGATACCAGCTCAGTATGGCTTTACATTTGTATTCTTTTGAGGTAAGATTTGGCTTCAGGAGTGATGTCTGTAGCAGTAGAATCATCTCACAGGTTGATGCCTCCAGATTTATGGTTTATGATTAGAGATGAGCGAGCACTAAAATGCTCGGGTACTCGTTATTCGAGACGAACTTTTCCCGATGCTCGAGTGCTCGTCTCGAATAACGAACCCCATTGAAGTCAATGGGAGACTCGAGCATTTTTCAAGGGGACCAAGGGTCTGCACAGGGAAGCTTGGCCAAACACCTGGAACCTCAGAAAAGGATGGAAACACCACGGAAATGGACAGGAAACAGCAGGGGCAGCATGCATGGATGCCTCTGAGGCTGCTTAATCGCACCATTATGCCAAAATTATGGGCAACAGCATGGCCATGACAGAGTGACAGAATGAAGCTAGATAGCATCTAAAACATCCAATAATTGACCCTGACACTATAGGGGACGGCACGCAGAGGCAGCGGCAGCAGGCTAGAGAGTCTCATGGCGACATACCCTAAATGGACTCAGGTTTCACCAAAGGAGGTGAGCAAGAAGCGCTGAAATGATTTCCTATGTGAACAAAAGGTTGACGGTATATTTAGTCGATAACACAGCATGGTGGCGACATAGTGACCAAGTTCCATAACGTATCTGGTGAAACACCCGAAAAATGAGCCTGACACAGCTCTTTTGATAAGGGGACGACATGTGGAGGCAGCCATGGAGACGACTTCCATGATTAAGAGCGACAGTATGGGGCATCCATATTGCGCTGCTATGATTGCAACTTCAGGTCTCCAGCATGGTGACAGATGGGCCGAGTTCCACTATGTATCTGGTGAAACACCTGAAAATTCTGCCTGACACAGCTCGTTTGATAAGGGGATGATGTGCTGCATATCCTCTCGTGCTCCAGCGTCTGGGGTATAGACAGTTGAAAGTTGCACATGGAGACATTGGTGGACGCTGTGGAGGATTGTGGAGGCGAAATGGACAGGAAACAGCAGGGGCAGCATGCATGGATGCCTCTGAGGCTGCTTAATCTTGGGATGGAGCTGGCGCTCCGCTGCCAGGCGAGCTTTTGCCTGTCCAAGCCCCTGTCTCTCGGCTCCTCCCCACCCAAAATGGGCCTGGGGGCCAGAAGCGTTTACTTTGAAAAAATTATAATTTTCAAAGCAGGCCGGGTCGTTTGAATATTTCACCTAGGAATAATGGAATAGCATAGTGGTTCTATTTTTAATTATTTTTACGGAAATGGTTCCATGATTAAGAGCGACAGTATGGGGCATCCATATTGTGCTGCTATGATTGCAACTTCAGGTCTCCAGCATGGCGGCGACAGATGGGCCGCGTTCCACTATGTATCTGGTGAAACACCTGAAAATTCTGCCTGACACAGCTCGTTTGATAAGGGGACCATGTATGGAGGCAGTGAACTAGTAGTAGATTAAAGGTGCTGCAGTTAAAACTATGTTAGTTGGATCTTGGGATGGAGCTGGCGCTCTGCTGCCAGGCGAGCTTTCGCCAATCCAAGCCCCTGTCTCTAGGCTACTCCCCAAACAGCACTTCTAAGAACCTTTTGTATAAGATCAAGTGTAGTACCTAGAGATGAGCGAGCACTAAAATGCTCGGGTACTCGTTATTCGAGACGAACTTTTCCCGATGCTCGAGTGCTCGTCTCGAATAACGAGCCCCATTGAAGTCAATGGGAGACTCGAGCATTTTTCAAGGGGACCAAGGCTCTGCACAGGGAAGCTTGGCCAAACACCTGGGAACCTCAGAAAAGGATGGAAACACCACGGAAATGGACAGGAAACAGCAGGGGCAGCATGCATGGATGCCTCTGAGGCTGCTTAATCGCACCATTATGCCAAAATTATGGGCAACAGCATGGCCATGACAGAGTGACAGAATGAAGCTAGATAGCATCTAAAACATCCAATAATTGACCCTGACACTATAGGGGACGGCATGCAGAGGCAGCGGCAGCAGCGGCAGGCTAGAGAGTGGCATGGCGACATACCCTAAATGGACTCAGGCTTCAAACCAATGGGTGGCAGAGAGGAACCAAAGGAGGTGAGCAAGAAGCGCTCAAATAATATCGGTACATGATAAAAGTTTGCCAGTATATTTTGTGGATTACACAGCAGGGTGGCGACAAAGTTAACATGGAAGCCATGAAAACAACCCTAAATTCTGCCTGACACAGCTCGTTTGATAAGGGGACCATGTATGGAGGCAGTGAACTAGTAGTAGATTAAAGGTGCTGCAGTTAAAACTATGTTAGTTGGATCTTGGCATGGAGCTGGCGCTCCGCTGCCAGGCGAGCTTTCGCCAATCCAAGCCCCTGTCTCTAGGCTACTCCCCAAACAGCACTTCTAAGAACCTTTTGTATAAGATCAAGTGTAGTAGCGTTCTTATAAGTTTGGGATATGGCGGGTGAGGGGAATGTAAACAGATGCGCAAGAAGCGCATGATGCGCATGGAGCTGGCGCTCCGCTGCCAGGCGAGCTTTCGCCAATCCAAGCCCCTGTCTCTAGGCTACTCCCCAAACAGCACTTCTAAGAACCTTTTGTATAAGATCAAGTGTAGTAGCGTTCTTATAAGTTTAGGATATGGCGGGTGAGGGGAATGTAAACAGATGCGCAAGAAGCGCTGAAATAATATCCCTAAATGGTAAAAGTTTGCCAGTATATTTTGTGGATAACACAGCAGGGTGGCGACAAAGTTAACAACTTTGATGTGGAATCCATGAAAACAACCCAAATTTCTGCCTGACACACCTCGTTTGATAAGGGGACGATGTATGGAGGCAGCTATATGGACGACTTTTGGAGGTAGCAATGGAGACAACGTGTGGAGGCTGCTATGGAGACAATTTAATTTGGATAGTGCCTGTATGTGGCAGTCCAAAAAAGTTTTCAAACCAGAGGAGCAGGTAGGTGGCCCTCCAGAAAAATGAAATAGATTGAGTGCCTGTATGTGGCAGTCAAAAAAACTTTTCAAACCAGAGGAGCAGGTAGGTGGCCCTCCAGAAAAATTGAATAGATTGAGTGCCTGTATGTGGCAGTCCAAAAAACTTTTCAAACCAGAGGAGCAGGTAGGTGGCCCTCCAGTAAAATGGAATAGATTGAGTGCCTGTATGTGGCAGTCCAAAAAAGTTTTCAAACCAGAGGAGCAGGTAGGTGGCCCTCCAGAAAAATTGAATAGATTGAGTGCCTGTATGTGGCACTCCCAAAAATTGTTTAAAACAGAGGACCGGGTCGTTGGCCCTCCAGAAAAATTAAATGCATAAAGTACTATAGCTAGAGCCAGTGGGCCCTGTCAAAAAATAGCCAGTTTCCTCTTCTTTACTCTACAAAGAGGAGGAGAAGGAGGAAAATGAGGAGGAGGAGGAGTGGATAAATTATTCAGGTTGAGCTTCCTTCACCTGGTGGAGATTGGAAATTATGAGAAATCCAGGCTTTATTCATCTTAATAAGCGTCAGCCTGTCAGCGCTGTCAGTCGACAGGCGTGTACGCTTATCGGTGATGATGCCACCAGCTGCACTGAAAACCCGCTCGGACAAGACGCTAGCGGCAGGGCAGGCAAGAACCTCCAAGGCGTACAGCGCCAGTTCGTGCCACATGTCCAGCTTTGAAACCCAGTAGTTGTAGGGAGCTGTGTGATCATTTAGGACGATGGTATGGTCAGCTACGTACTCCCTCACCATCTTTCTGTAAAGATCAGCCCTACTCTGCCGAGACTGGGGACAGGTGACAGTGTCTTGCTGGGGTGACATAAAGCTGGCAAAAGCCTTGTAAAGCGTACCCTTGCCAGTGCTGGACAAGCTGCCTGCTCGCCTACTCTCCCTCGCTACTTGTCCCGCAGAACTACGCACTCTGCCGCTAGCGCTGTCAGAAGGGAAATACTGTTTCAGCTTGTGCACCAGGGCCTGCTGGTATTCATGCATTCTCACACTCCTTTCCTCTCCAGGGATGAGAGTGGAAAGATTTTGCTTGTACCGTGGGTCCAGGAGAGTGAACACCCAGTAATCGGTGCTGGAATAAATTCTTTGAACGCGAGGGTCACGGGATAGGCAGCCTAGCATGAAATCTGCCATATGCGCCAGAGTACCAACGCGTAAGAATTCACTCCCCTCACTGGCCTGACTGTCCATTTCCTCCTCCTCCAACTCCTCCAACTCCTCTTCTTCTGCCCATACACGCTGAACAGTGAAGGACTCAACAATGGTCCCCTCTTGTGTCTCGCCAACATTCTCCTCCTCTTCCTCCTCATCCTCCTCCACCTCCACCTCCTCCGATATGCGCTGAGAAACAGACCTAAGGGTGCTTTGGCTATCAACAAGGGAATCTTCTTCCCCCGTCTCTTGTGACGAGCGCAAAGCTTCCGACTTCATGCTGATCAGAGAGTTTTTCAACAGGCCAAGCAGCGGGATGGTGAGGCTGATGATGGCGGCATCGCCACTGACCATCTGTGTTGACTCCTCAAAGTTACTCAGCACCTGACAGATATCAGACATCCACGTCCACTCCTCATTGTAGACTTGAGGAAGCTGACTGACCTGACTACCAGTTCTGGTGGAAGTTGACATCTGGCAGTCTACAATCGCTCTGCGCTGCTGGTAAACTCTGGATAACATGGTCAGTGTTGAATTCCACCTCGTGGGCACGTCGCACAACAGTCGGTGAGCGGGCAGTTGGAGGCGGCGCTGCGCTGCCCTGAGAGTGGCAGCATCTGTGCTGGACTTCCTGAAATGCACACAGATGCGGCGCACCTTCGTGAGCAAATCAGACAGATTGGGGTATGTCTTGAGGAAACGCTGAACTATCAGATTTAACACATGGGCCAGGCATGGCACATGTGTCAGTCTGCCGAGTTGCAGAGCCGCCACCAGGTTACGGCCGTTGTCACACACAACCATGCCTGGCTTCAGGTTCAGCGGTGCCAGCCACAGATCAGTCTGTGCCGTGATGCCCTGTAATAGTTCTTGGGCGGTGTGCCTTTTATCGCCTAGGCTCAGCAGTTTGAGCACCGCCTGCTGTCGCTTAGCGACGGCACTGCTGCTGTGCCTAGAGCTACCGACTGATGGCGCCATGCCCACGGATGGTAGTTCGGAGGAGGAGGTGGAGGAGGGGTGGGAGGAGGAGGAGGCATAGTAGGCCTGAAACACCTGGACCGAGGTAGGCCCCGCAATCCTTGGCGTCGGCAGTGTATGACCAGCCGCAGGGTCAGACTCGGTCCCAGCCTCCACCAAGTTAACCCAATGTGCCGTCAGCGATATATAGTGGCCCTGCCCGGCAGCACTCGTCCACGTGTCCGTGGTCAGGTGGACCTTGTCAGAAACGGCGTTGGTCAGGGCACGGATGATGTTGTCTGACACGTGCTGGTTCAGGGCTGGGACGGCACATCGGGAAAAGTAGTGGCGGCTGGGGACCGAATACCGAGGGGCGGCCGCCGCCATGAGGTTGCGAAAGGCCTCGGTCTCTACTAGCCTATAGGGCAGCATCTCCAGGCTGAGCAATCTGGAGATGTGGACATTAAGGGCTTGGGCGTGCGGGTGGGTTGCACTATATTTGCGTTTCCGCTCCAGCGTCTGGGGTATGGAGAGCTGAACGCTGGTGGATGCTGTGGAGGATCGTGGAGGCGACGATGGGGTTTTTGTGCCAGGGTCCTGGGCAGGGGGCTGACTATCAGCTGAAACAGGGGAAGGAGCAGTGGTGTGCACGGCCGGAGGTGAACGGGCTTGGTGCCACTGAGTGGGGTGTTTAGCATTCATATGCCTGCGCATACTGGTGGTAGTTAAGCTAGTAGTGGTGGAACCCCTGCTGATCCTGGTTTGGCAAAGGTTGCACACCACAGTCCGTCGGTCATCCGGTGTTTCCTTAAAGAACCTCCAGACTTCTGAAAATCTAGCCCTCGCCGCGGGAGCCCTCGCCACGGGAGCTTCACTACGTGACACATTTGGCGCTGATGCACCTGCTCTGGCCCTGCCTCTCCGTCTGGCCCCACCACTGCCTCTTCCAACCTCGAGGACTCTCCTCCGTCTCAGAAGCACTGTGTTCACCCGGCCTATCAACCCAGCTTGGGTCTGTCACCTCATCATCCTCCGATCCCTCAGTCTGCTCCCCCCTCGGACTTCCTGCCCTGACAACAACTTCCCCACTGTCTGACAACCGTGTCTCCTCATCGTCGGACACCTCTTTACACACTTCTTCCACTACGTCAAGAAGGTCATCATCACCCACAGACTGCGACTGGTGGAAAACCTGGGCATCGGAAAATTGCTCAGCAGCAACCGGACAAGTGGTTTGTGACTGTGGGAAGGGTCCAGAAAACAGTTCCTCAGAGTATGCCGGTTCAAATGCCAAATTTTCCTGGGAGGGGGCAGACTGGGGGGGAGGAGGCTGAGGTGCAGGAGCTGGAGGAGTGCCGATTTCGGTGACATGGGTCGACTGCGTGGAAGACTGACTGGTGGACAAATTGCTCGAAGCATTGTCGGCAATCCACGACATCACCTGTTCGCACTGTTCTGGCCTCAACAGTGCTCTACCACGAGTCCCAGTAACTTCAGACATGAACCTAGGGAGTGTAGCTCTGCGGCGTTCCCCTGCTCCCTCATAAGCAGGTGGTGTCTCACCCCGGCCAGGACCACGGCCTCTGACCCCTGCAGTAGTTGGACGCCCACGTCCCCGCCCTCGTCCTCTACCCCTAGCCCTCGGGTTAAACATTTTTAAAATGAGAGTTATAACTTTAATTTTTTTTTAACTTTTTTTTGTGTTTTTTTTTTTTTTTTTGTGTTTTTTAGTTTTTAAAACCAAACGATGCTATCCTATTGCTATGGCTATTTTCTAGCCAAGTATGAAAGCACACTGCTATGCCAGATGAGATGACACTGAGTTATTAAAAAAATAAACGTAAAATAAAAAAGGAAATGGCAGACTGTGCCTAATTGAAATCCAACCCCGGGCCCTAATAAATTTTCCCACTTCGGTCTTTGCGATGGATATGTGCGTCACTAAGCGCAAAACACAGCGGTCGCAAGTCTCACTACAAATTGCTCACAATTTGCTAGTAGATGCACTGCAGCAAGTACAGCCACCAGCAGATCAACCAGAAATCAAATATATATAACGCTACTGTAGGCGTAAGTAAGCCGTTTGGATTCTCCTATGGCTATTTTCTAGCCAAGTATGAAAGCACACTACTATGCCAGATGAGATGACGCTGAGTTATGAAAAAAATAAACGTAAAATAAAAAAGGAAATGGCAGACTGTGCCTAATTGAAATACAACCCCGGGCCCTAATAAATTTTCCCACTTCGGTCTTTGCGATGGATATGTGCGTCACTAAGCGCAAAACACAGCGGTCGCAAGTCTTACTACAAATTGCTCACAATTTGCTAGTAGATGCACTGCAGCAAGTACAGCCACCAGCAGATCAACCAGAAATCAAATATATATAACGCTACTGTAGGCGTAAGTAAGCCGTTTGGATTCTCCTATGGCTATTTTCTAGCCAAGTATGAAAGCACACTACTATGCCAGATGAGATGACGCTGAGTTATGAAAAAATAAACGTAAAATAAAAAGTAAATGGCAGACTGTGCCTAATTGAAATCAAACCCCTAATAAATTTTCCCACTTTGGTGTTTGAGGTGGATATGTGTGCCACTAAGAGCTAAACACAACGGTAGCAAGTCCCCCTGCAAATTCCTCACAATATGGTACTAGCTGCACTACTAGTGCCAGCAAGCCCAGCCACAAGCAAATTAAAAAAAAAGTATAACGTTATTGTAGCCCTAAGAAGGGCTGTTGGGTTCTTGTTGAATCACTCCTGCCTAACACTATTCTAATAGAACACCCTATCGCTTTCCCTGACCAGCAGCAGCTCTCTCCCTAGCGGCATCCAGACACAGAATGATCCGAGCAGCGCGGGCAGCGGCTAGTCTATCCCAGGGTCACCTGATCTGGCCAGCCAACCACTGCTATCGACGTGTAAGGGTACCACGTCATGCTGGGTGGAGTGCAGAGTCTCCTGGCTTGTGATTGGCTCTGTTTCTGGCCGCCAAAAAGCAAAACGGCGGGAGCTGCCATTTTCTCGAGCGGGCGAAGTATTCGAACGAGTATGTTCGCTCATCTCTAGTAGTAGCGTTCTTATAAGTTTGGGTTCTGGCGGGTGAGGGGAATGTAAACAGATGCGCAAGAAGCGCTGAAATAATATTGGTAAATGATAAAAGTTTGCCAGTATATTTTGTGGATTACACAGCAGGGTGGCGACAAAGTTAACATGGAAGCCATGAAAACAATCCAAAATTCTGCCTGACACAGCTCGTTTGATAAGGGGACCATGTATGGAGGCAGCTATATGTACTACTTTTGGAGGCAGCTGTGGTGATGACGTGTGGAGGTAGCAATGGAGACAACGTGTGAAGGCAGCTAAAAAGACGACGTGTGGAGGCTGCTATGGAGACAATTTAATTTGGATAGTGCCTGTATGTGGCAGTCCAAAAAAGTTTTCAAACCAGAGGAGCAGGTAGTTGGCCCTCCAGAAAAATTAAATACATAGAGTACTATAGCCAGAGCCAGTTGGCCCTGGCAAAAAAATAGCCACTTTCCTCTGCTTTAGTGTACAAAGAGGAGGAGAAGGAGAACAATGAGGAGGAGGAGTGCATACATTATTCAGGTTCAGCTTCTTTCACCTGGTGGAGAATGGAAATGCGGAGAAATCCAGGCTTTATTCATCTTGATAAGCGTCAGCCTGTCAGCGCTGTCAGTCGACAGGCGTGTACGCTTATCGGTGATGATGCCACCAGCTTCACTGAAAACCCGCTCGGACAACACGCTAGCGGCAGGGCAGGCAAGAACCTCCAAGGCGTACAGCGCCAGTTCGTGCCACATGTCCAGCTTTGAAACCCAGTAGTTCTAGGGAGCTGTGTGTCATTTAGGACGATGGTATGGTCAGCTACGTACTCCCTCACCATCTTTCTGTAAAGATCAGCCCTACTCTGCCGAGACTGGGGACAGGTGACAGTGTCTTGCTGGGGTGACATAAAACTGGCAAAGGCCTTGTAAAGCGTACCCCTGCCAGTGCTGGACAAGCTGCCTGGTCGCCTACACTCCCTCGCTACTTGTCCCGCAGAAGTACGCACTCTGCCGCTAGCGCTGTCAGAAGGGAAATACTGTTTCAGCTTGTGCACCAGGGCCTGCTGGTATTTATGCATTCTCACACTCCTTTCCTCTCCAGGGATGAGAGTGGAAAGATTTTGCTTGTACCGTGGGTCCAGGAGAGTGAATACCCAGTAATCGGTGCTGGAATAAATTCTTTGAACGCGAGGGTCACGGGATAGGCAGCTTAGCATGAAATCTGCCATATGCGCCAGAGTCCCAACGCGCAAGAATTCACTCCCCTCACTGGCCTGACTGTCCATTTCCTCCTCCTCCAACTCCTCCAACTCCTCTTCTTCTGCCCATACACGCTGAACAGTGAAGGACTGAACATTCTCCTCCTCTTCCTCCTCATCCTCCTCCACCTCCTCCGATATGCGCTGAGAAACAGACCTGAGGGTGCTTTGGCTATCAACAAGGGAATCTTCTTCCCCCGTCTCTTGTGACGAGCGCAAAGCTTCTGACTTCATGCTGACCAGAGAGTTTTTCAACAGGCCAAGCAGCGGGATGGTGAGGCTGATGATGGCGGCATCACCACTGACCATCTGTGTTGATTCCTCAAAGTTACTCAGCACCTGACAGATATCAGACATCCACGTCCACTCCTCATTGTAGACTTGAGGAAGCTGACTGACCTGACTACCAGTTCTGGTGGAAGTTGACATCTGGCAGTC
The DNA here is from genome assembly GCF_040894005.1 of Engystomops pustulosus. NCBI lineage: Eukaryota > Metazoa > Chordata > Amphibia > Anura > Leptodactylidae > Engystomops > Engystomops pustulosus. Next base: position 210,629,738 of record NC_092414.1, read on the forward strand.
TACAATCGCTCTGCGCTGCTGGTAAACTCTGGATAACATGGTTAGTGTTGAATTCCACCTCGTGGGCACGTCGCACAATGGTCGGTGAGCGGGCAGTTGGAGGCGGCGCTGCGCTGCCCTGAGAGTGGCAGCATCTGTGCTGGACTTCCTGAAATGCGCACAGATGCGGCAGTCTGCCGAGTTGCAGAGCTGCCACCAGGTTACGGCCGTTGTCACACACAACCATGCCTGGCTTCAGGTTCAGCGGTGCCAGCCACAGATCAGTCTGCGCCGTGATGCCCTGTAATAGCGCTTGGGCGGTGTGCCTTTTATCGCCTAGGCTCAGCAGTTTGAGCACCGCCTGCTGTCGCTTAGCGATGGCACTGCTGCTGTGCCTAGAGCTACCGACTGATGGCGCCATGCCCACGGATGGTAACTCAGAGGAGGAGGTGGAGGAGGGGTGGCAGGAGGAGGAGGCATAGTAGGCCTTTGAGACCTGGACCGAGGTAGGCCCCGCAATCCTCGGCGTCTGCAGTATATGACCAGCCCCAGGGTCAGACTCGGTCCCAGCCTCCACCAAGTTAACCCAAAGTGCCGTCAGCGATATATAGTGGCCCTGCCCGGCAGCACTCGTCCACGTGTCCGTGGTCAGGTGGACCTTGTCAGAAACGGCGTTGGTCAGGGCACGGAGGATGTTCTCTGACACGTGCTTGTGCAGGGCTGGGACGGCACATCGGGAAAAGTAGTGGCGCCTGGGGACCGAATACCGAGGGGCGGCCGCCGCCATGAGGTTTCGAAAGGCCTCGGTCTCTACCAGCCTACAGGGCAGCATCTCCAGGCTAAGCAACTTGGAGATGTGGACGTTGAGGGCTTGGGCGTGTGGGTGGGTTGCGCTATACCTCCTTTTGCGCTCCAGCGTCTGGGGTATGGAGAGCTGAACGCTGGTGGATGCTGTGGAGGATCGTGGAGGCGAAGATGGGGTTTTCGCACGGGAGGTGTTTGGGCCGGGGTCCTGGGCAGGGGGCTGACTAGCAGATGACACAGGGGAAGGAGAAGTGGTGTGCCCGGCCGGAGGTGAGCGGGCTTGGTGCCATTGAGTGGGGTGTTAAGCATTCAGATGCCTGCGCATACTGGTGGTAGTTAAGCTAGTAGTGGTGGAACCCCTGCTGATCCTGGTTTGGCAAAGGTTGCACACCACAGTCCGTCGGTCATCCGGTGTTTCCTTAAAGAACCTCCAGACTTCTGAAAATCTAGCCCTCGCCACGGGAGCTTGACTACGGGCAACATTTGGCGCTGATGCACCAGCTCTGGCCCTGCCTCTCCGTCTGGCCCCACCACTGCCTCTTCCAACCTGTTCTGCTAAAGGACTCGCCTCAGTCTCAGAAGCACTGTGTTCACCCGGCCTATCAACCCAGCTTGGGTCTGTCACCTCATCATCCTCCGATCCCTCAGTCTGCTCCCCCCTCGGACTTCCTGCCCTGACAACAACTTCACCACTGTCTGACAACTGTGTCTCCTCATCGTCCGACACCTCTTTACACACTTCTTCCACTACGTGAATAATGTCATCATCACCCACAGACTGCGACTGGTGGAAAACCTGGGCATCGGAAAATAGCTCAGCAGCAGCAGGACAAGTGGTTTGTGGCTGTGGGAAGGGTCAAGAAAACAGTTCCTCAGAGTATGCCGGTTCAAATTCCAAATTTTGGTGGGAGGGGGCAGACTGGGGGGAAGGAGGCTGAGGTGGAGGAGCTAGAGGAGTGCCCATTTCGGTGACATGGGTGGACTGCGTGGAAGACTGACTGGTGGACAAATGGCTAGAAGCATTGTCCGCAATCCACGACATCACCTCTTCGCACTGTTCTGGCCTCAACAGTGCTCTACCACGAGTCCCAGTAACTTCAGACATGAACCTAGGGAGTGTAGCTCTGCGGTGTTCCCCTGCTCCCTCATCAGCAGGTGGTGTCTCACCCCGCCCAGGACCACGGCCTCTGACCCCTGCAGTAGTTGGACGCCCACGTCCACGCCCTCGTCCTCTACCCCTAGCCCTCGGGTTAAACATTTTCCAAATTAAAGTGTAAACTTGAAAAAAAAAAATTTTTGTGTTTATTTTTTTTTAGTTTTTTATTTTTTTTAACAAAACTATCCTATCCTATTGCTATGGCTAGTTTCTAACCTACACTGACATCACACAACTGGATGTTGTGCTTTGCAAGATGAGTTTGAGCTATAAAATGTAATAAAGTTAAAAAAAAAAAAAATCAGCAGACTCTGCCTAATTCTACTCAAACCCCTAATAAATTGTCCCACTTCGGTGTTTGAGGTGGATATGTGTGTCACTAAGAGCTAAACACAACGGTCGCAGGTCTCCCAGCAAATTCCTCACAATATGGTACTAGCTGCACTACTAGTGCCAGCAAGCCCAGCCACAAGCAAACAAAAAAAAGGGAAATATAACGCTATTGTAGGCCTAAGTAAGCCGTTGGGGTTCTCCTATGGCTATTTTGTAGCCTACAATGAGAGCACACTGCTTTGCAAGATGAGTTTGAGTTTAAAATGAAATAAAGATAAAAAAAAAATATTAAATCAGCAGACTGTGCCTAATTCTACTCAAACCCCTAATAAATTGTCCCACTTTGGTGTTTGAGGTGGATATGTGTGTCACTAAGAGCTAAACACAACGGTAGCAAGTCCCCCTGCAAATTCCTCACAATATGGTACTAGCTGCACTACTAGTGCCAGCAAGCCCAGCCACAAGCAAATAAAAAAAAAAAAAGTAGAACGTTATTGTAGCCCTAAGAAGGGCTGTTGGGTTCTTGGAGAATCACTCCTGCCTAACAGTAAGCTAATAGAACACCCTAACGCTTTCCCTGACCAGCAGCAGCTCTCTCCCTAGCGGCATCCAGACAGAGAATGATCCGAGCAGCGCAGGCAGCGGCTAGTCTATCCCAGGGTCACCTGATCTGGCCAGCCAACCACTGCTATCGATGTGTAAGGGTACCACGTCATGCTGGGTGGAGTGCAGAGTCTCCTGGCTTGTGATTGGCTCTGTTTCTGGCCGCCAAAAAGCAAAACGGGGGGAGATGCCATTTTCTCGAGCGGGCGAAGTATTCGTCCGAGCAACGAGCAGTTAAGAGTACGCTAATGCTCGAACGAGCATCAAGCTCGGACGAGTATGTTCGCTCATCTCTATTTATGATACAATGTAAAGTTATTCTTAAAGCGAACCTGTTACCATCATGTTTACCAATAAACTATAAGCGCCCCAGGTATAAAATAGCCATTTGTACATTGTGCCCTCTATGGTATATGGCATCTACAACCATGCTACTGCAAATTTCAGCTTCAGAATTTCAGTTCTCTCCCTATATGGGTCATTGATCAAGGCTTGTACTTATTTATAATCCTTGATAAAGTTGCAATCCCTTGACTTAACACCATCTCAATGCCAGGGCATGCTGAGTCATGGAGTGGTAATTGGCACATTAGCTATAGCCTTGAGAGTCTCTTTAGGGATTTTGTATGGAGGGGGATGACCACCTTGGCTTAAATTGGAATGGTTTATTATTTGGTTTTGCAAGTTAATTATATTCTATTGGAGGACCTCTAAGTCTTTGACTGGCAACTTTGGGTTGGGAACTGGTGAATTTGGTTACAATATCTTGGAAATTTTAGAAATAAGGATTTGGGTTAAATGTAGGACATATCAGCAAACAAGGGGGGAATTCATTATGTCTGACGTCTTAAAGATCCCCCCGCTGGCAGTCCGGTACTCATGTCTACTAAGTGGCTCTGGCCTTTTTGGGGATACGGATGCAAATTCTGACAGTCCCGGGCCTGTAGACCAGTTGATTGGAACTGATGAAATTTTCAGTAATAGTCTTCTGACGGAGCCTATAGTAAATGTGGCGGGCCAGACGTTCATGCCCCTGCCCACACTCTGCCTTCTATGCTTCCCTTTGGCTCTCCGTCCCAACACACCCAAAGTGGCATATGGGTCATAGAAGCCAGAAAACTAGCGGGTGGGAAGATTCATGTGGTTTCTCTACCAGAAAACTGGTATTACCAATTACATGTATTTGGGGGAAATACATTTATAGATTTTACACCCAAAAGTCTGATAATTGTGAGTGTAGAAGCTGTGGGATGATGGGAGCAGGTGATGCCCGTAACCTGTGGTATTTTCTCAAACTCAAAAAAAATGTGAGAAAATTTTGTAACTGAGAAAGAGGGGCTTTGTCATCCATTACACCAGCTCAATCTTAAGTGTATTGGGAATTTGGGAAGGGCATAATGGGATCAATGGAGGAGAATTTATTGAGAAGAGGACGGTCCTTTTGGCTAAATTCTGTTAAGTTAAAAGGTAGATGGCTAAGGAGGCATCGACTATCCTGATGTGGAGGAGAATAATTAGTTACTTGACAGAGGGATTTCCTAAAGTGAAAACTGGAATCAAATCTTACCCCTCTCATCAAGAAATTGCGCATTTGGGTTGAAATTTGCTTCTCACTGGAAGAAAAGGTACTCCTATGAATTAGGGTTGTTTAGAGGCTGTAGGGGGAGAGAGAGTTTGGGTTTTGGGTTGGGTATGGGTCGGGGATTGGGTATGGGGTGGGGGTTGGATATGAGTCGGGGGGTTGGGTATGGGTCGGGGGGTTGGGTATGGGTCGAGGGGTTGGGTATGGGTCGAGGGGTTGGGAATGGGTCGGGGGGTTGGGAATGGGTCGGGGGGTTGGGTATGGCTCGAAGGGCTGGGTATGGGTCGAGGGGTTGGGTATGGGTCGGGGGGTTGGGTATGGGGTGCTTAGGGTGAAGAAAAAAGTGTAAATAAATAAGCTGGTATTGCGGAGATCCAAGGTGACTACCATTGTTGCAGAATGTTTGTAAATGATTAATATGGGATTTTTCTGTGGTATAAATATATTTTTGGATTATTTCCAATATTGCATTCATTGTGTCTTATATTATACTAATAAGAATGGATTTAAAAAAAAAAAAAAAAACGGTTATAGCACATTTCTATGCCAGGCCCAGCCACATTGTCAGGTGCCAGATATATCAATTGACCGGATCCTGGTGCACCAGGATCAAACTGGCAGGAGAAGCATCAAGCTCTGACACGCGATGCACCAACTCGTGATACATCTCCCCACCATAATTTTCCACGTATCTAGTTTTATTCTAGAGAAAACTTCTGAAATGTTAAGTAAAAGTTGAGATAATTTTTTCAAAATAGAAAATTATTCAATCACAGACCTTGATATGACTTTATTCTCTCTACAGACCCCTATAAATACAGGTTTTGTGGTGACGGCCCAAGGACAGGGACAGGCTACACTAACGGTGAGATGAAAAATACAATGGAACAAGTGCGTATAGGTTGATGGCTACGATCTTGTGGGTTCCTCATGTGTGTCCTATCCTCCATGCTGTGACCCCTGGTGTAACACAAGAGGAGGGTTTGGAATGTCTTGGCCTTATGAATGGACCAAGAGACAGACCACCACATGAGAAATGTAATATTATACAGTGACCATAATATTCATATAGTAATAGCCATCTTACCAAGGGGAAAGATCCTTAAAAGAAAGATTACAAAATGGCAACTGTTTATGGTGTTTACATGGACAGGGTATATAATCTTAGGGGTTCTTACACCTTGGGTCGATAATCTCCTTTGACCTTTGTGAAATCACAATGTAAATGTTAATGACCGACTCTCGGCTCCATGCTGTGGCTGATGGCCTTGTTTCTGGTTTAGGTGACAGCCATGTACTATGAGATTGTGACGGAGAAAGAAAAAAAATGTGACAACTTTGACCTTTCTGTTACTGTAAAGGATGAGCCTTATGGTAAGTTGTCCAGTCCTCGTTGATGAGAATATGGTGGTTCTTGTCTTGAAATTAAATGTTCAACTCGAAAGAAAAAGACTTCACCTCAAGATAAATTGTTTAGCTCTCGAAAATGATGGCAAAAGTAAAACTCTGGAGAACGAGTGCTCAACAATACGTATAGTTCTACACTAGAGAACAATGGTTTACCTTCTAAGTGGGATATTCCAACAATGGATAACTTGTTAAAGTAGATTGTTCATCTCCACAAAACAATGGGACAACTATGAAGACGGATAGTTTTAACTCTATTAATCGTCTTAAGTTGGATGGCTAAACTCTAGAGAACAATGGTTCTCCGATAAAGGTAGATGGTTCAATTCTCTCCAATAGATGTTTCAATTCTAGGTAGATGGTATAATTCTACCGAACAATGACTTACCTCTAGGTTGGATTCTTTAACTTAGTAGTGGATTATAAAATAGGTTGTTTGGGCAGGAGTCCAAGGTCCCAAGCCTCCTAGGGGACCCATGGCGACCTACTAAATTTTAAACTGAGATGGACCTTCAGCCATGAAATCCTTGTACATCTGTTCCTGCTCTTAATGACACAAGAGTAGAGATGAGCGAGTATACTCATCCGAGCTTGATGCTTGTTCGAGTATTAGCATACTCGAAACGGCTTGTTGCTCGGACGAGTATCTCGCCGGCTCGAGATCGAGCATTTACGTAACGAAACACAGTGAAGAAAAGTGAAGAATACAATGAAAACAGTGAACACAGGATCATTTAAGTGAAGAACACATTGAAAGAACACAGTGAAGAACACATTGCAGATGTTCCTTACATCTGCTTACTTTTCCGAAGACACGCGTGCAGAATGGTGTTCTTCACAATAGTAAATGAAGAACAATATGTGTGAAGAACACATTGCAGATGTATGGAAACATCTGCAATGGGTTCTTCACACATATTGTTCTTCACATACTATTGTGAAGAACACCGTTCAGCACACGTGTCTTCGATTAAGTTAGCAGATGAACGGAACATCTGCAATGTGTTCTTCAGTGTTCTTTCAATGTGTTCTTCTTTAGTGTTCTTTCAATGTGTTCTTTCAGTGAAAAATGCTCTAGTCTCCGATTGACTTCAATGGGATTCGTTATTCGATACGAGCACTCGAGCATCAGGAAAAGTTCGACCCGAGTAATGAGCACTCAAGCATTTTAGTGCTCGCTCATCTCTACACAAGAGCCATTTCAGGACCCCAGGTCCAACAATGGTAATGAAACCACAGATTGAAAGCAGCAGAAGGGACACATCCTCCATTCCCCGAGAATGTTCTAGTACCAGATGTAGGAAGTGATTCCAGACTTCCAGTAGGGGTTATAATAGTCATACCACCCAGTCTTAACCCACCCCTGCTTCAACTCTCCAAGAATGGTTAACCGCTAGGAAATCTTAACACCGTATCTTTGGTGTCAATGATGAGACTTATAATTACGGGTCCAATGAAATGTTAACAGCTTATTCACTGGTGGAAAATCTGATCCTAACTCCTCCCGTCCATGTACAATAACGGACTGTATGCAATGGCCCTGGGGCCATTGTTTGTGGCTTGTGTATTATCACCATGTGAAGTCCGATCATGCACTTATGACAGTACCAAAGTATTGTCCAAGGGCAGGATTGGAGCCCCCGCTAAATTTGTGGCTCAGACATAGGGGGCCTTGGGGCCCAGTGCCATGTGTATAAGCCCATACAGGGGGCCATGTGCAGGGGGCCATGTGCTACCCATTGAAACAGTCAGTACACATCAAAAGACAATGGGGCAGATTTACCTACCCGGTCCATTCGCGATCCAGCGGCGCGTTCTCTGCGCTGGATTCGGGTCCGGCCGGGATTTATTAAGGTAGTTCCTCCGACGTCCACCAGGTGGCGCTGCTGCGCTGAAGTTCCCCGGAACGCACTGGAATACACCGAGCCGGGCTGAGTGAAGGTAAGTGCAAGCTCCGTGACACTTTTTTTTTTTAAATGCGGCAGTTTTTCCGAATCCGGCGGGTTTTCGTTCAGCCACGCCCCCCGATTTCCGTCGCGTGCATGCCAGCGCCCATGCACCACAATCCAATCGCGTGTGCCAAAATCCTGGGGCAATTCAGGGGAAATCGGCGCAAATCGGAAATATTCAGGTAACACGTCAGGAAAACGCGAATCGGGCCCTTAGTAAATGACCCCCAATGTTCATGTGAATGAGACTCATACTCAAAGATGAATCAGAGCAGCGCTAAGATTTCATATGTTGCCCACAGTGAGATTTCCATCACTACATCAGAGGAGACGGAGCACCTAGAAATGATAATGCTGATACTTATGGGGGTAACTCCCAATCCAAAGTGTTTCCACCGGTAAGCTGCTCACATGAAGTTGATTTCAGCACACACTACTTTCTTGGGATGCCCGAATTTTACTGGAGAAGAGAAAATTTTGGCAATTGGTGGTGGAGTCTCAATAATGAAGATTCAGAACTTCTTTATCTCTTTTTTCTTTCATTTACTATTTTTTAGTCAAACGACCAGGAGGCGTCCTGGGGGCAGTGTCACTTACCATCTGCTTCAGGTTTGTAACAGCTCAGCTTAAATACCATTTGCTTTTATGCATTGTGAACCAAACATACCCTGAGACCATATGTACCATATTTAGGTCAAGTATCCATTTACTGAAGCCACGCCCTTTTGTCATGGTGTATCCAAACCTTTGACAGATTTTTGTTGTAATCACGTTGATGAATATACCCCTGGCATGCCCACACACAGGGGCTTATTTACTAAGGGTCCGCGGCCGCACTCTCATCTGACTTTCCAACATTGTTGGGTTCTGCGCGACTGTGACAGACCGGGGACCGGGGATTGTGTCGCACACAATCTTATTTTGGCGCTGCTTTCATGCAACAGAAATCGTGGGTGGGCCGTCAGACGACCCGACTGATTCGGACTGAGAGCAGGATTTAACTTTCAAATTGTGTCACAAGCCAAGAACTTACATGCACCAGGAAGAAGAAGGTGAACTCTGTCGGATCTGAGCGGGGAAGTGACACATGCAGGAAATCGGGCGCACGATCTTAGTGAGTCGCGGCAGGGTGCATGATCGGCGGACAATGCACTTTCTATGAACTCCACGGACTGGGTAAGTAAATGTGCCCCACAGTATTCAGAGAAGCGGAGACGTCCTTATGCAATTCTGGCGCTATGCGTGATCATAGCATTCCCAGCGCTATCCGATGGGGAGCACAAGAATTTCAGCGAGGTAAATGTTATGATTGCGCATAGCACGAGGATTGTAGAGGAAGAGTCGGTTACATCACCGACTTTCTGAACCATGTGTGGGCGGAGCTAGTTGGGGGCATGAATAAATTACTTAGCACTGGAGCCGAGAGGTCCTCTGCAGAGCACCTGAGGCTCATTGGCATATTTTAGAAAGCCTTTTTCACTACTAAATGTGGCCGTTCTAAAACATACCAAAAGAAGATTACAAAGGATGGGGATGGGACGGGGAGATGAGCAGTTACCACCAGATTACCTAATGATTGATGTCCTTTAATAGTATGGTAATGACTATACTGGCTATCTTTTCAGACATCTTAAACCTGTGAACACCACAATGTCCATCCTAGAGATTTCTATGATGACTGGATTCTCTCCCGACATGGAAGATCTGAAGGGGGTAAGTCAGTACAGCTTATTAGTCCTTGTTATGGGACCAATGGATGGAGCACAAGCTACATGAGAGGGCTGATGGAGAGACGAGGTGAGGGAGCAGAGCCCTGCAGTTAGTGTGTTGAGGGCACTTCTAAACAGATGGGTTTTGCAATATTTAGCACAACTATACAACTATCTATACAACCCCCACACACTCTGGTTTAAGAATGAGGAGGATCAGACTTTGAATGATTGTGGTGACAGTAGTTCCCGAGGCATTCTCTGATGTAGTGCCCTTGGTTGATGATGATGATCCAGAGGGCACTATATGAAGTAAAAAAAAAAACACATAGGGATATGGCTTATTTAAAACTTACTCTACTTGCAAAAGTTTTTCTCTACACATGTAGAGGCATCACTTGAACTTGTTGGCTGGCATAAAAAATGATGTAATTTCACAAGATGGTTGAGGACAAGCTGCCCGGTGTAGGTCCTCTCTTCTTCTCAGTTCTTAAGTAGCGGGAGTGGTCGTCTTTACAGCTGCAACTTGTTTGAGTCCTGCCAAACATTTCATGGTTTATCTAGTAATCCTACACTTACAAACCTTTGCTTTCACCTGCTCCTTTTCGACCGAGCTAAGACTCAGCTTGTGGCTTCTGCATTTACCTAAAGAGTTGGCCCATAAGCTTAGCTCCTTCCTAATTCTAGAAGCCTCTGAGAATCCGGCAATTGTAAAAAATAAGTATTTCGATGATTTTATGGCCCATAGGGCCTGCAGGGATTTAGCTTGTTTTGCAGATCATATGTGATGACTATACTTTAAGTTGTGGTGGTGGTGGAGGGGGGGAATGGGGGGTTAGCAGATAGATCTTCTCTGACCTAGAATGTTGTCTCTTCTCCTCAGCTGGACAAATATAATTCCGAATTTCAGATCCACAAAGGGGACTTTGATAAAGAGACAGTCATCATCTACCTGGACAAGGTGAGGAGGGAAACATCTGAAAGGGAAAAGTTCCTTCAATGTAAATAAGTAACATTTCATCTCCTTTAAGGTGTCCCATACGGAGGACAAATGTCTGAAGATCAAAGCTCATCAGCATTTCAATGTGGGGCTTGTTCAGCCGGCATCCGTCACAATCTATGACTACGACACGCCAGGTACAAGTTACGGAACCTGCAGGGGGAGCTGTCACATACGTTTTATGAAGATTGGCGTTAAATATAAAGTACATATCACCCTAATTCCAGAAAAACCCCAAAGGGTTCTGGTTCCAACGTTCTGATGGTCTCTTGGTCTCGGCACCTGTAGCCCCTCTTAGGACCCTGCTAGGCCAATCAGTCACTTTGTCTGAAACCCTCTGAGACCGACACAGCTCTATTGAAGCCCCTCTAGGAAATAGGATCTTGAATGGATTAAGGTTACCATGGGCCCTGGGCTGCATGCAAACTGTGCGCCCCCTACAGCTCAGAATTTTATTGAATTATTTGCTCCAGTGAGAGGCAGTTTTACTTAGCAAAAGGCTCAACTTTATTTTACTTTATTTGTGCAAAAAGCTTCCGCCATCCTCCAAACATTCTGGAAAGTTAGTGTGTCGAGGCCGGAGACACGGTTTACTAACTTTTATGCTAGTTTCTTTTAGGTGCCTGCTGCAGTGGGGGTCGGGGAGTATAAAGATCGGCATGAAATGCGCCCATCTTCATATATCCTCCCAAAGAATATCCAGTGTACATACAACATTTAAGCATAGGGGGCACAATTTCTTTCCATCAAAACAACAGACACCCCAACAGAGCCCAGACAGACCCCATTATAAGTCAATGGAGCCTGAAAGGTTCTGCGGGGGTCTATCATAAACAAAGCCATAAAACTACAGTATCATACAAGCTCATCCAATATCCACATACAATTAACTATACACACACAGTAATTATATACACATACATACACTCAGGGCTGGCACCAGCACTGGGCTTACCTGGGCACATGCTGGGGCCCAGGGCTGCTGGGGGGGCCCACATAAGGCTGTACATAAGGAATCCATAGGGTGAGGGGGGCTTTGTATAAAATAACCATGATGGGGCTGTTATGTAAAATAACTGTGAGGGGGCTGTTTGGTACAATAAACTAGGGAATATTTTCTGGAACAGAGGACAGTTTTAATGCTGCCACGTGTGTTCACTGCAAAAGGCCCTACTGAGGATCTGCCGCCCAGTGGCCTACTGACACCTGGAGCCGACGCTGCATACACTTACAAACACATACACTGCCCCATATATACACATATGAAAACACATATTAATATACTAACACAAACACACAGACGCACACCATACACACACGCCATACATACTGGAAGAACACATTTTAGTGCTGTACTTGGGGCTTTCAGCTTTCTAGCTCTGTGTCCCCTCCCCCTCAGCAGGCCCGACAGCAGCAGGAAGAGGAGGAAGACATTCAGAGCTCCCTCTTCTCTTGCTCCACAGAAGAACTGATTTTTACCTAGATTAATGGCTTAGAAGACCATTGGCCCTTAGGGATTTGGAGCCCCAGTTGGCCAACCAAAACAAACCAATGAAGATCAGCCCTTTGATAGGATGCCTGGGTGGTTCTTGTTCTCATTCACTTGGAGATTTGGCCTGTCTTGTGCAGACAAGTATTAGGTAGCAGCAATAGTCTTGTTTCTACTGTCTTGATTCTATTATGCGCTTCAATTAAAGCGGAGGATCCCATTACATCATGTTCTTAATGGAAACCTCCCGTAAGGAATCGTCCTATAATAGTAGATCTGATGGTAGATTCCTCCTAATGTCTTAAGCCCTGAACTATCTTTCTCTAATGCTTTTATAGCCTCACCTGATCTCAACTTTATCTTACAAGTATGAATATTTATAGCAGAGGCTACTGGGGCGTGGAGTAACATCTCCAGGTTGTGGGAGCAAATGCTACTCCAGGCCCCCTTAGCCTTTGCGTTCCCACCATCTTCCCCGTCGTCAGCACAAGCAGTGCACAAGCTGTATTCCTGATGCGGTTTCTTTGAGCTCAGTTGCCTCTCCAGTGCCGAGAGCCATGATGCGCCGGTGCTGTGAATACACGTAGAAGCTGTATCAGGAGCTTGCTGAGGACCTGCAAGGAGGTGGGACAGCAGAGACTACTGGGGCCTGCAGTAACCTTTGCTCCCACAACTTCAAGAGGCTGCCCCATGCCCTATTCCCCAGTAGCCTTTGCTAAAAATTATATACGCGTTTCGGATTAGACCTTAATCAAGACTAATCCGAAACGCGTAGGCTTGCTTACTTTTATACCTTCTTCTTCCAGTATGCTGTGCTCCATGCTCACTTTTTAATGGATGGAACAAATATCTTTACTATACTCACTATTGAGTCCACGCGTCTAGCCAGAAACTTCTCTTTGAATTGTCTTCCATTGCACCTGTGGCCGAGGTAATCCGGAAGCAATGTGGACTGTTTGCCTGTGGTTGGGGGCTGATGATACTTTACTAATGTTTAGATTAGTTTAGTCTTTATAAAAGGATTATAGAAAGATAGTTTAGGGCTTAGGACATTAGGATGAACCTACCCTCAGATGTACTTTAATAGGTAGATTCCTAATGGTAGATTTAATTTCAATTCTCTTTAGAAAGTCGTTGCACTAAGTTCTACCACAAAGACGAAGGTGACAAGTTGCTCGGTATAATATGCCAAGATGACGTGTGCCGCTGCGCTGAAGGTACGTGCAATGACCCAAATTTTTACATGCCTGCCCCAAAACACCTGGGTTTAAAGGGGAAAATACTGTTTCCTTCCCTCAAGACTTCTCTAGAGCTGCACCTCTAGGTTAGTTTTTTACCATTTGTGTCATTGAACCTTTAACATTCTTTACTATTACAAATCAGGGCAGATTTACTTAACCGGTCCATTCGCGATTCCGCGGCGCGTTGTCCGACGTTGATTCGGAACTTGTTGGGACTGATTAAGGTCGGTCGCCCGATATTCACTAGGTGTCGCTGCTGCGCTGCTGTTTGGGAAACCCAACGAAAGTGCTGCCACAGAGCCCTTAGTAAATAAGCCCCATTGGGTCCTTCAACACAAACACAACAATGACCAAAAACTGTGAAGTATTGATCCCAAACTGGTAGCTGGTGTCTGTGTTGGGGCACTTCTAGCCCCGAGTCTGATAACATCTGGCCTCTTACTTGCTCTATCCTTTTCTCCGAGAAGGTGTCATTGTTGTATGTATAAATTATGGTTTAGATCTATTGAATACTCTTATAATTTTGAGGCCAGTGCTTCATTGTTTTTAGTCATTACTGTACGTCCTCCAATCATTTCTGATATTATTGGTCCATCTCCAACAGGAAATTGCCTAATGGTGCAGAAGACCGGAGAACAATTCACTGCGATCGATCGGATGGATAAAATCTGTCACCCTGCGGTGGACCACGGTGAGATATTTGACTGTTACACACAAAAAGCAACTAAGATTTTACATTCGGTCTCTATTTGTGTTGTGATTCTATATAGTGACTCAATTATTGTCTCTCTTTTTGTAGTCTACAAGGTCACCCTGATAGAGACGCGACATGGAAAAGACTACGACCAATACTCGATGAATATTACCAACGTCTTTAAGATGGGTAATCTCATATTGACTCCTCGTTAGGTAGGGAGCACGAGGCTGATGGTGGCCAATGAGTCTTGTTATAAAGTTATGTTTCATCTGAAGATGATGAACCTCTACTGTAGGTCCACCCGAGCTCATGGTTCTTTCCTACTAGAGAGAAATCCTGGAGAACCTTTCTTTGACCATAGATGATTAATAGTCCCACATGGACAGAAGACATGTGGAATCTGAGTTAGACTTGTTCCTTGGGACCTATCGGCCCAAGTACAATAGAAAGTTAACCCCTTAGCTGCCCAGTGGTTGATTGATAATGTATAATCGTCTCATTTTTTGGTTCTTCTCCAAAGACTTCACTGAAGAGTAAAATTCACGGGTGGAGAATAAGGTAAGTAGTAGGTCCCAAAGTGCTGGGGATTGCCCAAAGTAGACAATGATACAAAAATTGAATTTTGGATCAGTCATAGGCTATATTCACACTAACATATGGAGGACGTATATACGGCCGACGTATATACGGCCGATATACGTCCTCCATAGACGTCAATGGGCACACGGCGCCCTACGGGAGCGGTACGGTGCAGCATACGTGCGGCACCGTACCGCTCCGTACCCGGAAAAAGATAGGACATGTCCTGTCTTTCTCCGTAGTACGGCGCCGTGCGCCATTAATTCCTGTGGAGAGGGGCGGGGGTGAGCTGCGCTCACCTCCTCCTCCTCTCCCCGTGCACTGCCGTTGCCCGCTACGGTACGGGCGGGCAACGGCAGTGTGAATATAGCCATATTTAGGGAAGTCAAATTTTGGTAACATTTTAGAGTAGTGGTGTCTCCTCTGCTTATAGATGCTTAGTAGACCTATGGTACATCCCTGTGTGTAGATTGTCCTCCTCGTCACATCTTCTCATCAGTATATAATGTTACTTGAAATTTTGTGGGAATTAATAATAATATAAAATGTAGGAAGCAACGTATATGACGTAATAAAACCTCATCTCTTTGTAGGTCAAGATGACACTGCTCCGGGGAACCGACGCAACTTCATCAGTCCTAGAAACTGTCGGGAGACCTTAAAACTGAAGGAAGGACTTGATTACCTTGTGTATGGACACATTAAGGATGTCTGGAAAACTGACGAGACCAGGTAAGTGGGCACACGGGGGACGAGTATACAAGGGAATGGGGGCGTTCATAGGGTTGGATTCCTGGGCTTTACTTTGACCCTATTGAGGTCAAAAACTGATAATAATAAATAAAGTAATAACTTGACCTTTATTTCTATAGCACCAACAAATCACAACTTATCGTAAAAGCATCAATTCCCACCTCTGCTCATCAGAATCTCATAATACAAACCTCAACTGCTGCAGAACCTCATCACACACAACTCAGGTACTGCAGAACATCATAATATACACCTCAACTGCAGCAGAACATCCTAATACACCACAGCTGCTGCACCACCTCATGATACACCCTTCAGCTGCTGCAGAATCTTATAACATGCTCTGCACCTCAACACCCCCCCTACCCGCTTCTTTCCTTTTAAGCATTCAGGGTACTGCTCCCATGTCTATAGTCCTGGGAATGCATGATCGAAGCCCATCCCCTCACCAACAAAGCTCCACCCACTCACCCGTGAGGCTCTGCCCACTTTGCCTGCACAGTCAGGGCGATACAGAGAAAGGATTGTACAAGGCATTTATAAGATCATTTAATACACAGCTCTCAGCCGTATGGGTGCGCTCAGCATGGCACCAATATTGCAGAAGACAAGCAGGATGGTGGGCGACCTCCTTCTCCTGCTCACTGGTGGGGGCCCCAGGTCCCGCGCCCTGGGAGCCCTCCTTTTTATACAGCCCTGTGGGATTCATCACAACATAAAACAGGTTTCCCCAGGTTCCTGCTGTTTTTAGGAATAACTATGCATTGACTATGAATTTAATTTTTATAAAGGGTTGACTAAAATTAAGACAATTCTGCTTTCATGGATTGTAGGGGGTATTGCAGCTCTGCCCATAGATTAGTGTACATGGAGGAGAGTTGTAATAATACACACAACCTGCGGGAGAGAGGGGGGTGGAGGAGCCTGAAATGGACCAGGTGGTTTAAAGAATCAATGAAAGGGAACCCATATTTGTCTTAATAGACCCTCACCCCCAATGCATTGCCACCGCTACTATCTATACAAGTTTCAGAAAATGAGGCAGTTCCCATGGATCTCCAACAGGGGGCACTAGAGTAACTTGTTTTCTTTTTAACACTTTGCTCCTCAGCTATTCCTACATGATTGGAAGCCATACCTGGATCGAGTGGTGGCCGAGTAACAAACAGTGTCAGAAACCTGAGTATGGAGAAATATGTGACATCTTCCATGAAGTGGCCGACCACTTAGAGCTATTTGGTTGTGATGCTTGAAGACATGGGATATGGGATAACCAGTCACCAGGAACGTCATCTTTAGCTGGTGACAAGTTCCAATAGCCTATGCTATACTGATTAGCGTTCTGAATCCTGCCATTACTTTATAAAACTCTATTTCACATTACCTGGCACCTTGAGATGAGTCCTGGGGTGGCGGGGGTAAGAAGAGGGCAGCTGCAGCCTGTGTGTGCCTATGTCTCAGTCTCCTCATACAGTATAATCTCCTCCATACAATCTCTTAGTGAATGAATAGGAAAATAAGAATGCATTAGGAAACTGAGACACAGAAACACACACTGCTGGCAGGGAGCCAGGTAATGTGAAATAAACTTTTATAAAGCAGTGGCAGAATTAATTTTTAAAATCAGCATAGCATGGACTGTTGGAACTCGTCACCAGCTAAAAATTACATTCCCAGTGACAGGTTGGCTTTAAAAAGCTGCACTACAGACGTATACACTCACCGGACACTTTATTAGGTACACCTGTCCAACTGCTCGTTAACACTTAATTTCTAATCAGCCAATCACATGGCGGCAACTCAGTGCATTTAGGCATGTAGACATGGTCAAGACAATCTCCTGCAGTTCTCCCGAGCATCAGTATGGGGAAGAAAGGTGATTTGAGGCCTTTGAACTTGGCATGGTTGTTGGTGCCAGAAGGGCTGGTCTGAGTATTTCAGAAACTGCTGATCTACTGGGATTTTCAGGCACAACCATCTCTAGGGTTTACAGAGAATGGTCCGAAAAAGAAAAAACATCCAGTGAGCGGCAGTTCTGTAGGCGAAAATGCCTTGTTGATGCCAGAGGTCAGAGGAGAATGGGCAGACTGGTTTGAGCTGATAGAAAGGCAACAGTGACTCAAATCGCCACCCGTTACACCCAAGGTAGGCAGAAGAGCATCTCTGAACACATAGTACGTCCAACTTTGAGGCAGATGGGCTACAGCAGCAGAAGACCACACCGGGTGCCACTCCTTTCAGCTAAGAACAGAAAACTGAGGCTACAATTTGCACAAGCTCATCCAAATTGGACAGTAGAAGATTGGAAAAACGTTGCCTGGTCTGATGAGTCTCGATTTCTGCTGCGACATTCGGATGGTAGGGTCAGAATTTGGCATCAACAACATGAAAGCATGGATCCATCCTGCCTTGTATCAGCGGCTCAGGCTGGTGGTGGTGGTGTCATGGTGTGGGGAATATTTTCTTGGCACTCTTTGGGCCCCTTGGTACAACGCCACAGCCTACCTGAGTATTGTTGCTGACCAAAATCTCTGAGGAGCTTCCAGCACCTTGTTGTATCTATGCCACGAAGAATTGAGGCAGTTCTGAAGGCAAAAGGGGGCCAACCCGTTACTAGCATGGTGTACCTAATAAAGTGGCTGGTGAGTGTATGGTCCCACATATATATCACTTTATTGTAGTTTCTGCTCCATTTTCTCTTGTATAACAAAGTATTGCTCAAGAAACAATGTAATTTCAGCCAAGATGCTAGTGTCATATGGAGTAAAGATAATACTGCTTTACAGTGCCCACCTAATAAAACCAACACACAAGACCCAAACATAATATCAACACTTTAATACTGAAACCAATTATCTGAGTGTCCATTTATTACAACACAGCAGGATAGTAGTCACATATAGAGGGAAAGTAACGGCTATATGATGCCCAAAAATCTTTAAAAAGGATCCATGCACCTGGGGTGGTAGAAATAGGGGCTAGACGTGGTCCACTACAGTAGAATTTCCTTGAGTGTTATACTCTTATTCCTCCAGTAGAGGGCAGCACAATCCTTCCTTGTTTTGTACACTGACACATCATTATACCGACCATAAAAATATCTAATACAATCTTAATTCAGTAACAAAACCAAAGTTCTTGTATACATAGGGTACCAGAACAAAGCTAACTTCATAGCTATAGTATCAGAACCAGAACTGATACAGTACCAGTCTAAAGTTACTACTATATAGTACCAAAACCAAGGTTAAAACATAAATACCTCACAACAGGTAAAGTTACCACATGGATACAGTACTAGAATTAAGCTTACTACATTGATAAAATACCAAAACCAAGGTTACTACATAAATACAGCACCACAACCAAGGTTATCACATGGATAAAATACCAGAACCAAGCTTACTGTACGATACAATAACAAAAGCAAGGTTACTTCATAAATACAGCACCAAAGTCAAGGTTATCTTGTGGATACAAAAAGTCAAGCGTACTACTACAGATACAGTACCAGAACCAAGCCTTTTACACACATACTGGGCTAGAACAATGCTTTCTACAAAGATATGGTACTCAAACCAAGATCACTACATAGATACAGCGCCAAAGGCAACTTTACCACATGGATAGAGGATCAGAACCCAACTTACTACATCGATACAGCACCATAACTAAATTTAGTGCATAAAGTATAATACATGAATACAGCAGTGGAACAATAGAAACATAGAAAAATACATAGAAATGGCACTGCACATAATCTTATTACAGAAAAACAGGGTTGGAAACAACCATTATGTATAAATACAGTCCCAGAACCAACGTTACTTCATACTTATGGTACAAGAACCAACCCACTACATAGATAGAATCAGAGCAAAGCTTCCTACATATATACAATCATCAAAACCAACATTAATACATAGATATAGGGGGTCATTTACTAAGGGCCCGATTTGCGTTTTCCCGACTTGTTACCCGAATATTTCCGATTTGCGCCGATTGTACCTGAATTGCCCCGGGATTTTGGCGCACGTGATCGGATTGTGGCGCATCGGCGCCGGTATGCACACGACGAAAATCGGGGGGCGTGGCCGAACGAAAACCCGACGGATTCGGAAAAACCGCCGCATTTAATAACCGGAAATGTGTCGCTTGGGAAGCACTTACCTTCACCTGGTCCAGCTCGGTGTATTCCGGTGCGTTGTGATGATTTTCAGCGCAGCAGCGCCACCTGGTGGACGGCGGAGGAACTACCTTCATAAATCCCGTCCGGACCCGAATCCTGTTCAGAGGACGCGCCGCTGGATCGCGGATGGACCGGGTAAGTAAATCTGCCCCATAGTGTCAGAACCTAGATTCCTAAATAGATGCAGTATCAGAACCAAGATTACTACTTAGATACAGCACCAGAACTGAGAATACTACATAGAAACGGCATCGGAACTGAGGTTACAACTTAGATATAGCTACAAAACCAAGAGTACTACATAGATACAGCACCAGAACTGAGAATACTACATAGAAACAACATCGGAACTGAGGTTCCGACATAGATATAGCCCCAGAATCAAGACTACTACATAAATACAGCACTAGAACTGAGAATACTACATGGAAACTGCATCAGAACTAGGGTTACAACATAGATATAGCCCCAGAATCAAGAGTACTACATAGATAGAGCACCAGAACTGAGAATATTACATAGAAACAGCATCTGAACTAAGGTTACAACGTAGATATAGCCTAATAATCAAGAGAACTACATAGATACAGCACCAGAACTGAGGTTATAACATAGATATAGAACTAGAACCAAGAGTACTACAGCACCAGAACTGAGATTACTACATAAAGTACCAGAATAGTGATTACTATGTAGATACAGCAAGAAGCTTATTACATAAATTACCAGAGTTGATATTCCAATGAAGATAGAGCACCAGAACAAATCCTACTACATATATGTCAAAAATATATTCAAAGTTATTATATATAAACTCAAAACAGATCGATTGTTACTAGTTAAATTATGACTTTATTGTTACATTGTAGCATTTCGCTGTCACTATTGTATTGGTGCTTGTGCTGATTCCGGATAATTCATAGTCACTTATGATGTTTTGTGATAATAAAGTCCATCATTGTAATGAATTTATTCACTTTTATGCCTTCTATTTGTATAACCATTGCTTAGATTTTTATTCATACCTACAAATATCATGTTGTGTGTATCAGTATTGTGAAGGTTCTTAATCACAGAAAATCCCACTTGTAGCCCAAGTCTTCCAGGTTCTTCCTTTCCTACTGAAGGTTCCGGGTTTGACTCCCAAAATTCCGACCTTGTAAAGGTTGTTACCCCATATTCAGGACCAGGATGTAAATTATAGCCAATGAATAGAGTCAAATATATAGTCACCTTAAAAGCTTCTACAATCATAGCTGCTTTGTTATACCACAGCGCCCCCTTCCGTGCAGTGGATTTGTCTAGTACTGCAGCAGCTCAATATAAGAGGACAAAGAGAGTAAAGACGAGGTAACAGCACAACCAGGTCATGTTATAATGTCATTTTAGCGGATGCAATGCATAGAGATAGACACTAGATGGCAGAGTCCTGCCTCCAGTGCACACTGCACCAGCACTGCAGCTGTGACACGTGGTGAGTGTCCAATATTGCAATAATACAATATATACAGAATAGGAGTAGTAGTGCTGTGCCCGTATATACAGGATAGGAGTAGTAGTACTGTGCTGTGCCCATATATACAGGATAGGAGTAGTAGTACAGTAATGTGCCCATATATGCAGGATAGGAGTAGTAGTACTGTGCTGTGTCCATATATACAGGATAGGAGTAGTAGTACTGTGCTGTGCCCATATATACAGGATAGGAGTAGTAGTACAGTAATGTGCCCATATATGCAGGATAGGAGTAGTAGTACTGTGCAGTGCCCATATATACAGGATAGGAGTAGTAGTACTGTACTGTGCCCATATATACAGGATAGGAGTAGTAGTACAGTAATGTGCCCATATATGCAGGATAGGAGTAGTAGTGCTGTGTCCATATATACAGAATAGGAGTAGTAGTACAGTAATGTGCCCATATATGCAGGATAGGAGTAGTAGTACTGTGCTGTGTCCATATATACAGGATAGGAGTAGTAGTACTGTGCTGTGTCCATATATACAGGATAGGAGTAGTAGTACTGTGCTGTACCCATATATACAGGATAGGAGTAGTAGTACTGTGCTGTGCTCATATATACAGGATAGGAGTAGTAGTACTGTGCTGTGCCCATATATACAGGATAGGAGTAGTAGTACTGTGCTGTGCCCATATATGCAGGATAGGAGTAGTAGTACTGTGCTGTGTCCATATATACAGGATAGGAGTAGTAGTACTGTGCTGTGTCCATATATACAGGATAGGAGTAGTAGTACTGTGCTGTACCCATATATACAGGATAGGAGTAGTAGTACTGTGCTGTGCTCATATATACAGGATAGGAGTAGTAGTACTGTGCTGTGTCCATATATACAGGATAGGAGTAGTAGTACTGTGCTGTACCCATATATACAGGATAGGAGTAATAGTACTGTGCTGTGCTCATATATACAGGATAGGAGTAGTAGTACTGTGCTGTGCTCATATATACAGGATAGGAGTAGTCGTACTGTGCTGTGCCCTTCAGTAGGAAAGGAGAACACTCACAGCAGCACCCAGGTGTGTGACACCCAGCACCCAGTGATCTCCTCAGTAGCACCCAGGTGTGTGACACCCAGCACCCAGTGACCTCATCAGCAGGGGCTTCTCCTGGAGGGGAACCCCCAATGCTGGTCTTCTGCTGCACCCCTGTAATTCTGCACTGTATCCCCCTCAGACACACTGGTGATACTGTGCAGAATTACATGGGGGACACTTGTCTGTCGTATCTGCATCATTCTGCAAACTTCTGCAAACTTTTGCAAAGTTGTCCTCTCTCTTGCTGTGAGCTCAGCGTTTTGCAGAATGTTTTGTAAATAGAAGGTGATGAACTGTAAATAGAGTCTGCAGCTCCTGTCTGCAGAGTATCTAATGACTGTATTATCTGTACTAGTGGCTGCAGAGTATCTCATGTATCTATTATATGTTCCAGTGTCTGCAGAGTATCTAATGTATCTATTATATGTACCAGTGTCTGCAGAGTATCTAATGTATCTATTATATGTTCCAGTGTCTGCAGTGTATCTAATGTATCTATTATCTGTACTAGTGTCTGCAGTGTATCTAATGTATCTATTATATGTTCCAGTGTCTGCAGTGTATGTAATGTCTGTATTATCTGTACTAGTGTCTGCAGTGTATGTAATGTCTGTATTATCTGTACTAGTGTCTGCAGTGTATGTAATGTCTGTATTATATGTTCCAGTGTCTGCAGTGTATGTAATGTCTGTATTATCTGTACTAGTGTCTGCAGTGTATGTAATGTCTGTATTATATGTTCCAGTGTCTGCAGTGTATGTAATGTCTGTATTATCTGTACTAGTGTCTGCAGTGTGTGTAATGTCTGTATTATCTGTACTAGTGTCTGCAGTGTATGTAATGTCTGTATTATCTGTACTAGTGTCTGCAGTGTATGTAATGTCTGTATTATCTGTACTAGTGTCTGCAGTGTATGTAATGTCTGTATTATATGTACTAGTGTCTGCAGTGTATGTAATGTCTGTATTATATGTACTAGTGTCTGTAGTGTATGTAGTGTGTGTATTATCTGTACTAGTGTCTGCAGTGTATGTAATGTGTGTATTATCTGTACTAGTGTCTGCAGTGTATGTAATGTCTGTATTATATGTTCTAGTGTCTGCAGTGTATGTAATGTCTGTATTATATGTACTAGTGTCTGCAGTGTATGTAGTGTCTGTATTATCTGTACTAGTGTCTGCAGTGTCTGTAATGTCTGTATTATCTGTACTAGTGTCTGCAGTGTATCTAATGTATCTATTATATGTACTAGTGTCTGCAGTGTATGTAATGTCTGTATTATCTGTACTAGTGTCTGTAGTGTATGTAGTGTCTGTATTATCTGTACTAGTGTCTGCAGTGTATGTAATGTCTGTATTATATGTTCTAGTGTCTGCAGTGTATCTAATGTATCTATTATATGTACTAGTGTCTGCAGTGTATGTAATGTCTGTATTATCTGTACTAGTGTCTGTAGTGTATGTAGTGTGTGTATTATCTGTACTAGTGTCTGCAGTGTATCTAATGTATCTATTATATGTACTAGTGTCTGCAGTGTATGTAATGTCTGTATTATCTGTACTAGTGTCTGTAGTGTATGTAGTGTCTGTATTATCTGTACTAGTATCTGCAGTGTATGTAATGTGTGTATTATCTGTACTAGTGTCTGCAGTGTCTGTAATGTCTGTATTATCTGTACTAGTGTCTGCAGTGTCTGTAATGTCTGTATTATATGTACTAGTGTCTGCAGTGTATGTAATGTCTGTATTATATGTACTAGTGTCTGCAGTGTATGTAATGTCTGTATTATATGTACTAGTGTCTGTAGTGTATGTAATGTGTGTATTATCTGTACTAGTGTCTGCAGTGTATGTAATGTCTGTATTATATGTACTAGTGTCTGCAGTGTATGTAATGTCTGTATTATATGTACTAGTGTCTGTAGTGTATGTAATGTCTGTATTATCTGTACTAGTGTCTGCAGTGTATGTAATGTCTGTATTATATGTACTAGTGTCTGTAGTGTATGTAATGTCTGTATTATATGTACTAGTGTCTGCAGTGTATGTAATGTCTGTATTATATGTACTAGTGTCTGCAGTGTATGTAATGTCTGTATTATCTGTACTAGTGTCTGCAGTGTATGTAATGTCTGTATTATATGTTCTAGTGTCTGCAGTGTATCTAATGTATCTATTATATGTACTAGTGTCTGCAGTGTCTGTAATGTCTGTATTATATGTACTAGTGTCTGCAGTGTATGTAATGTCTGTATTATATGTTCCAGTGTCTGCAGTGTATGTAATGTCTGTATTATCTGTACTAGTGTCTGCAGTGTATGTAATGTCTGTATTATATGTTCCAGTGTCTGCAGTGTATGTAATGTCTGTATTATCTGTACTAGTGTCTGCAGTGTGTGTAATGTCTGTATTATCTGTACTAGTGTCTGCAGTGTATGTAATGTCTGTATTATCTGTACTAGTGTCTGCAGTGTATGTAATGTCTGTATTATCTGTACTAGTGTCTGCAGTGTATGTAATGTCTGTATTATATGTACTAGTGTCTGCAGTGTATGTAATGTCTGTATTATATGTTCCAGTGTCTGCAGTGTATGTAATGTCTGTATTATCTGTACTAGTGTCTGCAGTGTATGTAATGTCTGTATTATCTGTACTATTGTCTGCAGTGTATGTAATGTCTGTATTATATGTACTAGTGTCTGCAGTGTATGTAATGTCTGTATTATCTGTACTAGTGTCTGTAGTGTATGTAGTGTGTGTATTATCTGTACTAGTGTCTGCAGTGTATGTAATGTGTGTATTATCTGTACTAGTGTCTGCAGTGTATGTAATGTCTGTATTATATGTTCTAGTGTCTGCAGTGTATGTAATGTCTGTATTATATGTACTAGTGTCTGCAGTTTATGTAGTGTCTGTATTATCTGTACTAGTGTCTGCAGTGTATCTAATGTATCTATTATATGTACTAGTGTCTGCAGTGTATGTAATGTCTGTATTATCTGTACTAGTGTCTGTAGTGTATGTAATGTCTGTATTATCTGTACTAGTGTCTGCAGTGTATGTAATGTCTGTATTATATGTTCTAGTGTCTGCAGTGTATCTAATGTATCTATTATATGTACTAGTGTCTGCAGTGTATGTAATGTCTGTATTATCTGTACTAGTGTCTGTAGTGTATGTAGTGTGTGTATTATCTGTACTAGTGTCTGCAGTGTATCTAATGTATCTATTATATGTACTAGTGTCTGCAGTGTATGTAATGTCTGTATTATCTGTACTAGTGTCTGTAGTGTATGTAGTGTCTGTATTATCTGTACTAGTATCTGCAGTGTATGTAATGTGTGTATTATCTGTACTAGTGTCTGCAGTGTCTGTAATGTCTGTATTATCTGTACTAGTGTCTGCAGTGTCTGTAATGTCTGTATTATATGTACTAGTGTCTGCAGTGTATGTAATGTCTGTATTATATGTACTAGTGTCTGCAGTGTATGTAATGTCTGTATTATATGTACTAGTGTCTGTAGTGTATGTAATGTGTGTATTATCTGTACTAGTGTCTGCAGTGTATGTAATGTCTGTATTATATGTACTAGTGTCTGCAGTGTATGTAATGTCTGTATTATATGTACTAGTGTCTGCAGTGTATGTAATGTCTGTATTATATGTTCTAGTGTCTGCAGTGTATCTAATGTATCTATTATATGTACTAGTGTCTGCAGTGTCTGTAATGTCTGTATTATATGTACTAGTGTCTGCAGTGTATGTAATGTCTGTATTATATGTACTAGTGTCTGCAGTGTATGTAATGTGTGTATTATCTGTACTAGTGTCTGTAGTGTATGTAATGTCTGTATTATATGTACTAGTGTCTGCAGTGTATGTAATGTCTGTATTATATGTACTAGTGTCTGCAGTGTATGTAATGTGTGTATTATCTGTACTAGTGTCTGCAGTGTATCTAATGTATCTATTATATGTACTAGTGTCTGCAGTGTATGTAATGTCTGTATTATATGTTCCAGTGTCTGCAGTGTATGTAATGTCTGTATTATCTGTACTAGTGTCTGCAGTGTATCTAATGTCTGTATTATCTGTACTAGTGTCTGCAGTGTATGTAATGTCTGTATTATCTGTACTAGTGTCTGCAGTGTATGCAATGTCTGTATTATCTGTACTAGTGTCTGCAGTGTATGTAATGTCTGTATTATATGTTCCAGTGTCTGCAGTGTATGTAATGTCTGTATTATATGTTCCAGTGTCTGCAGTGTATGTAATGTCTGTATTATATGTTCCAGTGTCTGCAGTGTATGTAATGTCTGTATTATCTGTACTAGTGTCTGCAGTGTATCTAATGTCTGTATTATCTGTACTAGTGTCTGCAGTGTATGTAATGTCTGTATTATCTGTACTAGTGTCTGCAGTGTATGTAGTGTCTGTATTATCTGTACTAGTGTCTGCAGTGTATGTAATGTCTGTATTATATGTACTAGTGTCTGCAGTGTATGTAATGTCTGTATTATCTGTACTAGTGTCTGCAGTGTATGTAATGTCTGTATTATCTGTACTAGTGTCTGCAGTGTATGTAATGTCTGTATTATCTGTACTAGTGTCTGCAGTGTATGTAGTGTTTGTATTATCTGTACTAGTGTCTGCAGTGTATGTAGTGTCTGTATTATCTGTACTAGTGTCTGCAGTGTATGTAGTGTCTGTATTATCTGTACTAGTGTCTGCAGTGTATGTAATGTCTGTATTATCTGTACTAGTGTCTGCAGTGTATGTAATGTCTGTATTATCTGTACTAGTGTCTGTAGTGTATGTAATGTCTGTATTATCTGTACTAGTGTCTGCAGTGTATGTAATGTCTGTATTATCTGTACTAGTGTCTGTAGTGTATGTAATGTCTGTATTATCTGTACTAGTGTCTGCAGTGTATGTAATGTCTGTATTATCTGTACTAGTGTCTGCAGTGTATGTAATGTCTGTATTACATGTTCCACTGTCTGCAGTGTATGTAGTGTCTGTATTATCTGTACTAGTGTCTGCAGTGTATGTAATGTCTGTATTATCTGTACTAGTGTCTGCAGTGTATGTAATGTCTGTATTATCTGTACTAGTGTCTGCAGTGTATGTAATGTCTGTATTATCTGTACTAGTATCTGCAGTGTATGTAGTGTCTGTATTATCTGTACTAGTGTCTGCAGTGTATGTAGTGTCTGTATTATCTGTACTAGTGTCTGTAGTGTATGTAATGTCTGTACTATCTGTACTAGTGTCTGCAGTGTGTGTAATGTCTGTATTATCTGTACTAGTGTCTGCAGTGTATGTAATGTCTGTATTATCTGTACTAGTGTCTGCAGTGTATGTAATGTCTGTATTATATGTACTAGTGTCTGCAGTGTATGTAATGTCTGTATTATATGTTCCAGTGTCTGCAGTGTATGTAATGTCTGTATTATCTGTACTAGTGTCTGCAGTGTATGTAATGTCTGTATTATATGTACTAGTGTCTGCAGTGTATGTAATGTCTGTATTATATGTACTAGTGTCTGTAGTGTATGTAGTGTGTGTATTATCTGTACTAGTGTCTGCAGTGTATGTAATGTGTGTATTATCTGTACTAGTGTCTGCAGTGTATGTAATGTCTGTATTATA
Source organism: Engystomops pustulosus (assembly GCF_040894005.1). NCBI lineage: Eukaryota > Metazoa > Chordata > Amphibia > Anura > Leptodactylidae > Engystomops > Engystomops pustulosus. Next base: position 210,657,419 of record NC_092414.1, read on the forward strand.
TGTTCTAGTGTCTGCAGTGTATGTAATGTCTGTATTATATGTACTAGTGTCTGCAGTGTATGTAGTGTCTGTATTATCTGTACTAGTGTCTGCAGTGTATCTAATGTATCTATTATATGTACTAGTGTCTGCAGTGTATGTAATGTCTGTATTATCTGTACTAGTGTCTGTAGTGTATGTAATGTCTGTATTATCTGTACTAGTGTCTGCAGTGTATGTAATGTCTGTATTATATGTTCTAGTGTCTGCAGTGTATCTAATGTATCTATTATATGTACTAGTGTCTGCAGTGTATGTAATGTCTGTATTATCTGTACTAGTGTCTGTAGTGTATGTAGTGTCTGTATTATCTGTACTAGTGTCTGCAGTGTATGTAGTGTCTGTATTATCTGTACTAGTGTCTGCAGTGTATGTAATGTCTGTATTATATGTTCTAGTGTCTGCAGTGTATCTAATGTATCTATTATATGTACTAGTGTCTGCAGTGTATGTAATGTCTGTATTATCTGTACTAGTGTCTGTAGTGTATGTAGTGTGTGTATTATCTGTACTAGTGTCTGCAGTGTATCTAATGTATCTATTATATGTACTAGTGTCTGCAGTGTATGTAATGTCTGTATTATCTGTACTAGTGTCTGTAGTGTATGTAGTGTCTGTATTATCTGTACTAGTATCTGCAGTGTATGTAATGTGTGTATTATCTGTACTAGTGTCTGCAGTGTCTGTAATGTCTGTATTATCTGTACTAGTGTCTGCAGTGTCTGTAATGTCTGTATTATATGTACTAGTGTCTGCAGTGTATGTAATGTCTGTATTATATGTACTAGTGTCTGCAGTGTATGTAATGTCTGTATTATATGTACTAGTGTCTGTAGTGTATGTAATGTCTGTATTATATGTACTAGTGTCTGCAGTGTATGTAATGTGTGTATTATCTGTACTAGTGTCTGCAGTGTATGTAATGTCTGTATTATCTGTACTAGTGTCTGCAGTGTATGTAATGTCTGTATTATCTGTACTAGTGTATGCAGTGTATGTAATGTCTGTATTATATGTACTAGTGTCTGCAGTGTATGTAATGTCTGTATTATATGTACTAGTGTCTGCAGTGTATGTAATGTGTGTATTATCTGTACTAGTGTCTGCAGTGTATGTAATGTCTGTATTATCTGTACTAGTGTCTGCAGTGTATGTAATGTCTGTATTATCTGTACTAGTGTATGCAGTGTATGTAATGTCTGTATTATATGTACTAGTGTCTGCAGTGTATGTAATGTCTGTATTATATGTACTAGTGTCTGCAGTGTATGTAATGTGTGTATTATCTGTACTAGTGTCTGCAGTGTATCTAATGTATCTATTATATGTACTAGTGTCTGCAGTGTATGTAATGTCTGTATTATATGTTCCAGTGTCTGCAGTGTATGTAATGTCTGTATTATCTGTACTAGTGTCTGCAGTGTATCTAATGTCTGTATTATCTGTACTAGTGTCTGCAGTGTATGTAATGTCTGTATTATATGTACTAGTGTCTGCAGTGTATGTAATGTCTGTATTATCTGTACTAGTGTCTGTAGTGTATGTAATGTCTGTATTATATGTACTAGTGTCTGCAGTGTATGTAATGTCTGTATTATATGTACTAGTGTCTGCAGTGTATGTAATGTGTGTATTATCTGTACTAGTGTCTGCAGTGTATCTAATGTATCTATTATATGTACTAGTGTCTGCAGTGTATGTAATGTCTGTATTATATGTTCCAGTGTCTGCAGTGTATGTAATGTCTGTATTATCTGTACTAGTGTCTGCAGTGTATCTAATGTCTGTATTATCTGTACTAGTGTCTGCAGTGTATGTAATGTCTGTATTATCTGTACTAGTGTCTGCAGTGTATGTAATGTCTGTATTATCTGTACTAGTGTCTGTAGTGTGTGTAATGTCTGTATTATCTGTACTAGTGTCTGCAGTGTATGTAATGTCTGTATTATCTGTACTAGTGTCTGCAGTGTATGTAATGTCTGTATTATCTGTACTAGTGTCTGCAGTGTATGTAGTGTCTGTATTATCTGTACTAGTGTCTGCAGTGTATGTAATGTCTGTATTATATGTACTAGTGTCTGCAGTGTATGTAATGTCTGTATTATCTGTACTAGTGTCTGCAGTGTATGTAATGTCTGTATTATCTGTACTAGTGTCTGCAGTGTATGTAATGTCTGTATTATCTGTACTAGTGTCTGCAGTGTATGTAATGTCTGTATTATCTGTACTAGTGTCTGTAGTGTATGTAATGTCTGTATTATCTGTACTAGTGTCTGCAGTGTATGTAATGTCTGTATTATATGTACTAGTGTCTGTAGTGTATGTAATGTCTGTATTATCTGTACTAGTGTCTGCAGTGTATGTAATGTCTGTATTATCTGTACTAGTATCTGCAGTGTATGTAGTGTCTGTATTATCTGTACTAGTGTCTGCAGTGTATGTAGTGTCTGTATTATCTGTACTAGTGTCTGCAGTGTATGTAATGTCTGTATTATCTGTACTAGTGTCTGTAGTGTATGTAATGTCTGTATTATCTGTACTAGTGTCTGCAGTGTATGTAATGTCTGTATTATCTGTACTAGTATCTGCAGTGTATGTAGTGTCTGTATTATCTGTACTAGTGTCTGCAGTGTATGTAATGTCTGTATTATCTGTACTAGTGTCTGCAGTGTATGTAATGTCTGTATTATCTGTACTAGTGTCTGTAGTGTATGTAATGTCTGTATTATCTGTACTAGTGTCTGCAGTGTATGTAATGTCTGTATTATCTGTACTAGTATCTGCAGTGTATGTAGTGTCTGTATTATCTGTACTAGTGTCTGCAGTGTATGTAGTGTCTGTATTATCTGTACTAGTGTCTGTAGTGTATGTAATGTCTGTACTATCTGTACTAGTGTCTGCAGTGTATGTAATGTCTGTATTATCTGTACTAGTGTCTGCAGTGTATGTAATATCTGTATTATCTGTACTAGCGTCTGCAGTGTATGTAATGTCTGTATTATCTGTACTAGTGTCTGCAGTGTATGTAGTGTCTGTATTATCTGTACTAGTGTCTGCAGTGTATGTAGTGTCTGTATTATCTGTACTAGTGTCTGTAGTGTATGTAATGTCTGTACTATCTGTACTAGTGTCTGCAGTGTATGTAATGTCTGTATTATCTGTACTAGTGTCTGCAGAGTATCTAATGTATCTATTATATGTACCAGTGTCTGCAGTGTATCTAATGTATCTATTATATGTTCCAGTGTCTGCAGAGTATCTAATGTATCTATTATATGTTCCAGTGTCTGCAGTGTATCTAATGTATCTATTATATGTTCCAGTGTCTGCAGTGTATCTAATGTATCTATTATATGTTCTAGTGTCTGCAGTGTATCTAATGTATCTATTATATGTTCCAGTGTCTGCAGTGTATCTAATGTATCTATTATATGTTCCAGTGTCTGCAGAGTATCTAATGTATCTATTATATGTTCTAGTGTCTGCAGTGTATCTAATGTATCTATTATATGTACCAGTGTCTGCAGAGTATCTAATGTATCTATTATATGTACCAGTGTCTGCAGAGTATCTAATGTATCTATTATATGTTCCAGTGTCTGGCTGAGCTTTGCTGCTAGAAATGAGCTGTTCTGCAAAGGGGCTCAGTGCTTTCTTCTCAGATAACGCCACCTTCGGGCTGGAGTGTTTTTGCGCCCGTTTTTGCGCCTAATTGAAAACGTTTCAAGTGATGAATATCGTTAGGCGCAGCAAAACATCTGAATTGGTAAGATAGATGAGGGAAAGCTGGTTATTTGTGCTGCGCAGCTAGTTTGACGTTTAATCGCAAAAATGGCGCAAAAACGGTGCGCCTGAATGAAAAGGCGCAAAAACAACAGAAAAAACGAGTGATACATGTGGCCCATGGAATATGGGATATCAAATAAATCAGGAGAGATCCCCCCACTGGGACTCAGCATTACATCAGAATATATAATATGATATTTCTCCATAATACTGAATCTCACAGAATATGGAAGATCATTGTCCTCCTGTCACTGTCCTGTATAAAGGGTGAGTGTGGCTTGTGTGCCCTAACATGACTGGATCCCCCTAAGTCACCACCACTACTAAATGGGACCCTAACAATATATATGTAGGAAGGACGGATGTCCCATTGTATGTCACCAATGAGTACCTGACATCCCAGTCCCCAGTGCACCCAGCCCCATCTCCTGAGTCCTGTGCACCGAGCTATAAGGTCAGAAGGCAGCGGCCCCAGAGGCTGAGGGGGTGCGGGAAGTGGTCGGGAGGGATCATTTCCTCCCATTATGTAGAGGAAAAGTAAAAACTATTTCATCCCTTCATCAGAAAGTCTTCTGAGATTGTCACAGGGTGGATGGTACAACCAGAAGATGCTGAAGAGTATCAATAATAATAATAATAATAATAATAATAATAATACCACAATTTCATCAATATAATTTGACATAATCGTTCCTACTATCAGGTGACAGCCTCTCCTCCTTACTATAAGATGTGGAGCATCTATCAGGTGACAGCCTCTCCTTCTTACTATAAGGTGTGGAGCATCTATCAGGTGACAGCCTCTCCTTCTTACTATAAGTTGTGGAGCATCTATCAGGTGACAGCCTCTCCTTCTTACTATAATGTGTGGAGCATCTATCAGGTGACAGCCTCTCCTTCTTACTATAAGGTGTGGAGCATCTATCAGGTGACAGCCTCTCCTCCTTACTATAAGGTGTGGAGCATCTATCAGGTGACAGGCTCTCCTCCTTACTATAAGGTGTGGAGCATCTATCAGGTGACAGCCTCTCCTTCTTACTATAAGGTGTGGAGAACTATCAGGTGACAGCCTCTCCTTCTTACTATAAGGTGTGGAGCATCTATCAGGTGACAGCCACTCCTTCTTACTATAAGGTGTGGTGCATCTATCAGGTGACAGCCTCTCCTTCTTACTATAAGGTGTGGAGCATCTATCAGGTGACAGCCTCTCCTTCTTACTATAAGGTGTGGAGCATCTATAAGGTGACAGCCTCTCCTCCTTACTATAAGGTGTGGAGCATCTATCAGGTGAGAGCCTCTCCTTCTTACTATAAGGTGTGGAACATCTATCAGGTGACAGCCTCTCCTTCTTGATATAAGGCAGTGATGGCTAACCTATGGCACTGGTGCCAGAGGTGGCACTCGGAGCCCTTTTTGCGGGCACTCAGGCCATCACCAGAGATGACTCCAGGTATCTTCCTGCAGTCCCAGACAGCCCAGGACTTGCTGTGCACAGAGCTATTTTAAAGTGACAGCACTAACTGGGACTATTTTCTGCTTTATTGGTGTCCTCAGGTGCTGGTATCAATGAAAACTGTGACAGAGAAGGGAGTATAAATCACAAATTAAATTTCTGTGTTGGCACTTTGCGATAAATAAGCGGGTCTTTGTTGTAGTTTGGGCACTAGGCCTCTAAAAGGTTTGCCATCACTGATATAAGGTGTGGAGCATCTATCAGGTGACAGCCTCTCCTTCTTACTATAAGGTGTGGAGCATCTATCAGGTGACAGCCTCTCCTTCTTACTATAAGGTGTGGAGCATCTATCAGGTGACAGCCTCTCCTTCTTATTATAAGATAAGGAACATCTATCGGGTGACATCTTCTTCTTCTAACGAAAAGGTGCGGATCATCTATCAGGTGACAGCCTCTCCTTCTTACTATAAGGTGTGGAGCATCTATCAGGTGACAGCCTCTCCTCCTTACTATAAGGTGTGCAGCATCTTTCAGGTGACAGCCGCTCCTTCTTACAATAAGGTGTGGAACATCTGGCAGGTGACAGCCTCTCCTTTTTACAATAAGGTGCGGAACATCTATCAGGTGACAGCCTCTCCTCCTTACTATAAGGTGTGCAGCATCTTTCAGGTGACAGCCTCTCCTTCTTACTATAAGGTGTGCAGCATCTTTCAGGTGACAGCCGCTCCTTCTTACAATAAGGTGTGCAGCATCTTTCAGGTGACAGCCGCTCCTTCTTACAATAAGGTGTGCAGCATCTATCAGGTGACAGCCTCTCCTTCTTACTATAAGATAAGGAACATCTATCTGTTGACAGATTCTCCTTCTCACTATAAGGTGTGGGGCATTTATCATGTGATAGCATTTCCTTCTTACTATAAGGTATGGACCATCTATTAGGTGACAGCCTCTCTTTCTTGCTATAAGGTCTTGAGCATCTGTTACATAAAAGCCTCTCCATCTTGCTATAAGGTATTGAGCATCTTTCAGGTGACAGCCTCTCCTCCTTACTATAAGGTGTGGAGCATCTATAAGGTGACAGCCTCTCCTTCTTACTATAAGGTGTGGAGCATCTATAAGATGACAGCTTCTCCTTCTTTCTACAAGGTGTGGAGCATCTATCAGGTGACAGCCTCTCCTTCTTACTATAAGTTGTGGAGCATCTACGAGGTGATAGCCTCTCCTTCTTACTAAAAGGTGTGCAGCATCTTTCAGGTGACAGCCGCTCCTTCTTACAATAAGGTGTGGAACATCTATCAGGTGACAGCCTCTCCTTCTTACTATAAGGTGTGGAGTATCTATCAGGTGACAGCCTCTCCTTCTTACAATAAGGTGTGGAACATCTATCAGGTGACAGCCTCTCCTCCTTACTAAAAGGTGTGCAGCATCTTTCAGGTGACAGCCGCTCCTTCTTACAATAAGGTGTGCAGCATCTATCAGGTGACAGCCTCTCCTCCTTACTATAAGGTGTGGAGCATCTTTCAGGTGACAGCTTCTCCTCCTTACTATAAGGTGTGGAGCATCTATCAGGTGACAGCCTCTCCTCCTTGCTATAAGGTGTGGAGCATCTATAAGATGACAGCTTCTCCTTCTTTCTACAAGGTGTGGAGCATCTGTCATGTGACAGCCTCTCCTTCTTACTAAAAAGTGTGGATCATCTATCAGGTGACAGCCTCTCCTTCTTACTATAAGGTGTGGAGTATCTATCAGGTGACAGCCTCTCCTTCTTACTATAAGGTGTGGAGCATCTATCAGGTGACAGCCTCTCCTTCTTACTATAAGGTATGGAACATCTATCAGGTGACAGCCTCTCCTTCCTACCATAAGGTGTGGATCATCTATCAGGTGACAGCCTCTCCTTCTTACTATAAGGTGTGGAGCATCTATCAGGTGACAGTCTCTCCTTCTTACTAAAAGGTGTGGAGCATCTATCAGGTGACAGCCTCTCCTTCCTACCATAAGGTGTGGATCATCTATCAGGTGACAGCCTCTCCTTCTTACTATAAGGTGTGGAGCATCAATCAGGTGACAGCCTCTCCTTCTTACTAAAAGGTGTGGAGCATCTATCAGGTGACAGCCTCTCCTTCTTACTATAAGGTGTGGAGCATCTATCAGGTGACAGCCTCTCCTTCTAACTATAAGGTGTGGAGCATCTATAAGGTGACAGCCTCTCCTTCTTACTATAAGGTGTGGAGCATCTATAAGATGACAGCCTCTCCTTCGTACTATAAGGTGTGGAGCATCTGTAAGATGACAGCCTCTCCTTCTTTCTACAAGGTGTGGAGCATCTATCAGGTGACAGCCTCTCCTTCTTTCTATAAGGTGTGGAGCATCTACCAGGTGACAGCCTCTCCTTCTTACTATAACTTGTGGAGCATCTACGAGGTGACAGCCTCTCCTTCTTACTATAAGGTGTGGAGTATCTATCAGGTGACAGCCTCTCCTTCTTACTATAAGGTGTGGAGCATCTTTTAGGTGACAGCCTCTCCTTCTTACTATAAGGTGTGGAGCATCTATCAGGTGACAGCCTCTCCTTCTTACTATAAGGTGTGGAGCATCTATCAGGTGACAGCCTCTCCTTCTTACTATAAGGTGTGGAGCATCTATCAGGTGACAGCCTCTCCTTCTTACTATAAGGTGTGGAGCATCTATCAGGTGACAGCTTCTCCTTCTAACTATAAGGTGTGCAGCATCTATAAGGTGACAGCCTCTCCTTCTTACTATAAGGTGTGGAGCATCTATAAGATGACAGCCTCTCCATCGTACTATAAGGTGTGGAGCATCTGTAAGATGACAGCCTCTCCTTCTTACTATAAGGTGTGGAGCATCTATAAGATGACAGCCTCTCCTTCGTACTATAAGGTGTGGAGCATCTGTAAGATGACAGCCTCTCCTTCTTACTATGAGGTATGAAGCATCTATCATGTGACAACCTCTCCTTCTTACTATAAGGTATGGAGCATCTATCATGTGACAGCCTCTCCTCTTACTATAAGATATGGAGCATCTATCATCATGTTACCCTCCACTATAGCTTTGCAATTGGGGTTACCATGATTTTATACACAATTAACTTGGCTACATCATACATAAATGTGACCTTCATCAATTCATCCCATTCCTAATAATACAGTTCAATATTCTGTGTTCCTCACTATGGAGAATCCTGGACTGGACAACTAGATGTAACATTAACCATTCTTTTTGCCGTGTTCTCCGGTGGAAGCCCATTATGTACATGGTTGTGCTTTCGATGTAGAGTTTGTGTTTTACCAGTCTGTATCTTCCACCGGTTTCCCTCATCTCACCACTGACTGTGTTGTACTGGTTTTCCTGTGTTGGCGCGGCTCATCTGCCAGACATTGACTTTACATGTTTCGTTTCCACTGTGCGTGCCCTCAAGGAAATCGAAAAGGGTGAAGCAGACACATCCTGTGTAAACCGGCACCATCCGTTATACCCACAAAGTAAGAGACTGTACCGACAAAGTAAGACACTTCTAGACGACGTAACTTTTTATAGAATAGATTGTACACAGTCCCTCTGCAGAACATCATGTGAGATCCCAGCAAATCTGTAAGAACTTGGTAAACATTCCATCACAAAGCCGTGTCTCTGTATATCTTTTATGGAGTAGGATCTTCCTTTTGTAGGTCAACATCCTCCACTCTTCTCGAAAGAAAATTTTGGAATGTGTCTTCCAAATTTGTGCCCTTCCAACCAAGACGAGCCAAGCACTAGTGTTGGGAAGGAAGACTTGGTTTCAGAATTAGATGTTGAATGCGGCTGAGGTCAGGGGCCTTTTTTGAGCCCCCAACACTAGACTTGTGACACTTTGGGGCACATTTACTTACCTGTCCCGTTGACATCGCCGATCCAGAATATCCCACGAGGATTCGGAGTGCCCCTATGTGTTCATGGGGTACAGACATGACTGAAGTGCGATGGGCCTTCGCCAAATTGGAGTTTCAACTCTTCTACATTTAGACTTCTTTTTATATTCATACTAGACCACATGACGGATCTTGGAACATGGCTATTTATTATTTTAGCTCTGGGCCTTAACCCTTTAACCTGAACGGTAAATGTTTTTGTTTTTTCTGTCATCCTTGTCCCCCAATGGATTTTGCTCAGTTTTTCTTGTGACAGGTTTTTGAAGGGTCTGACTACAGATAGTCCCATAAATTGTGTGGAGGTTTATATATAGACACTCACCCACTGGCTGCACCTGTCTATAGACGGCTGGATAGACAGCTGGTGGTCTCACATTCTGGAGGGAGGGGACAGGTCTCATATTCCACGTCTCTCCTGACCCTGTACTGTACGGTGGAATGTCACGTAATGTATGGACATTATGGCTCATATATATAAAAGTTTTATACGAATATTATAGTACAGTCAGTCTATGATAATTAAAGAGGTCAAGGGCTATGGAGCCTACACATTTAGATACAATAAAATGCCTTATGCTTGGATGTGATATTAATATGATGGACTATTGACTGGTTTTCCTAACCCTAACCCTATATGTATCCACCCCTAAAGTTCCAACCCCTTGTAAAATCCCACCCGTGAAATCTGACCAATACCTGAGTCCATAACAAACCCCCTTATCTCTTAATCCTCCAGTCCATGACAAACAAGTAGTAAGTCAAATAAGATGTGACCACAAGCCAACAGGTCAAGATAGGCATTACAGAGGTGGTGGGACCTTCATTCTTCTGATGGGTAGAGTTCATCTCCAATCTATCTACTATCTATACTAGGCCCTAATGAAAATTCCAGAATACCAAATTAATATTAGGGGAGGGCTGATCATGGAGGTATTATATAATGGCATCATTAAAGGGGTCCTCATCATTCTACCTAGAAACTACTTCATTAGGAAATTATAGAAGATTTTCTAATTAAGAGAAGAACCTACCCTGAGGAGTGAAAGCCACCTGGGGTCAGGGCTAAAAACAGAGGACCATGGCCAGGCAGAAGCATAACCTGGAGCTATCGGGCCATAGTGGATAATACCTACCCGGCTAACACCCAAGGGATGAGACAACCTATTGACCATCTGAGGCACAAGGACCCATGTGCGATCACACCCTCTGCAACCCCTTTCAAATTCCTGATCAATTCCGAATGCTTAGCGTTGTCCAAAATGTTAAATGGACTCAGAATACACAACGGTTCTTCAGGTGGACCATAGATTCTGATAACCACGTTGTTTTCATGTGAGAACAAGCCCTTTAAGTATCCGGCTTCACATGGCAGTAGAATCATAGAAAGTAACTGAAGTGTGAAAACCAACCTCACGGTAAATCCTGTAATACCGCCGTACGTGCTCACACCTGTTCTCCTGTGATGTGAATAGAAAGCTATGCACACATAGAATGCACCAGAAGCAAATATAAAACCCATAAGCCCTCACCCCACCGCCCCTCGCGACATGGACACAAGGCTCAATCATTGATAGAGAATATTTATTACTGGATCCAAAGATCTCTCAAAATATAAATGTCATTGATTGTGATAGCTGAATAACCCCAATCGTCCAGCGACTGGAGATAAGTTTGTACAAGTCCGAAGGGTGGCAAACACCATTCACATTCCTCACGTTGTTTCCACATTCAGTAGTCTCAGTTCTATGAAATTTGGTCACCGGTGACTGACTTCTCCTGACACGAGTCACTCGCTCCTGATCTCCTGGAGCATCACATATAAGGTACAGAGTCATAGATGTAAGGTGCCTTCAAACATGGTAAGATTTGTCCTGGAGGACCAAGTTCTCCATATACAGCAGTCTCTTTTAGGACACGAGTCACTCGCTCCTGATCTTCTGGAGCATAAAATACAAAGTATGACGTCATAAATATAAGATGCTTTCATACATGGTACAATGTTCCCATATGTAAGATTGTCTTGGAGAACCAACTTCTCTTTACAATGTACCATGGTCTCTAAAGTTCTAATTTTAAAGAACTTTAGAACTTCAGTAGCAAAAAGAACATTTGCTACTGATCTCCTGGAGCATGAGATGCTTTGAGTTTTATGTTTTTTATATACATTTCCTTAAATGAGTCTCTATTGTAGGAGGCCATTTTCTCGTAGATGGACGTTTCTTTCATGACTTACTGTGAGTCACTTGCTCCTGATCTTTTGAACTACATTATGTGCACTGTATATGTTCTTACAATAAAATGATGTACTGGGAGATCAACTTTCTGCCCTCAGAAGTCCTCTCCTGGCAGGAAACCCTAGCTACTGATCTTACAAAGTGCTTATGAAGTGCTTGGAGTTTGGTCTTCTACGCCTCCCTTAGTAAGACTATGTGGGACTCTCTTCCATGAGTTGCTCCCTCCTGATCTTTTGGGGCATTATGTCATATGTCTATGGTCTCCTAAGCAAAGTTACAGAATAGTTCCATAGTTTATACGGCTGAAAAAAGACACATGTCCATCAAGTTCTACCAATACAATATTATATCATAATCTCTCCCATGACGTGGAGCACTGGCTTCTGATCTTTTCAGGACATGTCTCAGGAGGCCACCTGCTCTTCATGAGGAAATGTTCTCCACATAAGTCAAGACATAAGTCTCTCGATCCTGATCTTTAGAAGAATAATATCTAATATACTATAATGCTAAGGTGTCTTTAGTTTAACCTAAGTTATATTTCTCCGTGATAGTTTATAATATCACGTTTTGGACTCTCCATTCTGGAAGACTCTACCATGACACGAGGCGCTAGCTGCTGGTCTTTTGTAAAAAAAAATTTTAAGAAACGACAGGTTCTCCTGGAAGTCTGTTGTCTTACCACTTACGAGTCACTAGCACCACTCCCGAGTCACTAGCACCACTTACGAGTCACTAGCACCACTCCCGAGTCACTAGCACCACTTACGAGTCACTACCACCACTTACGAGTCACTACCACCACTCACGAGTCACTACCACCACTCACGAGTCACAACCACCACTCACGAGTCACTACCACCACTCACGAGTCACTACCACCACTCACGAGTCACTACCACCACTTACGAGTCACAACCACCACTCACGAGTCACTACCACCACTCACGAGTCACAACCACCACTCACGAGTCACTACCACCACTCACGAGTCACTACCACCACTCACGAGTCACTACCACCACTCACGAGTCACTACCACCACTCACGAGTCACAACCACCACTCACGAGTCACTACCACCACTCACGAGTCTCTACCACCACTCACGAGTCACAACCACCACTCACGAGTCACAACCACCACTCACGAGTCACTACCACCACTCACGAGTCACTACCACCACTCACGAGTCACTACCACCACTCACGAGTCACTACCACCACTCACGAGTCACTACCACCACTCACGAGTCACAACCACCACTCACGAGTCACTACCACCACTCACGAGTCACTACCACCACTCACGAGTCACAACCACCACTCACGAGTCACTACCACCACTTACGAGTCACTACCACCACTTACGAGTCACTACCGGGTGATCTTTGGGTTCTAATTCTAAAAATTTTGGTTTCATGTTTGGAGAACTAGAATGTGGTATCATCAGCTTTACCGGTGACTGGATTCTGTATGAGGAGAAGTTGTTTCTGGAAACATCTTATACTTTGACGTTCTCAAGAGCTTAGAAAATAAAGTGCGATAACCCAGAATGTACGATGCGCTATGTAGTAGGGGATTTGTCTCAGGATGGTGACCTAGAAGGCAGCTTGGTGAGATGGTGGTGAAATGATCTAGAGTTTTTGCTTTTCTGGTAGCTTCACGTCCATTCCCTTCTTCCGAGAGTCCTGGAGCACCTTCTTCTTGACCCTTAGACATTGGATTCCAACGATCCCACAGTTTTATAGGATTACAGGCACATTCCAGGACAGTGGAGTCCATTACACATCCCACAGGGATGTCTCTTTTTGCCACTTGCTCTGTCTCTTGGCACCTAGCAATTAGTGAATGTCTCCGGGCTGTCAGGTCTTGTAGGAACGGACACAGATGGAGGGTTTTTTGTTCGAAACATGTCAGAAATGTAGAAGGCCTGGAATTGTAAGAAAAATAATTCAATTGGTTAGTGTTATATCCAGTGTATGGACTATTGGAGGGATTCTTGAATCATGCTCCTCCCCCTCAATCTCTGCACTAGGCACAAGTCTGTGAACAGTTCCTTTAATTAGGAATAGACTAATGTAGACTATACAATAGTCAGGCAGTACAGCCTCCTGGTCAGCGGGGGCAGCGAGGGGCAGTGATTGTTCTTTGTGTATAGCAGGATACACAGACGTTTCCTGCACTCTCTACACCCCCATCCCCCACACGACTAGAAGTCACAACACAAGTCCAGAGGGAGCCGAGGGATGTATCTACCGATCCCTCATTTATATCACACTTCCTATTCCCACGAACCCTCCGGACACAGGACGGTATAATTATAACATTGTTGATATTCCAGGTCTAAATCTGTTGATATTACAGGATGAATATTCTCATAGTATCATAGTTTATACGGACTCATGACCATCAAGTTCAACCAAGGAAGGGAAGGGATTGGATGAGGAAGAGATTTAAGGGAAACAATTCTTTATAATATAACCATCAATGTTATATAGATGTAAAAACACATCTAGACCCTTCTTGAAGTTCTCTGCTGTCCCTGCTGTGACCAGAGCCTGAGCTCCGCTATTCCACAGATTGATAGTTCTCATAGTAAAAAAAAAAACCCCTATCTATCTATCTATCTATCTATCTCATATCTATCTCATATCTATCTCATATCTATCTATCTATCTCATATCTATCTCATATCTATCTATCTATCTATCTATCTATCTATCTCCTATCTATCTATCTATCTCATATCTATCTATCTATCTATCTATCTCCTATCTATCTCCTATCTATCTCCTATCTATCTATCTATCTATCTATCTATCTCATATCTATCTATCTATCTCCTATCTATCTATCTATCTATCTATCTATCTATCTCATATCTATCTATCTATCTATCTCCTATCTATCTATCTATCTATCTATCTATCTATCTATCTGTCTATCTGTCTATCTATCTCCTATCTATCTATCTATCTCATATCTATCTATCTATCTATCTATCTATCTATCTATCTATCTATCTCATATCTATCTATCTATCTATCTCCTATCTATCTATCTATCTATCTATCTATCTCATATCTATCTATCTATCTCATATCTATCTATCTATCTCATATCTATCTATCTATCTATCTATCTATCTCATATCTATCTATCTATCTATCTATCTCATATCTATCTATCTATCTATCAGTCAGTACTAAAGGTTAATTAGACCGAATGTAAAGGTGATCTGGGAACTGATAAAGATAAATTCACACTCAGCTTTTTTCTGCAGTTGAAAATCATCTAAATGTGGTTTTTACTCTGCTCTCTATAGAGTTATAAGACAGATGCAAATCTCTCTGCGACACATCTGCCGGGTGTGAACGGAACCTAAGGCCTTATTCACAAATTACAGAACTGTGTGAGCTGAGGCTCTGCTCTGTTAACCCTTTCCCTGGGTCAGGTGGAAGCTGTATCCTGCAGGGGGCAGACTTCTGCTTACATCCGCCTGAATATGTAATCCGGTGGAGCGCCCCTTTAAGACTTGACATTGCATATGTTTCATTGACAGTCATATACTTACCACCCAGAAAGCGACCAGCGCCCCCTGCAGGAACCCAACAGCTACATCAGATGGATGGTGTCTGTAGTCAGAAATCCGCGTGAATCCCGTGTACAAGGCCACAAGAACCAAGACGAACTGTACGAGAGGTCGCAGGAGCCGGGCCCCGTGCCAGGTGAAGCGTACCTGCAGGTAAAACTGGACAGAGACAAAGAGAGCGTCACTGATTAATGCTAAGTACTGCGAACAGCGCCACGCTTGTTCATGGCTATATCTGGTATTGCAGCTCAAATTTTATAATACACTATAAGAGCAGGGGGTCAATACGAACTGGGATCTCCTGCACCATGTAGAGATTTTTAAATGTTTTTTTCCATAATATATATATATATATATATATATATATATATATATATATATACTGCAGGATAGGTCATCAATATTAAATCACAGTGCCTCTGTCACTTGGGACCCTCATGAATCATCCAATCTAAGTGCCTCCAGAGAAGGAAACCACAACAATGCAAATGGAACTATAAGAAGAGTGCCACTCCCTATGTAGTGGCCATTCGTGGGAATTGCAGCTTAGCTCTCATCGAATTGAGCTGCAATTACACAGCTTGGCCACTACACAGAGAATGGAGCTGTAATGCTATTCTCTGTAATGTTATCAATACTTAACTCATCTGTGGGGGTCTAAAGAGTCATCAATACTTCTAAGATGGAAAGCCCCTTTAACTTTAGTAATACCTGAATATCTTTCTAGGAGAGCGCCACCTATCGGTGTACTATCTCTGACACTTGCCGTAAAGTTGCTAGTTATAAGTAGAGCTACAAAGGGTATTTCTCCTCCTGGAGGACCCAACATGTCCATGTGTTGCCCAGATAACACACTTATGTCAGTGGACTCAGTGCAATGCCTTGTTTCTCCAGTGGTGGTGCTGTAGGGAAACGTCACACTTACTCGCTGATGATCAGGGACAATCATTGTGATCAGAGTGATTTTTTTAAAGTAGAAGGGATTGTCTACTATTATAAACCCCCTTTGGAGTGCCCCGGGTTCCCTGCTGGTGACCTTTTGTATTGCAGTCCCGGTGACTCGGCAGTATTACACATGGTCACCAGGATGACATTTGCACAATCTGCCATGTGAGTGAGCGGTCACCGGAGCCGGCCGCCCCTCTGTCTAGCTTCACGTGCCTAGTTCTGCAGATATCACAGATATTTATCGCTGGGTCAGACCAGAAACTGCTGAGAGGGTCACAAGAAGGAAGTGAAAGTTTAATATTCGTTGTGTATTTTTTATTGAGTTTTGGAGTCATCGAGTCTATGAGGGAATTGGAGGACCTGATCTTGTGATACATGGAGTCCGGGAGGGCAGGCGCCATCGGGGGCCCGATCCCATCCGCCTCTCTCCATGTCTGGTCTCTTTGAGGAAGTCACAATTTTTATAATATATTATTCTCATTTTTTCACTTAGGAGGCGACCAATTAAAATGAGGCATAAAAGCTGTAGGTGGGCCCCATAGTTACTGCCCACATATTTAGGATTTAGGGGTCCCAATCCTGACCAATCACATTACAGCAGGGTGGAGCTAACTTGTGTTATTACAGGGGTTCTGGCTCCATATCACCCCCTCCTTTATCATAGACCCTATAGATACATATATACACAGCGTATACTCACCGACAGGTACAACATGGAGTACATGGCGAAAGACGCATGGCCAGAGTAGAAGGATTTCCTGGAAGACAAGATACAGGGAAGGTTAGAGAGATAAGACACATAAAGGAGCAATGTCTGATCCCTGCACATATACAGTACACCAACTATTACATGCAGAGGGAGGGGTAGACAGATAGAAAGATGGATAGAGAGATACATTGGGCCACATTTATCACTTTTGTGCGCCTAAGTGTAGTAGTTGCACCTAAATTCTGGCGCACTGTTTTGCCAGAATTATCACCAACTGTGATAAGGTAATTTCCTGCCTCTTACTAATCACTTTACTTTAACACAGTTTAGGCGCAATGTTAGATTCAGGCAGTTACATGTAATCCTGCTACAAGCTCCTCTCTGCTTCTCCCACAGCCCAGAATGAAGATAACACTCACAGCAGCACCCAGGTGTGTGACACCCAGCACCCAGTGACCTCCTCAGCAGGGGCTTCTCCTGGAGGGGATCCCCCAGTGCTGGTCTCCTGCTGCACCCCTGTAATTCTGCACAGTACCCCCCTCAGATACACTGGTGATACTGTGCAGAATTACATGGGGGACACTTGTCAGTAGTATCTGCAACATTCTGCAAAGTTCTCTCCTCTCTTGCTGTGAGCTCGGAATTCTGCAGAATGTTTTGTAAATAGAAGGTGATGAACTGTAAATAGAGTCTGCAGCTCCTGTCTGCAGAGTATCTCATGTCTGTATTATATGTTCTAGTGTCTGGCTGAGCTTTGCTGCTAGAAATGAGCTGTTCTGCAAAGGGGCTCAGTGCTTTCTTCTCAGTTAACGCCACCTTCGGGCTGGAGTGTTTTTGCGCCTGTTGATTTTTGCGTCACAAGTGATTAATATCATTAGGCACAAAAAACAGGCACAAAAACACTCCAGCCCGAAGGTGGAGTAAACGGAGAAGTAAGCACTGAGCCCCTTTGTAGAGCGGCTCATCCCCAGCAGCAAAGCTCAGCCAGACACTAGAACAGATAATACAGACACTACTGCAGCCTCTGTATAGTACAGCAGCACAGCTCAGCAGACACTAGTACAGATAATACAGACACTGCAGATTCTATTTACAGGTCATGAGGTTCTATTTACAAACAATCTGCAGAAGCCTCAGCTCAGAGCAAGAGAGAAGAGAAGTTTGCAGGATTTTGCAGATCCTACAGAGAAGTGTCCCCTGTGTAGCAGGATGACCACACTTGTGTCTGAGGGGGATACTGTGCAGAATTACAGGGGTGCAGCAGGAGACCAGCACTGGGGGATCCCCTCCAGGAGAAGCCCCTGCTGAGGAGGTCACTGGGTGCTGGGTGTCACACACCTGGGTGCTGCTGTGAGTGTTATCTTCATTCTGGGAGAAGCAGAGAGGAGCTTGTAGCAGGATCACATGTAAGAGCCCGAATCTAACATTGCGCCGAAACTGTGTTAATGTAAAGTGATTAATAAGAGGCAGAAAATATACTTATCACAGATGGTTGTAACTTGTGATAATTCTGGTGCAAAACAGTGCGGCAGAATTTAGGCGCAACTACTACACTTAGGCGCAGAAAATTGATACATCTGGCCCATAGAGAAGAAAGGAAGATAGGAGATGTATAGATAAATATATAAACATCGAGAAATAGATAGATAATAGATAAGATACAGATAGATGGAAGGATTAGATGCAGATAGACGGAAGGATTAGATGCAGATAGATGGAAGGATAAGATACAGATAGATGGAAGGATTAGATGCAGATAGATGGAAGGATTAGATACAGATAGACGGAAGGATTAGATGCAGATAGATGGAAGGATTAGATACAGATAGATGGAAGGATAAGATACAGATAGATGGAAGGATAAGATACAGATAGATGGAAGGATAAGATACAGATAGATGGAAGGATTAGATGCAGATAGATGGAAGGATTAGATACAGATAGACGGAAGGATTAGATGCAGATAGATGGAAGGATTAGATGCAGATAGATGGAAGGATAAGATACAGATAGATGGAAGGATAAGATACAGATAGATGGAAGGATAAGATACAGATAGATGGAAGGATTAGATACAGATAGACGGAAGGATAGTTGGTTAGATGATGGAGTGACAGTAGATAATATGGTGCCGGGCTCAGTGTATACAGGAAATATGACAAGTTATGATGTTACACCTCTGTCCTCTCCTCCTGTTACTCATCCATCCCGCATGTAGGGAGCAGGAAGCTGCGCTGTCATTACTAGGAATTATCTCCTGTGTGATCTGCTCTGCCTGGGACATTACTGATGGATATTACTACGGGGGGGGGGGGGGGGGGGGACTGCTCAATAATGGAAAGATTTATGGGAAGGAAATGATATAATTATTATCAGTCTGGAGAAATATAAATAATTACATGTTCTCCTGAAGCATCTGGGAAGACATTACCGTCACTGTTTGGCCATTGGGGTTGGGGGAAGTTTTCAGTTTCCAAAACTATCAAATCTGAGCCTGTATTCGTGTATTGTACCTCTATAGGAGTCTTGTTTACTGGAGTAGAATCAGTGATTATACTATTACCGCCGACCCTTCTTTTACTTCCTTCATTCTGAACTTTGGAGACAAAGAGCTGCTTGTCTGTAAGAACAGGGTGATTATCATAGCGGTAATTACCGCAGGTCATAATAGATGCCATGTGGGGAGGTCACCAAATCCTCGGGTCGTGGACCACAGGCTGGAACTATGTACAAATTATCATAGACGGAATAAGCAATTCCTCCTGCATTTACATGTCTAGATGATACTTTAGGCTATTTCACTGCTTTTAGTAAAAAGAATCCTTCCATAGAAAGCATAGGGCTCCTTGAGCATTGCAGCATAGGGGTCATGTATATCATCACACGCTCAGAATGATTCACAGTATTACATCTTGCTTATTTAGTAAAGTATATGTCCATTGTTGCACTTTATATACCACTAAAGCTACATATATTACAGCTCTCACTGTAAAGAACACTTTCTACTATTAATATCAAATCTATCACCAATAGAGATTTCTTGGAAACAACAGCATTTTCTGTTTTGCATGTTTTTGTTCTTTATTTTCGTAGATACAAAAGTTTCTTTCCTGATATATTAAAGAGGACCTGTCACCCCATTTATCGGCACTAGGAGATGTTACTAAAGTAAGCAGTTCCTAGTGCTTGATCAAACGCCGCAGTGTTAGAGTGATAGCGTTACCGGAAACCTCCGGTAACGCTATCTAACACTGCGGTGGGGTAGGATGTAATTGTCGGACAGCTCGCAAAGCTGTCCAACATATTCATGAGGGGGCGGGGTTGGGGGGTGGCTAGGGGCGGTGACTGCCGCCTAGCATGCGGCAGTCACTGCCGGCCTATGGAGCAAGCGGGGTGGTCCGATGAGCTGCCTCTTCCCTGGACCGCCCCGCTAGCTCCATGATTTGTAAGCTGTCCAATGATTACACTGTACCTAGCTGCAGTGTTTGATAGCATTACCAGGGGTTTCCGGTAACACTATCACTCTAACACTGCGGCGTTTGATCAAGCACTAGGAGCTGCTTACTTTAGTAACATCTCCTAGTGCCGAAAATTTAGGTGACAGGTCCACTTTAAGCTATAATGCTGCCTTTACTGTAAAGAACCATGACTGTAAAGAATCCTGTTATTATCAAACCTATATCAAAGAAGGATTCCAATTATATCAGGCAGTGCAGTAGTTGTCATTTTTCTTCAGTGGTTTTACTAATATACATAACTCCCTTTTATGTGTCTGACATTATAATGTATATTGCTGCCTTAACTGTAAAGAACCCTGTTCCGAATAAGTCCATTACAAGGACAAATGACCATTAGATAAAACACAGAAGCTTTATGCTATAACTACTCTCAATAGTTACATGTTGTACGGTCACCCACAAGTTGCTTTTAAAATGAACTACATTTACTGCTTTTACTGCAAAGAACCCTTTCTAAGCTTTATGTAGTTTTCCTTTAGATAACTTCAGATTCCTGCTTGTGCTATACATATAACCACCTTTCTATGGATATAAATAGTTGTGTTTATGATAATTTAAGCTAAAATACTGCATAAACTGTAAAGAACCCTGACTGGAAGTTATCCTGTTAATGTCCTGTCTTATTAGATAAAACAATCTGCTTCTGTTGCGTTACTAATTTATGGAATACATTTATTTCTATGTTATAATGTATACTGCTCCTTGACTGTAAAGAATCCTGCCACAAAAAAAAGTGCACTACAAAGGGCAATGACCATTAGATAAAACAGGAGAATTGTGTTTCTTACGTGACTTTTAATATAAATATTGTCATCTTATCCCATTACTTCCCACATGCTTCCTGAACTTTACTTACAGCTTTTACCGTAAAGAATCCATCACTAATCCGTCTGTTTTGATAAGAGGATAAACGCACTATTTTGTTTTTACGTTCATATCACTAGATAAACACGATACTTAGAATTTATTGCTACATCTTTTAATGTCTTTTCAGAAAATACACCTTTTAATGTAAAGAATCCTTTCTAGAATTTAAAGAGACATAACCACCAAAACAAAAGGATTATTAGTACACCTGACAAAGGGTCCCAGGAGATAGATTTTACATTACTGCTTGCATTTCCCCTTTAACTCTGAGTTTAGTTTTTTGAAAAATGAAATGAATGAATCATATTTGTACATTTTTTAAATAATTTCTAAAGGGAATTTTTGGATTTTGTCAAAATCCCCCAAGTCTTTACATTTTTGAATGCTTCAATGTTTACGAAAGCGGAAGTTCACTCACCTTGCTTCGGTCACAGCGCTTGGGTTCCCGGTACATGTGTAGTCCTCCACGTAGTCGGTGGTGCAGTTGAGGCCTACCGGCTGACATACAGAGAGGAAATTTGGCCTCAGGCGACCTGCACTCAGCTTGGCTGCATTAGTCAGTGACTGTCCAAGTGCAGAACCAAACAAGAAGGGAAGCACCTGTCGGTATATGCTGGACAGGTAGCCTTCTCTAGGACAGGAATCGGATCTTCTCTGTCTGCTGACCCGGTGACATTCTCCAAGGACAATCTACCAGAGAGGAAAAACATCATTAGGGTCAATGTCAACAGCTGCACCTACCATAACAAGCCACCTGCACAGACTTACCAGAAAACAAGGGGCTCTGTCATTTGTGTTTCATAGAGTTTATGTAGGAACAAGGGGAACTCCATTCTTAGTCACTCAATTTGAATGTGTCCCTCAAAATTGCATGTTAGGGAATTTCTGATGAGAATTTTATCTTGAGAAGTCCATATCCAGGACTTTATATTAAGGACTATTAGGAGAACTTTGCTGTATAAATACTTTGTGATGTAAGGTTCCCCTAATGAGAACTTTATAGAGTAAGAACATTACAGTAGACCTTGTGCTATGAGAACTATGGTGAGGACTTTCTACAAACATGACTTTTATTCTTAATGAGGACTTTGTGGTGCGAAGACTTTTTACAAACAGGACTTTTATATACTGTGAGGACTATGTCGAGGAGTTTGTGAATAAAGAACCATGGTGAGACGTCTATAGTGGGCCAACTTTCATGACAAATCATTTTGGTGGACAACTATGAAGAAGACTTTATAAAGTTACGTCTATGGTGGGGGGGGGGGGGACTTTGTAGCTTCGGTGACATATGTGGTTTTTCGAAACTTTGAGGACTTTGAAGACTATCATGAGGACTAAATGTTGTGAGGACTAAGGTGAGTCTGTAAATTGAGAACATTTTTACCATATGGACACAATGGTGACGACTTTGTGGGGTGAGAATTATGGGGAGGAACCTATTGTGTAGGTTCTATTTTGAGGACTGTAGTGTAAGGGCCGTAGTGAGAATCCAAGTCTGAGAACTAGTGGTAGAGACATTATTGGTGTCAATTAGCCCCCACTATTGATAATGTACAAGATAAAAGCCCGTCTTTGTAACAATTGGTAAAATACAACCACTGGCCACCATATAAGAGATGACGTACCGTGACCCCGGTGATGAGGATCCCTACACTGATCAGCATTGTGTCGCTCACTGTTTCATCCCGGGTAGCTGGAAACTTTATGCTCACATCATCACAGAAAAACCCACGATGCACTGGGGGGACCAATCCCAGCTCACAGATCAAGAAGGGGATGGAGACTAAAATAAGAAGGATACACAAATTAGTCACTGGAGATAGATAGATAGATAGATAGATAGATAGATAGATAGATAGATAGATAGGAGATAGATATGAGATAGATAGATAGATAGATAGATAGATAGATAGATAGATAGATAGATAGGAGATAGATATGAGATAGATAGATAGATATGAGATAGATAGATAGATAGATAGATCGATAGACTCCAAGTCTGCAGATTTCTGTTGTAGTAAAACTACTTGAGTATGTGCCGGGTCAGACTGGACAACCTTTCACCTCTAAGTCACACTCCAATAAACCTCATGTGATCACGTCTCGGATGTTTGACATTCACTGTTTATTCTATTTTTTACTGCGGGCCGGGCAGTTAATTGACTTCAGATGTCTGAAAGTCTCTATGAAGTCTGCATTATAAAGTTGAGATGTGAGATGGTGTTTGTTGACTGACACTACTGACCCAGTATATCAGATGTATCAGAGTTAGGTTTTTGAAGTGCGATAAAGCTTAGTTTACCATTGGTCCCCCTCAGTTGTCAATCCCCCTGATGTCCCAGGCTGACACATCAGGGACCTGTGGTATTGTGTGTCGGCCACACTGGGATCATTTGTGGTTGAGGTTAATAGAAACCACTGTGTCATCCTCTCAGCAGATCCTTCGGTTACTTTGAAGGTCTAAATTTAGGCAACTCTTCTCAAGAAGGTGATTAATGGGTCAGATACCAAGAATAGGATATCCATATACTGACATACTATAGACATACGGGACTATGTCTAGGAGTCCTACTTATCTACAGCATTGTGTGTGATATAATGTTCACACCAAGGTTGGATTAAATTTACTTTCAAACTATAGTACCAACCAAAAAGTAACAACAACCTTCTTCTCCTCCAAAAGGATTAAGAAGGTAGAACAATGATGGAGGTTGATAGATTGAAAGGAGACCCATCCATTGTTTAGATATCTAGATTACGAATTCTGAATTCTATAATCTACTTATTTTAAATGATCTAAACCCAATCGGCCAACTGGACAATGACGTCTACTCTTGAGTCTACTGAAGGATCCAGTTAATGGTCAACGTAACATAGTTGTAATCTGAGATGTGATCACTGATGGGCACCATGAGAGATCTTAATGGATCTCATATAAAAGGAACCAAGACCCACCCGGCACCAAGTGTCTATCACGTGATGGATCTAACACATTTTGAATAGGACAGAAACCCAAGAGTATCAATAAAGGTGTGAACGAATACAATGCACACAACCTCATATGTTAATTACTGAGTCATCAAAGACATCAAATCTTGACAAGAGTTGACAGGAATGAAGGGAAAGCAGTTTGAAGTTTGAGAATTGATACAAAATGCAGAAAATAAAAGTCCAAGAATTTATAAAAATTCACAAAATACAAATTAAAATAATTATTTAAGATTCTAAATTCTTAAAAAATGCAAGAAATACAATTTGAAATGAACGAATTTATAAAAATTGTAGAAAATATTAATTAAAATTTGGGAATTCATAAAAAAATGCAGGAAATACAATGATGAATTTGTAACTAATAAAAAATGCACGAGATTAAAATACTAATTTTTACATTTTCTCCACTTAAAATCCAGGAAATACAATTTATAATTTATGAATTTATAAAAATTTAAGAAAATATTAATTCAAATTTGAGAATTCGAAAAAAAATGCAGGAAATACAATGAGGATTTTGAGAATAATAAAAAATGCATGAAATATAATACTTATTTTTAAATTTCCTGCACTCAAAAAGACAAGTGTCATAAAGAGCATGACACAGTGACTGGCACCTTCATAGACGGGCATCTACTTACCTACACATAGACACAGCAAATCCAGAAGAAACAACGACCTTTTAGATCCTTTGCTGACTTTGGTTTTGGATTCCCGGTGGACGCAGTGCCCACCTACTGTCACCTTCAGGACTCTGGGGTCTGGGCACCAGTCGGGGGCTCCTCCGGGGGTGAGATGCATTGTGCCAACTAGATTTAGGATATGGCCTCTTGTGTGTGTGTGTTCTTCTAACCAGAGAGGCTTCTAAGTTTGTCAGTAGAGCGCAGAGACAGTTAAGAGAGGGAGAGGAAGAGAAGGAGGGGCGGGGAGGGGTGTATGGGGGGTGTGAGACTGACATTGGAAGGAAGGAGAGGAAGAGAGATAACTGTTTAGGAAAAGAGAATAATGTAGCTGTAATCTGAGCCCGGAGTGGTCCACACCCTGCAATCCATCTCTACGGGACCCTGCAATCTATAAATCTCCATATGTTCTTGAGATTGGAATTGAAGTTAAGAATAGTTACAGGAGCAAAGTGTGGAAAGGCGGGCAAAGGTCACAGCTCTACTGATGATAGGAACGGCATATATTGTATAACTCCTGGTGGCCATACGTGAGGTCTTCTCCAGCAGGTGGACACAGGAGAAGACACTGCTCATCTTAGACTCAGAAATATTCCCTTATATTCACGGTGGAAGATGTAAGAGTCTTATACTATTATATGGCGCCCTTTGTTGTACCTGATGCAATGTCTAAATTATACCGCCAAACCCTATACGTATATAGATACACTGGACAATCTCAATATGATGTGAGGCCAAGTAACACTTCCATACCTATACTTTACTATAATATAATATAGGGCCACTAATATAATATATTAAACTAGTCACATAATATACACAACGATGCAGCGGTAACAGCACCATACACAGTATAAATATCACCATATAGTACTTACATAAAATGTACAGTATCCATATGCAGAAACTATTATGTCATACAACATGACAGTATTATCACACTGTGGGGTTCATTTACTAAGGGCCCGAATCGCGTTTTCCCGACGTGTTACCCGAATATTTCCGATTTGCGCCGATTTTCCCTGTATTGCCCCGGGATTTTGGCGCACGCGATCGGATTGTGGCGCATCGATGCTGGCATGCGCGCGACGGAAATCGGGGGGCGTGGCCGAACGAAAACCCGACGTATTTGGAAAAACCACCGCATTTAAAAACGGAAAATGTGTAGCTCGGGACGCGCTTACCTTCACTCAGCCGGCCATGGTGAATCCCGCTGCGTTCAGATGCTTTTCAGCGCAGCAGCGCCACCTGGTCGGCCGGACCCGAATCCAGCGCAGAGAACACGCCGCTGGATCGCGAATGGACCGGGTATGTAAATCTGCCCCTGTATCTATAATATATAATACTGATATACAGAAACCATATTTTAGAATAATAATAATACTGCCATGTTGCTGATATAATAGTGACACACTGCTTAGATATTACCATAGCCGGGGCACTATAATGTCTGAAAACATACCGTTATACAGTACTTTGCTAAAATAATAGAGCCACACAGTTTGTATAGAGAATTGATAGCAGCACAACACATTGGGGCTCATTTACTAAGGGTCCGCGGACTGCATTGATTTCCGATGAGCGCCGCATTTAGAAGGGCTTGTTATCGCATGCAATCGGATTTTGGCGCATCGGTGCCGACTTTCACGTGACACAAATCATGGGGCGGACCGTCGAACGTTATGATGGATTCGGACAATGTGGCGGATTTAACATTCAAAATTGTGTCGCAAGACAATGCACTTGCATGCACCGGGAAAAGAAGGTCAACTCCATGGACCTGAGCGGGGAAGCGACACATGCAGGATATCGGGCGCACGAATCCTCGTCGGACAATGCACCTCAGGGATCGCGATGAATTAATATTACTGATCACAATTGATATGCAAGAACATCACTGGGGTAAGGAGGAGATATCTGCCAGCTGTATGGGAAAGCGGAGGTATCTGGGAGTCGGGGGCTGAAGTTAAATCTGGAGGTAGGGCATGACACCCAAGAGGGGATGAGGTGATACCTCGGGGGGAGGTACATCCAGGAGGGGATGAGGTGATGCCTGGGGGGGTACATCCAGGAGGGGATGAGGTGATACCTGGGGGGAGGTACATCCAGGAGGGGATGAGGTGATACCTGGGGGAGGTACATCCAGGAGGGGATGAGGTGATACCTGGGGGGAGGTACATCCAGGAGGGGATGAGGTGATACCTGGGGGGAGGTACATCCAGGAGGGGATGAGGTGATACCTGGGGGAGGTACATCCAGGAGGGGATGAGGTGATACCTGGGGGGAGGTACATCCAGGAGGGGATGAGGTGATACCTGGGGGAGGTACATCCAGGAGGGGATGAGGTGATGCCTGGGGGGAGGTACATCCAAGAGGAGATGAGGTAATACCTGGGGGGAGGTACATCCAGGAGGGGATGAGGTGATACCTGGGGGAGGTACATCCAGGAGGGGATGAGGTGATACCTGGGGGAGGTACATCCAGGAGGGGATGAGGTGATACCTGGGGGGAGGTACATCCAGGAGGGGATGAGGTGATACCTGGGGGGAGGTACATCCAGGAGGGGATGAGGTGATACCTGGGGGGAGGTACATTCAGGAGGGGATGAGGTGATGCCTGGTGGGAGGTACATCCAGGAGGAGATGAGGTAATACCTGGGGGGAGGTACATCCAGGAGGGGATGAGGTGATACCTGGGGGGAGGTACATCCAGGAGGGGATGAGGTGATACCTGGGGGAGGTACATCCAGGAGGGGATGAGGTGATACCTGGGGGGAGGTACATCCAGGAGGGGATGAGGTGATACCTGGGGGAGGTACATGCAGGAGGGGATGAGGTGATACCTGGTGGGAGGTACATCCAGGAGGGGATGAGGTGATACCTGAGGGGGAGGTACATCCAGGAGGGGATGAGGTAATACCTGGGGGGGAGGTACATCCAGGAGGGGATGAGGTGATACCTGGGGGGAGGTACATCCAGGAGGGGATGAGGTGATACCTGGGGGGAGGTACATCCAGGAGGGGATGAGGTGATACCTGGGGGAGGTACATCCAGGAGGGGATGAGGTGATACCTGGGGGGAGGTACATCCAGGAGGGGATGAGGTGATGCCTGAGGGGGAGGTACATCCAGGAGGGGATGAGGTGATACCTGGGGGGAGGTACATCCAGGAGGGGATGAGGTGATACCTGGGGGAGGTACATCCAGGAGGGGATGAGGTGATACCTGGGGGGAGGTACATCCAGGAGGGGATGAGGTGATGCCTGAGGGGGAGGTACATCCAGGAGGGGATGAGGTGATACCTGGGGGGAGGTACATCCAGGAGGGGATGAGGTGATACCTGGGGGGAGGTACATCCAGGAGGGGATGAGGTGATACCTGTGGGGGAGGTACATCCAGGAGGGGATGAGGTGATGCCTGGTGGGAGGTACATCCAGGAGGAGATGAGGTGATACCTGGGGGGAGGTACATCCAGGAGGGGATGAGGTGATACCTGGGGGGAGGTACATCCAGGAGGAGATGAGGTAATACCTGGGGGGATGTACATCCAGGAGGGGATGAGGTGATTCCTGAGGGGAGGTACATCCAGGAGGGGATGAGGTGATGCCTGGGGGGAGGTACATCCAGGAGGGGATGAGGTGATACCTGGGGGGAGGTACATCGAGGAGGGGATGAGGTGATACCTGGGGGGAGGTACATCCAGGAGGGGATGAGGTGATACCTGGGGGGAGGTACATCCAGGAGGGGATGAGGTGATACCTGGGGGAGGTACATCCAGGAGGGGATGAGGTGATGCCTGGGGGGAGGTACATCCAAGAGGAGATGAGGTAATACCTGGGGGGAGGTACATCCAGGAGGGGATGAGGTGATACCTGGGGGGAGGTACATCCAGGAGGGGATGAGGTGATACCTGGGGGGAGGTACATCCAGGAGGGGATGAGGTGATACCTGGGGGGAGGTACATCCAGGAGGGGATGAGGTGATACCTGGGGGAGGTACATGCAGGAGGGGATGAGGTGATACCTGGTGGGAGGTACATCCAGGAGGGGATGAGGTGATACCTGAGGGGGAGGTACATCCAGGAGGGGATGAGGTAATACCTGGGGGGGAGGTACATCCAGGAGGGGATGAGGTGATACCTGGGGGGAGGTACATCCAGGAGGGGATGAGGTGATACCTGGGGGGAGGTACATCCAGGAGGGGATGAGGTGATACCTGGGGGAGGTACATCCAGGAGGGGATGAGGTGATACCTGGGGGGAGGTACATCCAGGAGGGGATGAGGTGATGCCTGAGGGGGAGGTACATCCAGGAGGGGATGAGGTAATACCTGTGGGGGAGGTACATCCAGGAGGGGATGAGGTGATGCCTGGTGGGAGGTACATCCAGGAGGAGATGAGGTGATACCTGGGGGGATGTACATCCAGGAGGGGATGAGGTGATTCCTGAGGGGAGGTACATCCAGGAGGGGATGAGGTGATGCCTGGGGGGAGGTACATCCAGGAGGGGATGAGGTGATACCTGGGGGGAGGTACATCCAGGAGGGGATGAGGTGATACCTGGGGGGAGGTACATCCAGGAGGGGATGAGGTGATACCTGGGGGGAGGTACATCCAGGAGGGGATGAGGTGATACCTGGGGGAGGTACATCCAGGAGGGGATGAGGTAATACCTGGGGGGGAGGTACATCCAGGAGGGGATGAGGTGATACCTGGGGGGAGGTACATCCAGGAGGGGATGAGATGATACCTGGGGGGAGGTACATCCAGGAGGGGATGAGGTGATACCTGGGGGGAGGTACATCCAGGAGGGGATGAGGTGATGCCTGGTGGGAGGTACATCCAGGAGGAGATGAGGTAATACCTGGGGGGAGGTACATCCAGGAGGGGATGAGGTGATACCTGGGGGGAGGTACATCCAGGAGGGGATGAGGTGATACCTGGGGGGAGGTACATCCAGGAGGGGATGAGGTGATACCTGGGGGGAGGTACATCCAGGAGGGGATGAGGTGATACCTGGGGGAGGTACATCCAGGAGGGGATGAGGTGATACCTGGGGGGAGGTACATCCAGGAGGGGATGAGGTGATACCTGGGGAGGTACATCCAGGAGGGGATGAGGTGATGCCTGGTGGGAGGTACATCCAGGAGGGGATGAGATGATACCTGGGCGGAGGTACATCCAGGAGGGGATGAGGTGATACCTGGGGGGGAGGTACATCCAGGAGGGGATGAGGTAATACCTGGGGGGAGGTACATCCAGGAGGGGATGAGGTAATACCTGGTGGGAGGTACATCCAGGAGGAGATGAGGTAATACCTGGGGGGGGTACATCCAGGAGGGGATGAGGTGATATCTGGGGGGAGGTACATCCAGGAGGGGATGAGGTGATACCTGGGGGGGAGGTACATCCAGGAGGGGATGAGGTGATACCTGGGAGGTGGCGAGTTATACCAAGAAGGGAATGATGTGATACCTGGGAGGAGGTACATCCAGGAGGGGATGAGGTGATACCTGGGGAGGGGAGTGACATCCAGGAGGGGATGAGGTGATACCTGGGGGGAGGTACATCCAGGAGGGGATGAGGTGATACCTGGGGAGGGGAGTGACATCCAGGAGGGGATGAGGTGATACCTAGGGGGAGGTACATCCAGGAGGGGATGAGGTGATTCCTGAGGGGGAGGTACATCCAGGAGGGGATGAGGTGATACCTGGGGGGGAGGTACATCCAGGAGGGGATGAGGTAATACCTGGGGGGGAGGTACATCCAGGAGGGGATGAGGTGATACCTTGGAGGTGGCGAGTTATACCAAGAAGGGAATGATGTGGTGCCTGGGGGGGGGGGGGAGTGACAACCAAAAGGGAATGAGATGATATCTGGGAGGGGTATAGGAAATCGGAGATTAAAAAAGTATTACATGGTAGGTGGAGATAAAAAAGGTAACATGAAAGAAAAGTGAGAGGTAATACCATGGAGGGGGGGGGGGGAAGAGGAAACAGAAAACTAATATCTAGGAGATGCTTGGAGAAGGTAATACCTGTGAGGGGAAGTAATATTTAGGAAGAGGTGGAGGAAGGGGTAATATCTAGGAAATAATAATATCTCGAAGAAAGGCGATACATGATCTAGAGGTGATACCTGGGAAGAGATGGATGATGGAGTAACACCTGGGATGTAAGGAAATATTGATGCCTGAGAAGCGCAGATCAAGCAGGTAGCATCAAGTATAAGAAGAGGACCTTAGTTCCAGGCCTGGATGATGTGGAGGTAAGAGATGATACCTGGAGGTATACATGGTAATAACTAGGAGGTCAAACAGAAGAAATTTGGTGGGGAGACGGGTCATATCTGACAAGTAGAGAAAAAGAGTATCACGAGTGTTTTCCTCGTGATACACTGAACTTTTGACTTTCAGGCTCCATATCTCATCATCCGCTAAGGCTACTTACTTAAGACTAATATCATTTCATAGACAATCATCTTTGATATCTCATACACAAATGTGAATTGCAGCTTTTTAGCATATGATGAGCAGTTATGCAGATTCTTGTCAGGTAACAGCATTGTTACTGTTTTGCTCCTGGTGTTGGAACAATCTTTTTCTTCTTATATACTACATATTACACCCTGTCCTCACATTCCCTCATAGCTCAGTGTGCTATAAGGTTGATTTCCAAATCAAACATCACTTGTTCAAATCGAGGAGCGGCCATGAAAAAGATTTCCAAGACAAGAGAAACTGCATCATCCAGCTCTTGAATAGCATTCTCCGGGCCAAGAAAATAACCAAACTGCATCACATGAGGCCATGACAGCTGGAAGGATAGGACATTGGGGGTCATTTACTAAAGGCCCGATTCGCGTTTTCCCGACGTGTTACCCGAATATTTCCGATTTGCGCCGATTTTCCCTGTATTGCCCCGGGTTTTTGGTGCACGCGATCGGATTGTGGCGCATCGGCGCCGGCATGCACACGACAGAAATCGGGGGGCGTGACCGAACGATAACCCAACGGATTCGGAGAAACCGCTGCATTTTTTAAAAAAAGTGTCGCGGGACACGTGCTTACCTTCACCCAGGATGGCTTGGTGAACTCCAGTGAGTTCCGATGCTCTTCAGCGCAGCAGCAACACCTGGTTGACGTCGGAGGAACTTCCTTAGTAAATCGCCGGAAGATCCGAATACACCGCAGAGAACGCGCCGCTGGATCGCGAATGGGCCGGGTAAGTAAATCTGCCCCACTATGTCCATCCATTCCCATGCCAATATATGGACATCCAGACAAAATATCATCATCATCACAAGTCAACGTCAGTTCTATGAAACAACCACAAACATCCATGTAACCACCAAGTGAAGAGTATTACACAAATCTGGAAAGGTGGCGGTTCTGAAAAGAGGAGAAGCCTCAAATTTGACATTGTTTTAAGAAGTGTGAGCTCTAGTTTGCAAATATGAATGAAAAGTGGACATTAGAAGATTGGAAATGTTGGAAAATAGATAGAGCTATGATGGGGGGAAAATGGGTCAGAAAAATCAGAGAAAAAGATGACTAACAGATCGAAAAATTAAAGGAACTGTCAAGTTCTGTGGAGGAAATGGGAATGAAATGGGGTTGGTGGTATTTGATCGGGATCGGTGGTTCCTGCAGAACAACGACCTAAAGCTTACGACGAGATTGGCCAATAATTGACTCAATGACAATGAAGTGGAGTTACTGGACTGGTCTCAACAGTCTCCAACCAAACACTTGTGGGTAGAAATGAAGAAAGAACTGTGTCTGTACTCATGTGATTCGACCAGTACACAACAACACTGGGAACGTGTAGAAGAGACCAGGGATCGCTGGAGAATCTTCCCGGGACCATGCCCAGAAGGGTTCAAGCAGTGTTGAAAGCCAAAAGCCAAACAAGATAAATATTAATTAATATTTCAATAATGAATATTTAGAAACAAAACAGTAACCTTGCAGTTTCATGACAAGAATCTGCATAACTAATCATATGCTAATTCGTTACAAGTCACATTTGTGTATGAGAAAAACAAGGTGATTGTCTATAAAACGATGGAGCTTGAAAGTCAAAAGTTCAAAACATTTCTACCCTTTCGCTCAAAAAGTTGATCCCTGAGATCTGTAGCAGCACTTTATACAGAACACGAGGGGAATTACCCACTAGAACCCATAAAACACCAAAACAATCTGAGACGTGTAACAAGCCTACGAGCTGTGGAAGGAGGCCTAGATGACAACAAGTCTTCAGCTTCTCCATGGATATTTATATTCACTGATGGCAAGCGGAGATAGGGGAAATACTGAAGAATGGAAATACAGTCTCGGGTCTCCAGGGCTGGGGGTGGGGGTAAATGCTTTGCCGGTGGTCTATTTATGTTATGGAAAGGTGGGCTCTGGAGCATAGTACAGGATTGTGCTCGTCTCTAGGGGAGGGGGCCGCCTTGAGTGGGAAATTAGGAAGCATAACAGACCGGAAAAATTCTTTAAGGTGTCTGTAAATAAATATAGCAAATACTGAGCAAAAATAAATGGTCCCACGCCTCCTCTTTGTATGGGAACAGAGGTGAAAGCAGTGCACAGGCCGAGAACAACAGAAGAACATCAGGTTACAGAAAGGTGTAGATTGCCAAATCTGGAAACTCGCGAAGGTCCAGCCAAGTGCACAGGATTAAGGTAGAAGGGAATTTGAGATGTTGTGCAGCTCCACTCCCTGGTGGGACATGCTAAGACCTGAACTTCTGGCGTAACTTAATACAAGGACTTTTAGTGAGTTTTATCCTATAGTTTAGCAATCTCTTCCTCTACCTTGCAATGAAGCAGGTCCATCAGGACCTCTGGACCATGATCAGACCTCAATATGTGATGGTTTTACTACTTATAAGTGGTGATCCAGGTAGAACCAGTAGTGGTTAGACATTGGAATCCAGCGCGTTCCCCGAAACCCTAGGTCCAAAACCAAAACAATACTCATATCCACCACAATGTGAGGAAGGCTCCTCATCATGATATAGCCTCCTCATCGTCATAGCCCACCACAGATGGTCTTCATCACAACTGTCATGTCGCTTGTCCATATATGAACCCTTTTTTTAATAGCTGGATCTGATCCTACAAATTTCTAAAAGAATCATGTTGATGTCTTCTGCTTCATCTTCTACAGCCCCATCAGAATGACAAGACACTTTCATGGTACTTCCAGGACTTAGATATGAATAAATCGTCCCACCACACCTACAAGGAACTCAAAGTGAAGGCCTGGTGGTAACCTGTCATGGCCACTACACAGTATATGGTGCTGTGTACATCTGGTGAAGGTGGCTCAGTACACTGTGCTGCTATGGAACCATGTGGCACCACTTACTAAACCTCTATCAACCTAGATCATTCTTCTAGTGCAGCCACACACTTTTCTGTTTCTCGATAGACCCAAGTGATTGGTCATTTATGTGAAAAAAATTGAATTCTATGGGACTTCCAGAACAACCAATCCAGGAAGATCTATTTTGCATGGAACAGCACAGGGAGAATTTTGTTCCTGGTTCTGCTGATATCCAGAGGTCCCAGAGGTCAAAACGCCCCCCCCCCCCAATGACCTAATATTTATCTTGTGTATAGGGGTCAAAATCCACATATAAATCCTCTGCCGATCCACTTGTAATACTTGTGTATTGCAGATTTTGTTGCAATTAGTTTGCCCTGACGGGTTTCTCCTCATCGGAGAGAAGAAATCCTCTGTGGATCCGCAGCAGTAGAACCCATTGGACATTTGCTGTGCCATTGCCTTTATGAAAAATTTTAAAACATTTTATTATTGAAATAAACTCATCTGTTTGTACTGTGGTGCTATACACATCAATCTAAAGGTCTCTCCTATAGGAGAATTTCCGGATTTTGGTTGACGTCAAAGTGAGGTAAGTAGTTGACCACGCGAGGTGAGGCAGAAGGACATGTATCCGGCTGCTGGGGCAGTGGAGAGGTGTGTCCTGACACTGGGGCATCCTTCCTGCTTCTCCTATCAACTAGGAAACAGGATATGGACTACGGGAAAAGTCTGCGAGGCCCGCCTGTTTCCCACCGCTCTTTTATAGGAAAAGGAGAAGCAGAAATAGAAGGAGGCAACTTACAAGAAAGAAAAACATAAAAAGACCTTCAAGACAAAAATAGACTCAACCTTCCAGGATCTTAAGGAGGAGAAGACACAGCTACTTCTACAACTTTCATGTTGGATATCCCATGACTAACCCTTCCATATGGTCAACAAGTCTAGAAAACCTACTTCCATAAACACAATTACAGAATGATAAATAATAGAGGAGGGTCTTCTGTATTCAGGGTCTTCATCTGTTGGCCAGACTGGTGAGTGAATGGCACCACTGTCTGCCGGGAGGACCTGTCCTATCCTGCATTACATAGAAGACCTGCTGATTAGAATGGGCACTGCATGATCCTGGAATTGTCATTTCACACTCTTTGGATGATCCCAGTGGTACAATCACATTATTGCAGTAACTGAGATATTACATAGGGGCCAGGTCTGGTCAGAAGAGGACAAATCTAAAAAGCCACTTCCTCAAAAGCAGCTAGGAGTCAGGTGTCTCTTCTCAATGCCAGAGAGTTCTTAATTCTCCTATGATGAAGCATGTGCCTTGTGAGAGAAGTTATCAACAGCCACAACTTAGGACAACTTCAATCCATCATTGACCTTTCAGTTAAGATCAAGTGTAGTATCTGCTCTTATCAATGAGGGGTCTGAAGCCATAGAGTAGGATTGAAAACCATGTGGTGGTAGGTGGTGAGTATCTGGACCCTTGGGGTAGTATAGAGAACCATGTGGCGGTAGGTGGTGAGTGTCTGGAGCCTTGGGGTAGTATAGAGAACCATGTGGTGGTAGGTGGTGAGTGTCTGGACCCTTGGGGTAGTATAGAGAACCATGTGGTGGTAGGTGGTGAGTGTCTGGAGCCTTGGGGTAGTATAGAGAACCATGTGGTGGTAGGTGGTGAGTGTCTGGACCCTTGGGGTAGTAGAGAGAACCATGTGGTGGTAGGTGGTGAGTGTCTGGACCCTTGGGGTAGTATAGAGAACCATGTGGTGGTAGGTGGTGAGTGTCTGGAGCCTTGGGGTAGTATAGAGAACCATGTGGTGGTAGGTGGTGAGTATCTGGACCCTTGGGGTAGTATAGAGAACCATGTGGTGGTAGGTGGTGAGTATCTGGACCCTTGGGGTAGTATAGAGAACCATGTGGTGGTAGGTGGTGAGTGTCTGGACCCTTGGGGTAGTATAGAGAACCATGTGGTGGTAGGTGGTGAGTATCTGGACCCTTGGGGTAGTATAGAGGACCATGTGGTGGTAGGTGGTGAGTGTCTGGACCCTTGGGGTAGTATAGAGAACCATGTGGTGGTAGGTGGTGAGTATCTGGACCCTTGGGGTAGTATAGAGAACCATGTGGTGGTAGGTGGTGAGTATCTGGACCCTTGGGGAAGTATAGAGAACCATGTGGTGGGTAGTCTTTAGTATCTGGTGTCTGGAGAATACCAGGAACTTTAAGGCACCCCCTGTAGGTGATTTGCGGCCACCGCATCAAAGCTAGGACACAAATTGTCTAAAAAAACCCCTCAGATGTAGCGGCAGTTGCCCACCTCAAGTAGAGACCAGCGATATTAATAATATATTTATAAATATTAGATATGCAGGATCTGTATCTGTAAGTTCATTAAGGGGACGCTGTATATAAATGAATTAGAGGGAGGTGATGTATAGGTTTTTTAGAGGTGACGGTATAGGTCCCAGGTAGAAGTTCACCTGGAATGTGACGATAATGGGACAGATTTACTTACCCGGTCCATTCGTGATCCAGCGGCGCGTTCTCTACAGTGGATTCGGGTCCGGCCGGGATTCACTAAGGCAGTTCCTCTGCCGTCCACCAGGTGGCGCTGCTGCGCTGAAGTACGCCAAGGCCCACCGGAATGCCCTGAAGTTCACAGGCCTATTCCTGGTGAAGGTAAGCGCGAGTCCCGCGACACTTTCTTTTAAAAAATGCGTCGGTTTTTCCTAATCCGTCGTGTTTTCATTCGGCCACGCCCCCCGATTTCCGTCGCATGCATGCCAGCGCCGATGCGGCACAATCCGATCGCATGCGCCAAAATCCCGGGGCAATTCAGGGGAGATCGGCGCAAATCGGAAATACTCGGGTAACACGACGGGAAAATGCGAATCGGGCCCTTAGTAAATGACCCCCAGTGTGTTGCAATATTATATTCAGTGGTACAGTGTGGGGTAGTATTATATTTATGGATACAATTTGTGGCCTTATCATATTCGAGGCACAGACTATGTCAGCATTATATTGAAAGACCAAGGGGCAGATTTACTTACCCGGTCCAGTCGCGATCCAGCGGCGCGTTCTCCAATGAGGATTCGGGTTCTGCTGGGATTCACTAAGGTCGTGCGCCTGATGTCCACCAGGTGTCGCTGCTGCATCGAGGTCCGCTGGAGTTCACCTGGTTCTTCTCGGTGCATGTGAGTGATTGATTTTGCTTTGTTTTTTAAATTCCGCGTTTTTTCCGAATCCGTCTGGTTTTCCGTCAGTCACGCCCTCCCCCGATTTCTGTCGCGTGAAAGCCGTCGCAATTGTGCCAAAATACGATCGCATGCGCCAAAATCCCGGCGGAATTCGGCGGAAAAACTGAAAAAGTCGGGAAACCTGGCGGAAAGACACAATTCTAGTAAATGTGCCCCACTCTGCATGATATTCTAGCCACTGTGTGTATCAGTTTATCAGGTGTATCGCAGGGTTTGGAGCCTCTGTACTAATAGGATAATGATTGACTGGAAAAGTAAGGGGCTAAATATTTCGGGAAGAAACTCTGGAGTAAATATTACTAGGAAGAAGTCTGAGCACATGGAAAAGAGGAAGGGAAGTGACTGTGGCCAGAGCTGTCACCTGTGAGTCACTGGATGGGGCTGATTCATGTCTCATCAGTTCTTCACCTCCTTGGAAAACATGGAGTATACCTTTCCCAGTGCCCAGGCCATGCTGGGAGTTGTAGTTCTCCATTCTACCATCCTTATATACAATGGGGATCATTAACTAAGGGATTTTGGCGCACGCGATCGGTTTTGGCTTGCACGCAACAGAAATCGGGGGGCGGGCTGTCGGAAAACCCGACGGATTCGGACAAACAACGGAATTTAAAAACAGAATTGTTTCGCAAGATCAGCACTCACATGCACCAGGAAGAAGCAGGTGAACTCCGGCGGACCTCGGCGCAGCAGCGACACCTGCAGGAACTCGGACGCACAATCTTAGTGAATCCCGGCAGACCTGAATCCTCGTCGGACAATGCACCACGGGATCGCGACTGACCGGGTAAGTAAATCTGCCCCAATATGTGACAGGGAAAGGTGTAGTGCTTCATTTCTCCTGTGGGGGCGCTGCTGAAAATGTCATCTCTTCTTGATTCATCCTTAAGGAAAGTATAGAAATATCTAGAAAAAGTCCAGAATAAGTCACAGCTCTTGACCTGGTTCTATCAATATTGGGTCAAATTCACTAAGGGTCCGAATCACGTTTTTCTGCCAGGTTTCCCGAATTATTCCGATTTGCGCCGAATTGCCCCGGGATTTTGGCGCACATGATCGGATTGTGGCGCATCGGCGCAGGCTTTCACGCTACGGCGTGGCTGTCAGAAAACCCGATTTGGAAAAACCATGGAATTTAAAAAAAAAAAAAATTGTGTTGCAAGAATAGCACTCACATGCACCGAGACGGAGAAGGTGAATTACGGCGGACTTCAGCGCAGCAGCGACACCTAGTGGACATCAGCGTCGGAGAACGCGCTGCTGGATCGCGACTGGATTTACTTACCCGGTCCGTTCGCGAACCAGCGGCGCGTTCTCTGCGGTGGATTCAGGTCCGGACGAGATTCACTAAGGTAGTTCCTCCGCCGTCCACCAGGTGGCGCTGCTGCGCTGAAGTTCCCCGGAGGCGCGCTGGAATGCCCTGAAATTCACCAGCCTATTCCTAGTGAAGGTAAGTGTAATTTTTGCGACACATTTTGCCAGCGTCGGCAATTCAGGTACAATCGGCGCAAATCGGAAATATTCGGGTAACACGTCGGGAAAAAGCGAATCGGGCCCTTAGTAAATG